>NC_138751.1:1570542-2073567 GCF_965113315.1 Podarcis vaucheri | reverse complement strand
TCTGAGGTCTCCATTTCCCTGAGCACCTCCATTTCTCCTGGCAAGCAAGGGGAGGGCTGGCACTCATCCTGGCTGGTGCTGTCTGGCAGCTCCATGAGAGCGGAGACCGCCTTGCACTCCAGCTCAGAGAGCCACTGGGTGCGGGCGCCGGCCCTGCGAGGCGGGGAAGCTGGGCGGACGGACATGATGGGCGGCGGGGTCTCCAGCGACAGGCTGCGGAGGACCTGAAGGAAAACAGAGCAAGGCCAATAGGTGAGGAGCGAGCGTAGCCACTCTCCGGAACTCCCTGCACCACAAAGGCTAAAAAAATAATAATAATGTGAGTTTTAACCAGTGGAACTCCCTGCCTTATTATATATACCCCGCCCATCTGGCTGGGCCTCCCCAGCCACTCTGGGCGACCTCCAACAAAATACAGTGGTACCTCGGGTTACAGGCGCTTCAGGTTACAGACTCCGCTAACCCAGAAATAGTACCTCGGGTTAAGAACTGTGCTTCAGGATGAGAACAGAAATCGTGCTCCGGCGGCGTGGCGGCAGCAGGAGGCCCCATTAGCTAAAGTGGTGCTTCAGGTTAAGAACAGTTTCAGGTTAAGAACAGACCTCCGGAACAAATTAAGTACTTAACCCGAGGTACCACTGTATTAAAATACCGTAATACATCAAACATTAAAAGCTTCCCTAAACAGGGCTGCCTTCAGATGTTTTCTAAAAGTCAGATAGTTGTTTGTTTCCTTGACTTCTGATGGGAGGGCGCCACTACCAAGAAGGCCCTGGAGATGGACCCAGGTGTGCAGGCAGAACAATGGGGATGGAGACGCTCCTTCAGGTCTACTGGGCCTTTGAGGCCGTTTAGGGCTTTAAAGGTCAGCACCAACACTTTGAATTGTGCTCAGAAACGTACTGGGAGCCAGTGTAGGTCTTTCAAGACCGGTGTTATGTGGTCTCAGTGGCCGCCCCCAGTCCCCAGTCTAGATGCCGCATTCTGGATTAGTTGTAGTTTCCGGGTCACCTTCAAAGGTAGCCCCACGTTGAGCGCATGGCAGTAGTCCAAGCGGGAGATAAGCAGAGCATGCGCCACTCTGGCCAGACAGTCTGTGGGCAGGGAGGGTCTCATCCTGTGCACCAGATGGAGCTGATAAACAGCTGCCCTGAACACAGAACTGACCTGCGCCTCCATGGACAGCGGTGAGTCCAAAATGACTCCCAGGCTGCGCATCTGGTCCTTCAGGGGCACAGTTACCCCATTCAGGACCAGGGAGTCCTCCACACCTGCCCACCCCCTGTCACCCCAAAACAGTCCTTCTGTCTTGTCAGGATTCAACCTCAATCTGTTAGCCGCCATCCATCCTCCAACCGCCTCCAGGCACACACGATTCCTGTTCCTAAAGGTTTCCCACGCCCTCCATGAATTCTTACATTGAAACACGTAATTTTCCAAAGCTTTTTCAAAGGCCACTTACTTCCTGGGTGGAGACAGAAAGGCAGTTGTAGATCCGATGTCCTGGTGGCATCGTTGGGTCGGTGTAGAAGAAACCGCTGCAGTCCGTGGCGGGGAGAGGCGCTTCAAAGGGAGAAAGGGGAGACACAAGGTCAGAAGGTGAGATCAGCCGACGCCGGATCTGGTGGGAATTGTCCCCTGAAGTCGTTGGACTACAACTCCCATCATCCACGACAACTGGACTCAGCTGACTCGGGAGGATGGGAGCTGTTGTCTGTTCAACATCTGGAGATGCAAGGTTGAAGGACTCTGAACGGAGCAGTCTGCTCCAACCTCAAGTCGCCGGATGTTGTGGGACTACAACTCCCATCGCCTGTGTCCGCTGATCCTTGCTGGCTAGGTGCAATATGGGTGTTGTAGTCCAACATAAGAGCCCATCTGACTAGCATCCATCGAAAGTCCCCTTTTAAAGCCATCTGGGTCAGTGGCAAATCCCCGGCTCCTGTGGCAGGGAGTTCCACAGATTAACCGTGCAACAGAAGGACTTTCTTTCATCTGTGCCGAATCTTCCAACTTTCGACTTCCCTGGAAGTCCGTTGAGTTCTAGTTTTACGAGGGAGTTTTAGTTTCCCCCCATATGTCAGGCGCCGTTTTGCAAACACTAAAAGTCCGCCCCCCCCTCCACGCTGCAATCTTTCCTCATAGGGGAGCCCTCCATCCTTCAGCCCACAGAGAGAGCAGACTCCCCTCTGTCTTCCCCATGCTGCTTACTGGCTCTGGGTTCGCGTTCTGAGGGCGAAGCGCCTTGCACTGCAGCTGGGGAGCAGCGCCTGCAGGTGGAGACAGCGGTGTAGAACGACTGGAAAGAAGGATGGGAGAGTGTCCGGGAGCGGAAGCTGGACGCCTGCCGGGAAAGACATCAAGCAGAGATGAGTGTGACCCCCAACTACATACATACATACAGCCATGTTCAACGCCCCAAGCCCTGGCAGCGGGTTGGACTAGATGACCTCTGGTGGTCCCTTCCCAACTCTACAACCTTGGAAAGTGGACTCTCCTTCGTTGGAGGTTTTCAAGCAGAGGATGAACGACCACCTGCCAGGGGTTCTTTAGCTGCCATTCCTGCACTGCAGAGGGTCAGGCTGGATGACCTTTGGGAGTCCCGATTCTACGTTTCTGTGAAAATCCGGCAGCTGTGGGCGTGATTGTGAGCTATAAAGCAATGGAGGGAGGGAAGGGATACGATCCACAGGACCTTTGGACAAAAGCCAGTTGCCTTTTATTCGGGATTCATCACAAAGCAGACCAATCTGCCATCAAAGAGGTATTTAGCAGAGGAGAGGTAAAAAAAAACTGCGGCCCTCCAGATGTTTTGAGACCAGGTGCCCACGCCCTGCCAACCAGCACAGCTGGGCACCCACGAGACCCTGCATCATAGAGCTGGGCTGCCCTTAAGGGGCTGTTGGGAGTTGTAGTTTGCAACAGATGCGGGGCGCCGGGTCAAAGGCAGGCCGATATATGCAATTATACACCACTGGAAAATAAAAGACAGAAAGTCAGCCCAGGGGCAGGTATAACGACGCCTCCCAGTAAAACGTTTGCAGCGATTTATATTAGTTGCAGGGGGTTGGTCTAGAGGACCCTTTAGGTTCCCCCTTTAGGTGCCATTCTATGTTCTGTGGACAAGGCAGGCGCCGAGCCGAGAGGCCTTCAAAGCCGTTCGGCCCTAGCATGTGAGAGGGTGTTTGAGCATGTGCAGAGGATTTTTGGGGGCAGGTTGAGTGCCCCCCGCCTCTAAAGAAATAGCAAGAGCCCCCCCCGGGACTGAAGCCCCCCCCATCCCAAAACGCACCTGTTGTGTATGCCAATTTGTTACGCAGACGGCTCTTGTATCCTGCACCCAGTGGGAGAGGGGGGTTTCCCAAGGCGGGGTCTCTCTGCCCCAAGGTTTGAGGTCCACCCTGCAGCTGCTCCTGAGCCCTAAAAACGCCCGTTCAAGAAATAAAAATAAAAAGTTAAGTTTCAGGAAAGACAGAGGCGCTACGGGACAGAAACGTCCGAAATCACACATGACATGGGGAGAATGGGAAGAGAAAAGCTTTGCTCCTCCTCCTAACACCAGAACTTGATGAGGCTGACGATTCGGATAAAAGAAAGTTATTCATCAAACTGTGGAACTCCCTGCCACAGGATACAGCAATGGGCACCGACCTGGATGGCTGCAAAGCAGACTCTGCCCACCTCCGCTGTAAAGGGAGCCCTACAATTCTAGGACTCAATGAACCTGGCACCGTGCAGATGTTTTTTTGGGTGGCAACATCTGGAGGGCAGGAGGTCGGGCAGGGCTGCGCTACAGCTGCCAGCCCACAGGGTTAAAAAACCTCCGAAGCAAGTGCAGCGGTTTCTGCCCATCATCTGGAGCCCCGTCCCGACCCCTCTGCCCCCCCCTGGACTCACCTGGCGAACGCCGCTCCTGCAAGGCGTATGGGGCGAAAAGGCGTCGGCGGCAGTGGTGAGATCCTGGGTGGCGCACTTTTGGCTGGAAGCAAGAGGCTGGATCCTGACCCCTGTGGAAATTTTGGGCAGGTGGGGTCCAGTTTTTGGAAAGAGGAAGGGGCACTGCCCTCCGTCTCCCTCACAGCCTTGGCGTTCTTGCCAGAAAAGGAAGTTCACACACAATAAAACCCTAAACCTTTTGGGCATGTTGAGGAATTGCTCTGTTAAATGACTATAACCCCAAATCAATTATCTATCTATCCCATTTATAGAGCCATGAGCTGACATGGTTCTTTCCCTCCATCGTTTACCTTAAGGTCCATGAAGAACCATAGTTTAGAGGGCCCTAAGGAAGCCAGATTATCCTTCCCCAGGGCCAGGGCCTTCTCAGTGGTGGCTCCAACCTGGTGGACTGCTCTGTCCCAGGAGACCAGGGCCCTGCAGGATTTAACCTCCTTCCGCCAGGCCTGTAAGACAGAGCTATTCCGCCTGGCTTTCAATCTGAACTTAGCCTGATCTTTTATTCCTCTTCCTCCCCTTTTTATAAAGATTCCCCGCTCTGAGACCCCACAGCTAATTCTCCCCTGGTCTCCTCGCTGGACCAAGTAGGACCAATTCAGCCAGCTAGCCCTGGTGATCCTCTAATGCTTATTGGATGGATTCCCCCCCTAAATTGATTTTTGAATTCTGAATTTATTGTTATTCACATTTTATACTGTTTTTTTGTTGCATCAATTAAGTGTTTTAAATCTGCTGTTAGCCGCCCTGAGCCCGGTTTTCTGAACTGGGAAGGGCGGGGCATAAATAAAAATTTATTATTATTATTTATTATCCTCACAGCAACCCTGTGAGGAAGGTGGTGACTGGCCCCTCAAGTGATTCGAACCCGGGTCTCTCCCACGTCCCGGACCCTAACCACTATGCCATGCTGGGTTTGGGGTAACGGAACAGGGAGGGCACCCATTCAAAAGGCCTGGTGCAAATTTTAAAAAACAACACACAATTTTAAAATAAAGGGATATTAAAAAAACCTGTTGTTGTTTTTTTACATGAAGCCGCAACACCAGTGAGTGGACTAGTGGTTAGATAAGGGATAAGGACCTTGGGGAGACCAGGGTTCAAATCTCCCCACTAAGCCACAAACCTGCCCTACCTCACAGGGTGGTCGGGAATTAAATGAGGACTATGGCCCTGGAGAAAGGAGGCTTCAAATTCCTGAGGAAAGGGAGGAAAATGGTGTCGGTTTATAAATGTAATCAGTGTTTTTTTCTGGGGAGACGAAGGGGTACGCATAGCCCTTAAACATTTTGTGAATCTTTGTACTTTTGTCCATCTGCTGTATTTATTTTCCCCAGTTTGAACTATAAAATAGCGATTTTCTCGAGTCAATATGAGAGTACACCTAAACAGTTTTTTTTTTAAAGAAAAAAAAAAGCACTGAATGTAATGAATAATTAGGAATGTGACTCCAGTTATGCGCAATTCGCAGCCAGGACCCTTCAGGGTTCAACGTGGGGGGCAAACTAGAATTCCCACTGCGCCCAAGAGCACCCACAAAAAGGGTGCTGCGTTTTGTAATAATAATAATAATAATAATAATAATAATAATAATAATAATAATAATAAAATGCTGCGTTTTGTAGGGGGAGATAAAATTGTATTTGAAGCACACGCAGCTGTAAGACGCTCCGCTTATGATTCCCACCCAACTCTGTTTTCCAAAAAGATAGGCGATGGCCTATTAATTCAACACCTGGGGAGTGCCAGGCCCTCTCTGCAGTCCCTGCCCCAGAGAGACTACAAACCCCAAACAACAGAATCCAAGAAGTCTTATATTCCACAGACCCCAAAGCCTCACTCACTGTTCCCCGAACTCCTGGGTTTCTTCAGCGTGGGAATCCTCGCTGCTGCCGTCTGAGCTGGAGTCACTATCTCCCTCCTCCTCCTCCTCCTCCTCCTCTTCTTCCTCTTCCTCCTCCTCTTCATCTTCATCTTCCGTCTCCCAGAGCTCATGCCGGGGGTCCGAGTCGTCAAACATCTCTTGCAAAACCTGCAAAAGGAGGAAAGGAAAAAGTCCTCGCTTGGAGGGCAGCAGAAAATGAAAACCTGTTGGGTCTTTTCTCTGCCAGGAGACCTTGGCAATGGCCCCACTTGCTGGGGGCAGGGAGGTGGGGTGCGAAACAGGAGCCAAGCTGCCCCCCCTCCAGGGTGGTACAGAGACCCCCCTTTTTTTGCAAGGCTTGGACAGTCCCAGACTGAGAAGGGGGCAGATTTGTGGACCTCAGCCAGCCTCCAAAAAAAAATACCCACCTCCTCTCTTTGCCTGGGAGGAAAGGACTTCCATCAGGGGGTCAAGGGAGCACCCTATATAGGAGGAGTGGGGGGCATGGGGGGGGAGCCCTGCCCACCTGATCTGCCCTTTTTGCCAGGGGGCATCAT
This sequence comes from Podarcis vaucheri, assembly GCF_965113315.1. Taxonomy (NCBI): domain Eukaryota; kingdom Metazoa; phylum Chordata; class Lepidosauria; order Squamata; family Lacertidae; genus Podarcis; species Podarcis vaucheri. Next base: position 2,067,192 of record NC_138751.1, on the reverse strand, counting down.
CCACAGCTACTTGGAGAGGCAATCTCATTCCTGGCGTGAAAGAGGACTTATCTCCTCCTTCTGGGTACCAAATAATCCCTCTTTGTGTTTTCAATCCCAGAGGAAGAGGGACATTTAGGGCAGGATTAATCCTGCGCTTTGGGTGGGTGGGTGGGTGCCCTGGGGCTTGATCCTGCTACTTGCTATGCTCCTAGGTTGCAAGGGTGGTTGCTCAATTCTCCAGGAAAACAAAATTAAAATCGCAAGCCCTTTGGGGATGAGAATCACAGCCGCCCACAAGCAAAGCTTCATTCCTTGCAAAGATTCCCCCTCTTTCTAAATATTATGTAGACCTGTTTTTTAACAGATTTGTCATTTGGGGTGGGGTTGTTTTTAAAAACCATCTCACCTGTCAATCGGGTTGAGAAGGCAGCTAATAAATCAGCGATCACAGAATTGCAGAGTTGGACGAGACGCCCCCCCCCCAGCCAAGGGTTATCCAGCCCAAACCCCCTGCAATGCAAGTCTATTTTCCCCCTAGGTGAGACTCGAACCCACAGCCTTAAGGATTGAGAGTCTCATGCTCTACTTGAAAAGGGCTAGCCCTAGGATGCTGGTGGTGATCACAAGAAGATATCTAGATATTTAAACATGCGGGGTGTGGGGGGGTCTGAGTTTGAACCCCCAACTCAGCCATAAAACCCACCGGATGTGAATTTGGGGGGCGCCCTTCTTGCTTCTCAACCTAACCTACCTACAAGGTTGTCGTGGGGGAATTGAGGAGGTGGGGAGAAGCAGGCAGGTGACCGAGAGCCCTGCGGAGAGAAAGGTGGGGTGTGAACATTCAATAAAGACATCCATAAAACAAAAATAAAATGTGGGTGCAAACAAATTCCCCTCCGCCTGAATCCTAGAAGCAGGATGCGACCTCAATAGGCGCTGCGCAGCTTGTCTTGACCAGAGCTGGGGGCTTCTCTAACCTGACGTTGGGAATTTGGGGAGGGGGCCCGGAAGAGCAGGGTGGCAGGCCAAAACCACCACCCCCCACCTTGGGGACACCACATCTATTTCTAAGGTACTCAGAATCGAAAGCATTAAAGCACCCCTTCTGTTGCAAAAGAAAGGTATTTCTGGAATTATTCAATGGGATAAATATTTAAGCCTACAGTGTATTCTCAAAATAACAGGCCCTTTCCATTAGGGGGAGAGGGGGTCATTAAAAGAGAGTATTCTTTTAATGTATGCATTAAAGTATGCATTGTTTTCTAAGAAAAACACCTTAAAATCGTAAAGAGCCTCTGAAATAATAATAATTCGAGAGAAATGGAGGCACTGCTTGCGCAAAAGTTGAAGCCCCCCCCCCTTTGACCAACTTCTTCAACTCACACCTCTCCCACTTCCAAGTTCTGCTTCTTCCTTCCGCAGCTGAGAACCTTCTCAATTTTTAAATCATGCTCTGCACAAGGGCCTCATTAGGAGCCGAGTGGACTCAGCTGGGCCCGGCTCTGGGAGCAAATTTCTCCTGCTGCAGCACTTTTGCAGGCATCCAGCCTGGCTTTAAAATCCTCCTCCCAAGTGGGTGGGGTGGGAAGTCCCTTTCTCTGTCTCCCTCTCCCCCCCACAACACCCCAGAGCAGTGGCCTAGCGTGGGGGGTGCAGGGGGGGCCGGCTGCACCGGGGGCAACATCTGGGGGTTAGGGTTAGGGGGCGCAAATCCACGGGTTAGGGGGCGCAAATTACTTGCCTTGCCCCGGGTGCTGACAACCCACGCTATGCCACTGCCCCAGAGCTCAATTATATTATTTGAGTATTTCAAATGCTAAACACGTTCGCAGAACAGGAAACTCTGCTATCTCAAGGTTGCGGGTTCAAAGCCAAACGCTGCATTGCAGAGGGTTGGACTAGATGACCGTGGGGAGCCCCTTACAACTCCACAATCCTGTCTTTCTATGAATCTGGCTCAGAGGCTATGCACATGGCATGATGGACTGGAGCTTTGTTCTTTACAGTTATTTTCAGGAAACGAAAGGTCCTCCTGGCTACCGTGCCTGCTTTAAAAATACAGGAATATTCTTCACATTAGCTTTTTCTTTCTTTCTTTTAAGAAATAAAACGATTCTCTGCCTCCTGACCATCACAGCCTCCAAGGTGTGTGTACTCAGAAGCAATAACTGCTTCGGTTTTGTATAGATATTACGCGCTGCGCTGATATTTGTGGTCTGTTGCTCTTTTGACGAAGGGTTGTGAATTAAATTGAATAAATGAAAATGAATTCATCTGGGTTCAAAAGGGCTTAGCTCTGTAGTAATCGGAGAGTATAGTCTGGAAAGAGACCAGGTCATCTTTAATTGCTCCCCAGGGGTGCAGGGTTGGGGGGGAAAGGTCTGGTCTCCAGTGATTATTCCCCATTTGCCAAGGAGGTGACAAAACTCAAGTCTCACACCCTTCAAAGGGCTGCAATCACAAGGGAATAACCCCCCCCCCCCAGAAAACTCTGGGGATTATCCTTAGATGTTTTTGCAAAGTGAGAGGGTTTGGAGCAGGCGTCCCCAAACTCAGCCCTCCAGATGTTTTAGGACTACAACTCCCATCATCCCTAGCTAACAGGACCAGTGGTCAGGTGTGATGGGAGTTGTAGTCCCAAAACATCTGGAGGGCCAAGTTTGGGGATGCCTGGTTTTGGAGGCTGGAGCAAACTGAAGGAGACTATCGGAACATAGAATCATCAGATTGCAGAGTTAGAAGGGACCCCGAGGGTCATCTAGCCCAACCCGCTCTGCCTTAGGGGCGGGGGATCATGACACAGTCCTCGATTCTCTCTCTCTCTCTCATTTTCACCTGGTCTGGAAGGCCAGCAGGGGTCTGGAACATCTCCCATGACCATGAGCTGGGATATGAAACTCTTAATCTCAGAGTTGTGGGTTCAAGCCGCATGTTGGGCAAAATATTCCTGCCTTGCAGGGAGTTGGGCCCCTTCCTATTCTACAATTCTATCGCACCTTCCTCCTGAAGGTATCTAGAGACCATCCAGATGCAAGCCCTGGTCTTTAAAAAGCAGAGACATCACCTTGCCAACAAAGATCCGTACAGTTAAAGCTCTGGTTTTCCCAGTAGTGATGTATGGACCATCAAGAAGGCTGATTGACGAAGAATGGATGCTTTTGAATTCTGGTGCTGGAGGAGACTCTTGAGAGTCCCATGGACTGCAAGAAGATCCAACCTCTCCATTCTGAAGGAAATCAGCCCTGAGTGCTCACTGGAAGGACAGATCCTGAAGCTGAGACTCCAAGACTTTGGCCACCTCATGAGAAGAGAAGACTCCCTGGAAAAGACCCTGATGTTGGGAAAGATGGAGGGCACAAGGAGAAGGGGACGGCAGAGGACGAGATGGTGGGACAGTGTTCTCGAAGCAACCAGCATGAGTTTGACCAAACTGCGGGAGGCAGTGGAAGACAGGAGTGCCTGGCGTGCTCTGGTCCAGGGGTCACGAAGAGGCGGACACGACTCAACGACTAAACAACAACAACTGGATTACGGTTGCCAGGTCAGGAGCATCTCAGTCCCAAACCTGAGTCCTAGGGCGGCTCTGGGATGACATCACAGGGGAGGCCACCTGGTGCTGCCACTGGCCATGTCTGGAGATGGAGGTTAATTGGGAGAAGGACACAACACAGGGCAGATTCCCCGAGTGTCTGCTGTGCTTTTGCAGCAGGGCTGAAACTTGCAAAAAGCTACACACACCGTCTCCTTAATAATTTTGATGTTATTCAAGGCCTTCCCTCAGTCCTGCCACGCTCCCAGGCCCACTTGGTGGGGACAAACAAAGCAGGGCCTTCTTTGTGGTGGTTGCTCCAGCAAACTTTGGATCTCTTTCCCTAGAGAAGCCCGACTGGCTCCCTCCTTGCTGTCCTTCTGCCAGCAAGTGAAGATCTTTTTTCAACAGATCTTGGGGAACTGACTGCTTTCAGTGGAAGGCTGGGCTGTGCTCATTGCACCTGTACGTTTTAGTAGATTGTGTACTAGTTTTAAATTCTGATTATTTTTAATTATTGCTTCCCCCCTCCCATGTTTTAGCTGTTTCTATTTTAGAGATATGATCTGTGGAAGACACTCCCTCCAAGTTGTGAACGGAATCCCGGACCCCCGACGGTTGGCTTTAAAAGAGGATTAGACAAATTCTACTAGTCTCAGCACCTGTGTTCTACCTAAGAAGATCAGAGGAGCCTGGCAGCTGGATCAGGCCAAAGGGGGCTCTTGGGCTTGCCAATCAGAAGGTCGGCGGTTCGAATCCCCGCGACGGGGTGAGCTCCCGTTGCTCGGTCCCAGCTCCTGCCAACCTAGCAGTTCGAAAGCACACCAGTGCAAGTAGATAAATAGGTACCACTGTGGCGGGAAGGCAAATGGCGTTTCAATGCGCTCTGGTTTCCGTCACGGTGTCCCGTTGCACCAGAAGCGGTTTAGTCCTGCTGGCCACATGACCCAGAAAGCTGTCTGTGAACAAACACCGGACATAGTCGCCTTTGACTGGACTTAACTGTCCAGGGGTCATTTAATAATAAAGAATAACAATAAATTTTATTTATACCTGCTCTCCCCGGCCAGAGCCAGGCTCAGGGCGGCTAACACCAATAAAATTTCAGTAAAAACATAATAAGAAAAAGAAGAAAATAACAATTTAAAATGCAGGTTAAAAGGCAATTTAAAATGCAGCCTCATTTTAAAAGTCAAAGCCATAAGGGGAGGGAAACATAAGGGTCAGACAGAGTCCAAACCAAAGGCCAGGCGGAACAGCTCTGTCTTGCAGGCCCTGCGGAAAGATGTCAAGTCCTAGTCTCTTGGGACAAAGCGTTTCACCAAGTCGGGGCCAGTACTGAAAAGGCCCTGTCCCTAGTTGAGACCAACCTAACCACCTTGTGACCTGGGAACTCCAAGGTGTTGTCATTTGTGACCTTAAAGTCCTCCCCACAGGGCATACCGGGAGAGGCGGTCCCGTAGGTACGAGGGTCCTAGGCCGTATAGGGCTTGAAAGGTGAAAACCAGCACCTTAAACCTGACCCTGTACTCCACTGGGAGCCATTGCAGCTGGAAAAGCACTGGGTGAATGTGATCCCGCGGCAAGGACCCCATAAGGAGCCTCGCTGCGGCATTCTGCACCCGCTGGAGTTTCTGGGTCAGCTTCAAGGGCAGCCCCGCGTAGAGCGAATTACAATAATCAAGCCTGGAGGTGACCGTCGCGTGGATCACTGTGGCCAGGTCAGGGCAAGATTTAACTTTTTACCTTTTATTTTCTCTGCCCAATATGCAACTTCATTGGGATTCACGGGCTTCCTGCATTCCACAGGGTTCGACGCGATGACCCTACAGGGTACAGAACCTGCGCAGTCCACAAGTTCTAGCCTGACCCCCCCAAAAGCAATATTTCCCCCCCTCCGTCTTCCTCTGTTGGAGGCAGCTATGCTTCTGCAAACCTAGGAATAAACTAGGAGGGAGAGTTGCTGCTGTCGTTTCTGGGCCCTTGCAATTTGGGGTTCCCTTGGGGGTCACTACGAGAGCAGGCAAACACCCACAAAACTCCCTATGAAGGGGCTGAGCACGCACAGATTTCGGTGCCAAGGTGCATGGCACCCACGGCCCTGGGGCACCCACAGCCGTGGGGCCAAGTTGTCACTCCTGCACTAACCCTAACCCTCCCCGTTACAGATAGGTAGCCGTGTTGGTCTGCCATAGTCAAAATAAAAAAATTCCTTCCAGTAGCACCTTAAAGACCAACTAAGTTAGTTCTTGGTATGAGCTTTCGTGTGCATTCACACTTCTTCAGATACACTGAAATAATAATAATAATAATAATAATAATAATAATAATAATAATAATAATAATAATAATTTATTATTTATACCCCGCCCATCTGGCTGGGCCTCCCCAGCCACTCTGGGCGGCTTCCATAAAAACCAAAAATACAATAAAATATCACACGTTAAAAACTTCCCTGAACAGGGCTGCCTTAAGATGTCTCCTGAATGTCAGGTAGTGGTTTATCTCTTTGACATCTGATGGGAGGGCGTTCTACAGGGCGGGCGCCACTACCGAGAAGGCCCTCTGCCTGGTTCCCTGTAGCTTTGCTTCTCGCAATGAGGGAACCGCCAGAAGGCCCTCGGCACTGGACCTCAGCGTCCGGGCAGAATGATGGGGGTGGAGACGCTCCTTCAGGTATACTGGACCGAGGCCATTTAGGGCTTTAAAGGTCAGCACCAACACTTTGAATTGTGCTTGGAAACGTACTGGGAGCCAATGTAGGTCTTTCAGGACCGGTGTTATATGGTCTCGGCGGTTGCCCCCAGTCACCAGTCTAGGTGCCGCATTCTGGATTAGTTGTAGTTTCCGAGTCACCTTCAAAGGTAGCCCCACGTAGAGTGCATTGCAGTACTCCAAGCGGGAGATAACCAGAGCATGCACCACTCTGGCCAGACAGTCCGCGGGCAGGGAGGGTCTCAGCCCATGTACCAGATGGAGCTGGGAGACAGCTGCCCTGGACACAGAACTGACCTGTGCCTCCATGGACAGCTGTGAGTCCAAAATGACTCCCAGGCTGCGCACCTGGTCCTTCGGGGGCACAGTGACCCCATTCAGGACCAGGGAGTCCCCCACACCTGCCCGCCTCCTGTCCCCCCAAAACAGTACTTCTGTCTTGTCAGGATTCAACCTCAATCTGTTAGCCGCCATCCATCCTCCAACCGCCTCTAGGCACTCACACAGGACCTTCACCGCCTTCACTGGTTCTGATTTAAAAGAGAGGTAGAGCTGGGTATCATCCGCATATTGATGGACACCCAGCCCAAACCTCCTGATGATCTCTCCCAGCGGCCGCATGTAGATGTTGAAAAGCATGGGGGAGAGGACGGAACCCTGAGGCACCCCACAAGTGAGAGCCCAGGGGTCTGAACACTCATCCCCCACCACCACTTTCTGAACACGGCCCAGGAGGAAGGAGCGGAACCACTGTATAACAGTGCCCCCAGCTCCCAGCCCCTCAAGACGGTCCAGAAGGATGCTATGGTCGATGGTATCAAACGCCGCTGAGAGATCTAGCAGAACTAGGAAACAGCTCTCACCTTTGTCCCTAGCCCGCCGGAGATCATCAACCAGTGCGACCAAGGCAGTTTCAGTCCCATGATGAGGCCTGAATCCCGACTGGAAGGGATCCAAATGGTCCGCTTCTTCCAGGCGTGCCTGGAGTTGTTCGGCAACCGCTCACTCAGTCACCTTGCCCAGGAATGGAAGATTTGAGACTGGGCGATAGTTGGCCATCGTGGCCGCATCTAAAGATGGTTTTTTAAGAAGCGGTTTAATAACCGCCTCTTTCAGCGGGTCTGGGAAGGCTCCCTCACAGAGGGAAGCATTCACCACCCCACAAAGCCCATCGCCCAGTCCTTCCCGGCTAGCTTTTATAAGCCAGGATGGGCAAGGATCCAGGAGACAGGTGGTTGGTTTCACTCATCCAAGCAGCCTGTCCACATCCTCGGAGGTAACAGATTGGAATTGATCCCACTCAACTTGACTAGACAGAACTCTAGCACTCTCCCGCCCCGGCCCTGCTCCCACGGTGGAGTCTACTTCTTTCTGAATCTGAGCGATTTTATCTGCAAAAAACTTTGCAAAATCATTGCAGGAGAACATGTGGCCCGTACTGGGCCCCGATGTTGCAGGTGGTTCCGCTAAATTGTGAACCACCTGGAAAAGTCTCCTGCTGCTGTTTTCTGCAGATGCAATAGAGGCGGTGAAGAAATTCTTCTTCGCCGTCGCTATCGCCACTTGGTAGGCTCGACGTTGAGCTCTAACCTGTGTCCGGTCAGATTCGGAATGAGTTATCCACCACCGGCGCTCTAGCTGTCTCAACGATTGTTTCATTGCCCTCAGATCCGTGGAAAACCACGGGGCTGTCCGGGCTCCATGCAATCGGAGAGGGCGCTTCGGAGCCAAACAGTCAATAGCCCTGGTTAACTCCACATTCCAGCGGGACTCCAGGGAATCAGCTGAAAGGCCATCAACATGGGATAAAGCATCCCCTACCACTCTCTGGAAACCATTTGGATCCATTAAGTGGCAGGGGCGGACCATCCAAATTGGTCCCACCTCCCTGCAGAGGGGATGGGTCGCAGAGAAGTCCAGTTGCACCAGGAAGTGATCTGACCATGGCACTTCTTTCGTTTCGCTTTTACTTAGTGTCAGATCACCAACATCCATCCACTGAAACAGAAGTTGCCAGATCCTTCTATATAGTGAGAAGGTGGGGAGGGGTATTACTCAGAAGGGTGGTGGGAAAGGGAGATTGGCCACCCTTCTGAGTAATACCCCTCCCCACCTTCTCACTATATAGAAGGATCTGGCAATGCCCCTACCGATCTTCAGGAGGAGGGGGGGTTGCGGGCTCACGACCCCGCCCACACTCCCGCGGGGCTGGCTCCAGCCTCGCGGGAAGCGGGGAATTCCCTTAATTTGCATCCCCCACCGCGCCAGCCAATCGGCCGGCGGCAGGGGCGGGCCATCCAGAGGCCACTTAAGGTCGGGGCAGCCCTTGGCTCGCCCCTTTTCCCCCTTGCAGCTGACGCAGTTTGCTGTTTGCCGCTACGCCCCCGCTGCGTCTCCCGCTGCGTCTCCGTTTTCGAGGCTCGTCGGCCGCTTACCTCTTCCGCGCGGACCAGCGTTGGTGCAGAGCGCCAAGGTTACCGGGAGCAGTCAGCGATCAGAGAGTCTTCACCCGCGGCTGCTGTCGCCTCTTGGGTCTCTTTTGTTGGCACTCCAGGAACCAATCTTCAGTTTACTCGGCACACCTTGATCCTCTTGCGGGACCCCGGCGGCCGCCAGCCACCTGGTGGCTTCCTGCACAGCCTCCCGCCGTCCACTTCTCCCTGCTCAGCGGCCGCGTGACTTTTTCTGGAATCCCACAGTAGGAGTTAATTTTTCACCGCGTGGATCAGGTTGTATGGGGTTTAATTGCAATTGAATCTGGCGGGGGTAAGTTGCTGATTTTAAGAGTGAGTGGGCCACATTGCTGTGGTCGTGGTCCTTGTGTTGGCAGGTCGCTTTATTGCGGGGTTATCCTTAAGCCTTCTCTTCAGCGCTGCCCAATTCAGCGGAGCGCTGGCATTCGGGGCATGAGGTCCTATTCTTTGACGTGCGCGTACTTTTCTGCTGGGGGCCTTTGTTTGCAGTGCGGTTTTGCTTTGGGGCCGCGGATTTTTGAGGTTAAAAAAGCTCAGCTGGGAGGGTTTTCCTCTTCGTTGCTAGGCAACAGCTTAGCGTTCGGACGCCATTTTAGATTGACCACGTGGTCTCAGCGGCCGCCATTTTAGGTGAGGCGTAACCGGGCCTGCCGGGGCTAGCTGCTACAGCTGAAGAAGATTCAAGGTCCCCCCCCGAACACGCTGTTCTTTTTACCGATTGGAGCCGATTTTCGTTGCCACGCTTCGCGGTGGCGCAGGGTTTCAGTCAGTAAGGTCGCCATTGTGAGTGTGCCGGCTGGTCCCTCCGGCGGCCATCTTGAGTGAGGCATCCCTCCGGTTTCAACCCATTGGAAACGCTCCCAGTAAAAAGGGCTTGCATTTCACCTTACAGTCTTTCTTTCTTTTTCCTTTATCTTACCGAGGAACCCCTTCGCTGCCTATATTTAATAATTCATTTAGAGTTATTTTAAGAGTCCTTGCCTCACGCCCCTGGTTATTGACTTGCTTTAACGGAAGCTATCGTTAGAAGTCTTGAAGCCTTGCTTTCAACTACTCTGCTTCCAACTACTCCTGCTTTCAACTACTCTGTCTTACCCATGTTATTATTATAGGGGGTTTCCTTGTGAAAGGTGTTGGTAAATAATTATTACTTTTGCATTGAATATTATTGCTAATAATTAATAAGAATAAATAAATATGTTAAATTAATAAAGAGATAATTAATAATAATAAGAATTAAATAATAAATAAATAAAAAAATAAAAAGGAGGTCAGCTTGAGGTGCTTTCTTAAACCGCATAAATTGACTAGCGCCCCCACGCCGATTTTCTGCTTTCTGCTTTAGCATGGAGAGCAACGGCAATCCCCAAGCACCTCAGCCTGGTAATGTCCTGGTGCCAACAGGTCCTTGCAACCCTCAGGCCCTAGCTCAGCTTTTTTCCGCACTGCAATCATTCTATGTGCAGTGCAGGGCACCTATCACCCCCCTCCAAACATAGTGGAAGTGTCACAGGATTGTATACCGGACACACACCCCAATCAGCTGGGTCAGGATGGGCCCTCCACCAGTGCTGCTATCGTGGATCAGCAGGCCGCCAGCAGGCCTTGGACACGCTTGCAAACTGCGCGTGCAAAAAAATCTAAGTCAGGTCCGCAGAAGGGTAAGGCATCCGCTCAAAAACCTAGGGTCAATGCGCAGAAGGTCAGGCCTTCAGCGGCCTCCCCTGCAGTCCCACGACAAGAGGTAATCGATGTTCCTAGTGTTTTTCAGGACAACCCAGGGCAGCTGAGCTCCTCGGGGGGGTCAACATCGGAGGAGGAGCTGTCCCCACAACAGGCAGCCCCGGCCGTCAATGACCCGGCCCTGAGTGACGGTGTATCACGGGGTGGAAAACGGAAGGCGAAGAAGAAGCATCGGTCTAAGAAAAGCAAGAAGAGAGACACTTCTGACTCTGAGGAGGAGACAGGTACTTCTTCTTCCGATGGGGATAGTGATGCTCCAATGGAGACGTATTGGGGGGAAGGGGAGGACACAGGGGCTCCCCTGTGGGTCCATGAAAGGAGGGCCAATTCACACCGAAAAACCTTTAATGGCACTCTTGACTGGAAGGATGGGGCCCTAGTTCAGGATGTAAAAGTCTCAACCAACTCCGCCACTGACTTTATTTTGGGGAATCACCTCTCCAAGAGGAAGAGGAATAAGATATTGAATGGCGATTACGTAGATATGTTTTCGTTGCTACCCCCAGCTCAGGTTAAGGGAAAGGGGGAGAAAAGGAGGTACTACGGAAAAAAGAGGTACAGGACCCCCCGGGTGGAGAGAACTTTTGAGAATTGGCTTAATGGGTATCAAGTTTTTATGGCAGTAGTGTCGGGATGTTATCCCAAACGAGGCATGCACCTCGCGTCCTACCTGGCGCACGTCAGGAGGGCGCGGGAACTGGCGGGAGATTAGGCTGCCATGGCGTATGATGAAGACTTTCGGAGGAATGCCTCGCTACTGTCTTCAATGCACTGGGACCAAAAGCACAATAACTGCTGGATGGAACATGTGGGGCCTAACATCGAAAAGAAAACCATTGATCAGCCGAAATCTGGTAAGGTGGAGGCTCAACGCCGTAGACAGTGCTGGGACTTCAATAAGGGAGTCTGTCAGCGTGCAGCTTGTAAGTATTTGCACGAATGTGATAAGTGCTTAGGCAGCCACCCTGCCATCAGCTGCTACAAAGGGAAGCAGCAGCCCTTTCGAAGAGGCAGGGGTCACCTCAACCAGGGTGGCCGAGGTGCCCCTGCCGGACCTTCAGGACCCACCCAAGGGCCAACTGGGACTCGATACTAATGGTTCCCTTGGCCTAGCGTACTCCCCGATAAAATTGCGGCCCCTGAGAGCACTGTTGAAGCTTTATCCAAATAGACAAGCTGCCCGTCTTCTAGGCGAAGGGTTTTCCCAGGGTTTTAGGATCCCAGTTGCTTTCGCCCCCAATGCCGGTTCCCCCCCTAATCAAAAATCAGTTCTAGAAAGACCCGATATTGCCATAAAAAAGATCCAGAAGGAGATAGCCGCTGGGAGGGTGGCCGGCCCCTTCACAATACCCCCTATTGATGAGCTGCATATTTCTCTGCTCGGTATTGTCCCAAAGAAGGCCCCTGGGGAATTTCGAATGATACATAATCTCTCTTACCCCAAGGGGGCCTCAGTTAACCACGCCATTCCCCAGGAAATGTGCATGGTGAAGTATGCATCTTTTGATCAAGCTGTGAAGTTGGTGTGCAGATTTGGTAGGGGCGCCTTTATGGCAAAATGCGACATTGAGTCAGCATTTCGCCTTCTCCCAGTTCACCCAGGTGACTATCGTTGGCTTGGTTTTAAATTCCAGGGTGCTTACTTCATCGATAAGGCAATGCCTATGGGGTGCTCTATTGCCTGCGCCGCTTTTGAGGCCTTCAGCACCTTCTTGGAATGGGCCCTAAAGTTCAGAACTGGCGCCGAAGGGGTGGGCCATTATTTGGATGATTTTATTTTGGTGGCGAGTAATGCGGATAAGTGTACGACCCTGCTCCAGGCTTTTGAGTCCTTAGCCAGAGAGCTGGGGGTCCCTCTGGCAAATGAGAAGACCGAGGGTCCGGTCACGACCATGACTTACCTAGGTATTGAACTGGACACGATTGCCCAAACTTTGCGCCTACCAGCTGAGGAGTTGGTTGCCCTAAGAGAGCTTATTGGGCAGATGCTGCCCTTAAAGAAGGTCACCCTGAAACAAATTCAATCCCTCCTGGGGCACCTCAACTTCGCCTGCCGTGTGGTTTCTCCCGGTCGCCCCTCTTGCGGCCGGCTAGCAAAGCTGTCCGCGGGTCTACGGTCCCCACATCATAGGGTGCGCCTCTCTAAGGCGGTAAAGGCAGACCTTCTAGTTTGGTTGCAATTCTTAGACGGTTTTAACGGCACATCACTTTGGCAGGATAGCTTGGCCCTGCAGTCGGATTTCCAGGTACATTCGGACGCAGCTGGGTCCCTAGGTTTCGGAGTTTACTTCAGGGGTCAGTGGTGTGCTCAGCGATGGCCTTCTTCGTGGCAAGGGAAACCAATACTACGTGATCTGACATTCCTGGAATTCTTTCCCATTGTAGTAGCAATTCACATATGGGAGGGCCAGTTCAAAAACCATAGGGTCTGTTTCTGGACGGACAACCAAGCTGTTGTTTCGGTCCTGAATAAGCAGTCTTCACATTCACCTAGGGTAGTGTCGTTACTGCGGTATTTCGTCCTTTCATGCCTTCGGCTAAACCTTCACGCCTCTGCCAAGTTCGTCCCAGGTATTGATAACAACACTGCGGATGCTCTATCTTGTTTCCAGATGGAACGCTTTCGCTCATTGGCGCCGGATGCGCAGCAGCAGCCGCAACCGTTTCCGGAGCACCTCTGGAGTATTGGCAACGAGAAGCAATAAAGGGAGTATTGTTAGCACTGGCTCCTTCAACCCTAAGGTCATACAATAAGGCGTGGCTAGACTTTACATCTTTCTGCAGGAAAAAGGAGCGGTTTAAGCCGGGCAGGCCGCCATCCAAGTCGGAGGTCATAGAGTATATGGTTCACCTTCGTGACCTAGGCCGGGCCCCAAAAACCCTAAATATTCATTCAGCGGTGTCAGAGCTGCCCTAGGTCCCAGCTCACAAAGGACCAACGCCACTTCGTTGTTATATACAAGAGTCTTTATTGAAGTTCAGTTTGTCTTTCACATCAGCAGCATGCAGCTCTACGTCTGAAACTGTAGACCGCCGAAGCTCCGTCTGAGTCTCCTCCCCTCATACACCAGTTTAAGACTCTAGCCTTGCTCCACCTCTTCCTTTGCTCTTTCCTCCTCTGGGTCCGCCTGTCAGCTGGAGTCTCGCCCTTCCTAGACTCTTCTGACGCTGAGTCCCCTGAGTCTTCCCCCTGCCTCCGGCGGGCTTTAGGACCTGGTTCCCAATCCGAGTTTTCTGCTGTCCCACGCGCCTGTACATTCGCACTTGGCGCGCGCGCCCAGCCGCCAACCTTCCTCCTGACTGTTACACTGCTCCTGTCACTGCTTCCCCCTTCGGGGAGGCTAGCTGGACCTGACCTCCCCTCCGTTCCCCCACTCTCCGACAGAGGCGTGGTCAGTCCCGACTCATCTTCTCTCCCTGCTGGAGGAGACGCTGGCCCTGACACATGGGACTCTTCCCCCCCCCCACTACGCTCTGGTGGGGAAGCTGGTCCTGATCTCCAGCTGCTGCTTTGGGAGTCCCCGCTGGCCCCCCGTTCTTGGTGCGTCCTCCCTGGGACCCGCCTTGCCCTGACCATCGGCGCCTCCTTCTGGGAATCTTCTGATTCGCTTGAGAAGCTCATGGAATCTCTCGGGTCACTGTCATACTCCCCTACGCTGCCCTCAGATCCTTCCCCTTCGCTCTCCATCTCCTCTCTCCCCTGTGCCTCTGCTCCTGAGCCCCTGACAAGCGGCAATATCCTTCTTTTCAAAAGCCTTATTCTCCGTTGATCCCTGTTCACATTTTGTTGTGCGGAAAATGCTTGAGGGCTGGCGCAGGTCCAGACCTCATGGCCAAGACATTAGAAGGCCCATAACTCTTGACATACTCACCCAAATCCGCAGGAAACTAAGGGCCCTCTGTTGGTCAAAATACGAAGCCAGGTTATTCTCCGCGGCATTTTCCTTCGCATTCTTTGGTGCCTTGCGCATAGGCGAGGTGGTCTGCGAAGACCGCACGGCCATTAGGGGCTTATTGTTAGAGAATGTAACTGTAGCCAGCTCGCACGTGATGTTAAAAATCCGTAGCTCCAAGACCGATCAGCTCGGCAGGGGGGCCTTGATTCGCCTCCAGGCAACGCAGAAGGCTGGCCCTTGCCCGGTAAAGGATGCCAGGAAATATCTGTGCGTAAGACCAAAATCGAATGGCCCCTTTTTCATACATTCTGACGGTTCCCTCCTGTCAAAACATCAGTTCACAAGGGTCATGCGCAAAGCGATCGCGGCCATTGGTCTTCCGCAACAGGAGTATGCCGCGCACTCCTTTCGCATCGGGGCGGTGACCACCGCCGTCCATATGGGTTTGCCGGCTGAAAGGATAATGGACATGGGGCGATGGAAATCCAACGCGTACAAGGGTTACATCCGGAAGCCTTTCTAATTTCCCCTCAGTTTTCCCCCCCTCCCCCCCCCGGGTGCACTCCTCCTGACCTGGCTCCTTTTTCTCTCATTCCAGGTACCGCTGTGGTGCGACTGTGGATTATCGGCCACAGCATCGCACATTGGGCAAAACGGCGCGCAGAGCATAGGGGCTGGGATGCTGACCTCCTGCTACCTAGCAGTGTCAAAGTGTCTTGGATTACTAGGCGTGGTATGCGTTGGGAAGAATTTTCCCCAGCTATATCCAAAAAAATTGCTGCCAAAGGCCCACCCGACGCCTCGGTCATCCAGCTGGGCGAGAACAACCTGGCTTATAGGAAAGGGGTGGACTTAATGTGGAACATTATCAATGATTTGGAGTTGTTGAGGGCATCAATAATTTGGTCATCTTTGCTGGAAAGGCGTAGTTGGCGGGACGCTGACAATCCTGTGGCTGTGGATAGAGCCAGGAGGATTGTGGAGCGTACAGTGGCGCGTAGAGTGACCGCGCTGGGCGGACTGGGCATTAAGCACCCAGACATCTGGTTTAACAAGGAAACGCTCTATCGCTGGGATGGCGTGCATCTATCTGATGCTGGGAATGATATTTGGCTGGCAGATATTTTTCAGGGTGTCAGGGATTGGTTACAGGTCTGAGGGTATTGGCGGCGAGCCGTCTAATACGGCTCGGGTGGCGGTAGGCATTGGCCGGGGTATTGTCATGCAAATGAGATCGGGGGGGAGGAACGCCATCACCTCCCCCAATGCTTGAAGGGTAGTTCGTTAAAGGACTCCGAGGGGCGACGCCTCGTCCGAAACCTACGGAGGCTAGGGCCTAAAGCGCCCCCCCCGAGCGGTAATCCCTCGGGGAGCGCCTAGGGATATGCATCTCGGGTGGCTCCCCCTGTTGGTGTTTAACCCTTCCCAGTTAGACCGGATAGTCGGTTAGGGGCCAATGCCTAAAGCCAATACCCTTCTTACCTGTAATCAATAAAGTTGTGGCCATTTTCGCCCATTAACCATAATGCTCGTGTTCAGTGTCTTTATTTATTCCACCTGTGGGGGGGGGGAGGGAATAGCCACGCAACTTCTGTTTCAGTGTATCTGAAGAAGTGTGCATGCACACGAAAGCTCATACCAAGAACTAACTTAGTTGGTCTTTAAGGTGCTACTGGAAGGAATTTTTTTTATTTTGCCTAACCCTCCCTGGCAGAGTTTTTCTCCCTGCCCCACAGGGCAGGCGCCTATAGGCTCATTTCCCTTGTGCAGGATGATAACATTGTGTGAATGAATGAGGCTGTAATGAGACTGGGATGGGCTCAAGGGCCTCTCAGAGATATCAGTGGATCTTTAAGGTCAAAAGATTCAGGATTTGCATTGGCAGGATCTTTGCAGCTGAGAGGTGAGGGCTTCTCTTTTGTGGATCGCCAAGAAAGGTGACCTTGCCGACAAAGGTCCGTACACTTAAAGCTCTGGTTTTCCCAGTAGTGATGTATGGAAGTGAGAGCTGGACCATAAAGAAGGCTGATCACCGAAGAATGGATGCTTTTGAATTCTGGTGCTGGAGGAGACTCTTGAGAGTCCCATGGACTGCAAGAAGATCCAACCTCTCCATTCTGAAGGAAATCAGCCCTGAGTGCTCACTGGAAGGACAGATCCTGAAGCTGAGGCTCCAAGACTTTGGCCGCCTCCTGAGAAGAGGAGACTCCCTGGAAAAGACCCCGATGTTGGGAAAGATGGAGGGCACAAGGAGAAGGGGACGGCGGAGGACGAGATGGTGGGACAGTGTTCTCGAAGCTACCAGCATGAGTTTGACCAAACTGCGGGAGGCAGTGGAAGACAGGAGGGCCTGGCGTGCTCTGGTCCAGGGGGCCACGAAGAGTCAGGCACTACTAAACAACAAGAAAGGTGACTCCCCTTGTTGCTACCTGGCCAGGTGCAGGTGTTAAGAGTCATATTAGGCTCAGCCTGTGTGTGTGCAAATAAAAAAACCCCCAAAATATCACAGCTGTGATTCCTGCACTGCGCAGGGTGGGGGGTGTGTCCCTTCCAACTTTGCGATTCCGCAGTTACAAAAACTCACTCGGCACATGCTCAGAGGCAGCGGTGGAAGGTCCGATTTGCAACCCCGGTGCTGATAATAGGCAGAGCTGTGCCCCTGAGCGTAATAAACCAAGCCCCACATTGCTGTGGGACAAGCTCCTTTTCACCCCACATCGCTTGGTGCAGATAACACCAGGGTAACGGGTTTGATCCTCGTACGGGAGAGCATTTCCAATTAATTACACTCACACAATTTTTTTAAATTTTTTTTTGGCGGTTTAATGTAAATTTGTACAAACAAATGAAAACTCATGCAAAAAACTGTAGAAATGACAGATGGAAAGGGGGGGAAGCGGTCGGGTGGGCGGGGCTTAAATACACGACGACGGTGGGCGTGGCTCCGAAATTAAAACCCATGCAACTCCCTCCCCCCCCCGGAAGCAAAGATGCCTTCACATTTTAAATAGATTCTGCAGTATAGCTTTTTTTTCTTCTTCTTTTGTCCATATGTTACAAATATTTACAGGAGGGGAGGCTAAGGTGGTGGTGGTAGGGTTGGAGATAGAGGGTGAGGGGGCTTTGGGGTGGGGAGGGAGGGAGAGAGGGACCCCGTGAGATCCAGCAGCTCAGCCCCGGACAGGCTAGATATGTACACTTGTGAAGAAGGAAGATGTACACAGGAGAAATTGGGCCGGCTTTTTTTGAGGGTGGGGTGGGGATTCAAAAGTGCATTGTGGGAGAGAGGAGGGGAGTGAGAACAGGAAAGGGGGGGCTTCTTCAATAAGGACCCTCTGCAAGCAGGGGACACGCAGCCCCTCGGAGTTGCAAAGGGGCACCGGAGCTGAGTGAGCAGAACACTTGCTTGGCATGCAGAAGGTTCAATCCCCAAAAGCACCTCCAGGAAGGCCTGGGTGGGATCCCCTCTCTGGCTTGCGGGAGAGCCGCTGTTGCTGCCAGTCCGTGCAGGCAATACTAGCTGGGCCAACGGGAAGTGCCCTCGTGGCTCGTTGGCAGAGTAGGCATGCAGAAGGACGCTGGCAGCATCTCCCGAGTGCCGGAGCCTGAAATCCCCCAGAGCTGCTGCTGCTGCTGCCGGTCAGTGTAGGCTGGATGGACCAAAGGTCAGTGACTTGGAGGAGGGCCGCTGCAGCAGCACCTTGCCTCGCCTGCAGAAGGTCCCGGGTCCAATCCCGGCAGCGCCAAGCAGGGCTGCCTGAAACCCTGGAGGTGATGCTGCCGGCCAGTGCACGCAGTACTGAGCCGAGTGGGTGCCCAGTGGCCTGGCTTGAGGGGAGGCCTGCGCATTCGGGGCTTGGAGGAGGAGGGGGCAGCTGCCTGCCCCCCCAAACCAAACCTCGGCTACTCTGCCCCTGCCCCACACGTGGGGGTAAAAGGGGGGAGGGAAGCGGGGTGAAGACTTGGCACCGATGTAAGGCGAAGCGTGGGGGGGCGCAGGGGGGGGAGGCACTGCAGGGCGCCCTCTGCACCCACCACCCTGGGGGGGAGGGAGGGGGAGGGAGAAGGAGTTTGTCCCCCCCACTCAGCCAGTCTCTATTGCACAGTCCTGCCCCAGCTCCTCCTTCGCCTGGGCTTAAGACTCTCCTTCTCGGGCCGTCGGGCTCAGGGCGGGTGGGGGGGGGCTATGTGGCCAGGCCCCGCTTCTGTGAGGGCCCCTCCAGCTCCTCTCGCTGCTTGAGCTCCTTCATCCTGCAAGGAGAGATGGGGGGCAAGCGTGAGAAGCGTTCCACCACAGCGGGTTGGGCTAGATGACCCCTGGGGTTCCCTTCCGACTCTGCCATTCTTCCCATGCGGCTTATTCAGCTCTGGCCGCCAATTTGCTTCAGGGCCGAGTTCGAGCTGCCGCTGTTAGTCTATAAAGCCCTTAGCAACTTGGAAAATTATGAAATACATTTCTATTATTCTACTCTTTTTTAAAAAATAATTTTTATTAAGAATTTCAGCATAACAATTTATCAAAAACATATCATCCTCATTCCCCCCCATTTCCCCCCCTCCCCAAGAAAAACCCACCCTCCCATCCCAGCCCGGACTTCCCTCAGCTCCTCTCTCTGATTTTTCAGCACATGCTATTCTCCGCATATTATTAAATTATCTGTCTATATGTTTATTCAAAGCCTGCCAAGGAGTCCAGTTCACCTATAATTCTACTCTATTCGCACACTGCGAGAAGCCAAGTTACAGGGAACCAGGCAGAGGGCCTTCTCGGTGGTGGCGCCCGCCCTGTGGAACGCCCTCCCACCAGATGTCAAAGAGAACAACAACTACCAAACTTCTGGGAGACATCTGAAGGCAGCCCTGTTTCGGGAAGCTTTTAATGTGTGACATTTTAATGTATTTTTAATCTTTGTTGGAAGCCGCCCAGAGTGGCT
Source organism: Podarcis vaucheri (assembly GCF_965113315.1). Classification (NCBI taxonomy): domain Eukaryota; kingdom Metazoa; phylum Chordata; class Lepidosauria; order Squamata; family Lacertidae; genus Podarcis; species Podarcis vaucheri. The sequence continues at coordinate 2,047,919 of NC_138751.1, read as the reverse complement.
CGGGAGACCCAGCCAGATGGGCAGGGTACAAATATATTATTATTATTATTATTATTATTATTATTATTATTATTAGTGGAGCAGCCTCAAAGTGGCAGCAGTCTTCTCTCGCCTACTCTGCAAACAGGACGAATGCCTATCGCCACCAGATCCTGTTTGACAACACTGCATTTTGCAGCTATCTTGTATAACGCTGGAAAAAATAATAATTACTACTACTGTTTTTAAAGAAGACCAGGACAGTCCACCCAAAGACTTTTAAGCCACCTAAGCCTGCCTCTGCTCCCTTCCTTCAACCTTACCTGTGTCGGCAACGTCGCAGGAACCTCATGATCTTCCGAGCTGCCTGGTCTTGCTTCTTGGTTAGGAACGTTCCTCTGTTGGGGGGGGGGGAGAGAAAGAGAGAGCCGTGTGTTGGGAGGGGTGCTGGGTTCAAGGGAGCGAACATGTACTCAGGACAGCGCAAAGGGACCCAGCTGTCTCCCTGGACCCCAGGCTGAAAGTGAGCCCACCGTGTGACGCAGCAGCAACAAAAGCGAAGGCGATTAACACCCTCTATGATCATATTACTGCTCTCTTCTGCCTCACAGGAGTCCTGTGTCCAGTTCTGGGCACCCCAGTTGAAGAAAGAGATTGACAAAGGTGGAGCAGGCGACCGAGATGATCAAGGGTCTGGAAACCAAGCCTGATGAGGAACGGTTGAAGGAGGAGGTGGGTATGACTTGAGAGGAGATATGGTAGCCCTCTTCAAATATCTAAAGGGCTTTCCCATGGAAGAGGGAGCGAGAAATGAAATCAAAGGAGATTCTGGCTAAGCAGTAGTGAAACTTTCCTTTCCCCGTATGAACTGACCCATCGGATCCTGCAATCATCCCCCGACACCTTTCTTTGTCTGTCCCCTTCGCGAGAGGTCCAGAGGGTGGCAACACAAGAACGGGGCCTTTTTTTGGGTGGCTCTCCATTTGTGGGACGGACACCCTCCCCAGGGAGGCCCGCCTAGCAGTGGCGTAGTGTGGGGGGTGCCAGGGGTGCCGGCCGCACCGGGGGCAACATCTGGGGGTTAGGGTTAGGGGGCGCAAATCCACGGGTTAGGGGGCGCAAATTACTTGCCTTGCCCCGGGTGCTGAGAACCCACGCTACGCCACTGCCGCCTAGCGCCTTCCTTACATATCTTTAGGTGGCACAAATGGGCCCTCGTGTTTACGGGACCGCCACTCCTGGTCTGCCCCGCAGAGGACCTTAAGGTCCATGAGTAATCATAGTTTAGAGGGCCCTAAGGAAGTCAGATTATCCTCCACCAGGGCCAGGGCCTTCTCAGTGGTGGCTCCAACCTGGTGGAATGCTCTGTCCCAGGAGACCAGGGCCCTGCAGGATTTAACCTCCTTCCGTCAGGCCTGTAAGACAGAGCTATTCTGCCTGGCCTTTAATTTGAATTCAGCCTGATCTCTTATTTCCCTTCCATCCCTCCCTTTCCCCTTTTTATGAAGATTCCCCGCTCTGAGACCCCACAGCTAATTCTCCCCTGGTCTCCTCGCTGGCCCAAGTAGGACTAATTTAGCCAGCCAGCCCTGGTGATAATCTAATGTTTATTGGATGGATTTCCCCCCCTAAATTGATTTTTGAATTCCGAATTCATTGTTATTTTATGCTGGTTTTTTTGTTGCATCAATTAAGTGTTTTAAATTTGTTGTTGGCCACCCTGAGCCCGGTTTTCTGAACCGGGAAGGGCGGGGTATAAATAAATTATTATTATTATTATTATTATTATTATTATTATTATTATTATTATACAAAACGTTTCTCTACAACCAGGCCATTGGGCAGATTAACATTCTATGGCCTTTAAAATGTGTTTGCAGGGGGCGGGGCGGGAAATATTAAGGGCAGGATACAAATTGAAAACAAACAAACTACCAGCAAGATAAACAAACAAACAAACAAATAAATAAATCAGAAATGTAAGACTAGGACAGATCCCCCTGCTTGGCCTTCGGTCAGCTGGCAGGAAAGGGCAGTCATGAGCCATTCATCTCCCCAGGCTCAGAGAAGGGGCGGTTTGGTCTTCCCCCAAAAGGCAGAAGACTAGCCAAGTTTCCAGTCCCTAGAGAGCATTGGAAAAAAGGCCGCGCGGTCAAGCCCAGAGGGAAGGAGAGGAATGACCTAGTCTAAAATTACTACACGGTCTCAGCCGGGACGGATAATATTGCACTCAGTCCTGGCAGGGAGCTGGCCGGAGAGAGGCCGGCTGCGGCAAGGATGCTGGGGCCGTGAGCGGTCAGGTGGGGGCCGCGCCAGGGCTTCGCCTCGGCAGGTGCTCAGGGGGGTGGGCTGCGGTGGGCCCTCCCTCCTTCCTTCCTGATGCTGGAAGACTCGGTAAGGAGAGAAAGTCCTTCTTCCCGCAGCAGCGCAGGGTTCAACTGCGGAACTCTCTCCCACTGGAAGCAGCCAGGGCCGCCAAATCAAAAGCGGATGGGATATATACAAGGAGGAGGAGAGGGCTATCAGGATCCCAGCTGCTGGAGGGGGATAGGGGCCCCCCAGCCGTAGGCAAGTGCAACCCAGCAACTGCCTCTCCCAAGGATATTTCTCAATTTGAGGCTTTTAAATGCTTTTCTACAGACTGGTTTTTTATGCATTGTGACTCGCTGTTATTTTGACTGATTATAAGGTGCACATTGCCGCCAGAGACAGACAGGTGCCAGCAGAATAAAGAGTTTAGCAATTGCTTATTAGAGTGAGATTCTGTCTGATTATTATTTGCAGATATTCCGAGAGTTAATTTTGCCGTGGGCTATTATAGTCTAATGGATTATTGTGCATTACTTTATTGGATATGCCAGCTGTTTCTTCTAAATGTATGTTTTTATGGCTTTTTGGTACAGTCATACCTCGGGTTGAAGTAGCTTTGGGATAAGTATTTTCGGGTTCCACGCTGCGGCGACCCAGAAGTAACGGAGTGCCTTACTTCCAGGTTTCGCCGCTCGCGCATGCGCAGGTGGTCAAAATGGCGTCACACGCATGCGCAGAAGCTGCGAATTGCGATCTGTGGACACAGGTTGTGTTCGCTTCTGGATGCAAATGGGGCTTCTGAACAGATCCAGTTCGCATCCAGAGGTACCACTGTACTGTATTGGATCAGATTGCTATAAAGCGCACGGCCTTTGCTGTGTTTTGTTGTTTCTTCGGCTCGTAAACTGCCTTGTGCATAGTCAGTGGGTTTTTCCTGGGGGGACACATACCCCTAAACATTTTGTGAATCTTAGCTTGTCCTCATTGAGAGGCAGTATTTCAATATGAGTAGCAAAATGAGAGTACCCCAAACGTTTTTTAAGAAACAAAAGCACTGTTCATCGTAATGCAGGGGTAGGAAACTAAGGCCCGGGGGTCGGATCCGGCCCAATCGCCTTCTAAATCCGGCCCGCAAATGGTCCGGTAATCAGCGTGTTTTTACATGAGTAGAATTGTGTGCTTTTATTTAAAATGCATCTCTGGGTTATTTGTGAATTCGTTCATATTTCCCCCCCAAAATATAGCGCGGCCCCCCACAAGGTCTGAGGGACAGCGGACCGGCCCCCAGCTGAAAAATTTTGGAATTTAAGACCCCCCCACCAAGCGCGGGAGCCCTTTATCATTCCTTGCGAAGCGGGAAACCCGGTTCTCTTCAGGGATTTGTCGCTACAGACGTTACACGAACGACACTGATCTTTTGAACGGAGGCAGCCAGCGCGGGCGCTCTCTCCCGGATCCCCCCTCCGCCACTGCCCACCTTTCTGGGGGACCCAGGCGTCCAGGCACCCACTTGATCTTCTGTTGCATGGCGGCAGAGGCACGCCTCCCCTGCTTCAGCTTCTCGTACTCCTTGTAGCTGCGGTAGTACTGCTGGATCAGGACCGCGGCGCGGCGGCTCTGCTGGAACTTCTTCTGCTCGTAGTAGCTGCGGAATTTGCTCTGGATCAAGATGGCCGCTTGAGTCATCTTCTTATACAGGGCGTACTGACCGGAGGGAGGGAAGCAGGAAGCGGTTATTCAGGGAGCCCCGTCTCCAAATTGACACCCCCAAACGCCCCAGGGAACCCAGGCCGTGCCGGATACCTCCCCACCAACCGACCACATCAGCACCTTTTCAACCATTAGAGCGGGTTGGGCTAGATGACCTTTGGGGGGTCCCTTACAACTCTATGGTTCCAGGATCCATCCACATGGAATTGAGCCCACAAGGGAGTAACTTGCTTCGAGGTTTCCAATAGAGGTCGGGTGGCCACCCGTCAGGGATTCTCGCATTGCAGGGGTTGGACTAGATGTCCTTTGGGGGTCCATGCCGCTCAAGAATCAAGCACAAACCGCTCTGCCCGTCCCCCTCCACGAACCGTGGAGAGGAGCTTCTCCCGGGTGCTTCTCCTGGGGGCCGTCCATCCCCCCAAACTGCCTGCAGCTGTCAGGTGAGGACTCGGGAGACCTGGGTTCGAATCCCCATGAGGCCATGGGGAAACCTTGGGCCAGGAACTATCTCTAGGCCTAGCCCACCCTGCAGGGTTGTTGTGTGGATTAAATGAGGAGGGGGGGGACGAGATCCACAGGTGCCCCTTGGAGGAAAGAGTGGCATATACCGTATTTTTCGCTCCATAAGACGCACTTTTTTCTTCCTAAAAAGTCAGGGGAAATGACTGTGCACCTTATGGAGCAAATGCGTGTCTCTGGAGCCGAATTGCCCAGGGGCAAAAATCTGATCATGCTCTATTTTTTTGAAAGAGGGAAAGGGGTGTTGAAACGAAGCCGCTGATCGTTTGCCGATCGGGGAGAGAAGGGTAAAGACAGCAAACTTGCAAAGGGGGGAAACAGGAAGACTAAAGCAATAAGGAGAGAAATTAGAAGAAAAGGAGGAGCAAAAAAGGAAAAGACACTAAGGCAAACAAGAGGGAAGGGAGTGTTGAAAGGAAACAGCTGATTGGTGGGATCGGGAGAGAGATAAGGGGGGAGGTAAAAGCCCATGGATCTTCAGGATTTTTGCATTGGGTCACCCCAAATTCACCATCAGATCACATAGCATGTCCATGGCTGCAGCCTGCAGCAAAAAGATCACGCACCCAATGGCGTGTTTTTGCAATGGCGCAAAAACGTGGTTACAAAGCACGGATCCACATGGATCTTCAAGATTTTTGCATTGGGTCACCCCAAAATCACCGTCAAATCACACGCCCGTGGCCACAGAATGAACCACAAAAATCATACATCCACTGTTTCGTTCAGAATATTTTTTTTCTTGTTTTCCTCCTCTAAAAACTAGCTGCATGTTATGGCCAGGTACGTCTTACGAAGAGAAAAATACGGTAATTGCAAGTCACCTGGAAAAGGTTTCGCTGGGCTCCCCAGTGGAATCAAGGGCAGATATTCCCCTCCCCTTGAAAGCAGGGGCAAGCTCCCCCCTGCTACACACACACACACACACACGGCCCCCTCCTCTCCTCTTTTACCTTCAGGGCAATCCAGGTTAGCTTGCAAGACAGAGAGAAATAACAAGCACAGGTTAGTTTGTGGGGCGGCGGGCTGCTAGCATGGGGCGGCCACTTCCCCCGAGAGTTAGGGGAAAAGAGCCCAGCGGTGGGTCAGGCTAGATGACCCCTGGGTCCCTTTGGTTCTACCATTTCCCTCGGAGCAATCCCACACCTCTCCCCACCTTCTCCCTCCTGGCTGGGCCTTACCTGCTTGTACTTCCGGTAGCACCGCTGGATGACGGCGGCTGCCATCTCCTGTTGCTCCTTCAGCCGACGACCCTGCCAGAAACCGAGGGGGCGGGGGGGGGAGAGAAAGGCAGGCCAGGTGAGACCCCCCGACGCAGACCCCCTCCAAGGAGCACAAGGGAAGGCAGAGGCTGGGACAGGTAGGGTGGAAGTCCTGGAGGTCAACATTAGGGGGCGCCAGCAAGTTTTGTCAGTGGGAGAGGCAGCCTGTGACAAACTCCAGGTTATGAGGAAGGAGGCAGAAGAGGAGTTTGTAAATCTCAGGGACTTAACCAACACACTTCTCTCCACCTCAATCGTTTTTTTTAATGGACTTCCTGGCTTTCCTGGTTAATTCTGTGTCCAGGGCAGCTGTCTACCAGCTCCATCTGGTGCGCAGGGTGAGACCCTCCCTGCCCGCAGACAGTCTGGCCAGAGTGGCGCATGCTCTAGTTATCTCCCGCTTGGACTACTGCTATGCGCTCTATGTGGGGCTACCTTGGAAGGGGACCCAATTCTAGCCTCATCAGGTATTGATTATGATATAAAAATCTGGTCCCCACTACAAGAATCCAGAATTTTTAATCGGAAACTTGCTGACGAGGTTATAACTCGAAATGAATTAATGCTGGAAGAAACCAGAAACGCAATCTATAGTCAGTCCTTTCTCTGATTAGCATTCTCTGGTCTTTTAGATGTGTTTGTGGAAGAGAGGTTATTGGTCATTTGTGTATTTTATCTTTCATTTTTATGCTGTGAACAGCCCTGAGTGAAGGGCGGTATGCAAATTTTAAAATAATAACAATAATAATAATAATAATAATGCCTTGGACTATGACTGTTTGCTACAGGCTAGAGACTTTCCAACTGTGAAATCTGAGCTGTTCTGCAAGAGCCACCAAATACTGCACTAGAGGAACGAGAGGCAGCATGGTATAGCGGTTAGTGAGTGTCAGGCTATTATTATTACTACTTTTATTATGTATTTATTCATACCCTGGCGGGGACTCAAGGCAGCTTATGGATTAAAATGAGAACAGCTTAAAACATAGGAAAATAAGAATTAGAAAACAATTTAACATTCGTAGAATTAAAACTACAGTATGTGTGTGTGTGTAAAGTCTATTAAAACCATACAAATAATTGCAATAAAGAGAGCCCTATGGTCTGGGTTCGAATCCCACTCAGCCACGAAGCTCGCAGTCTCCATCTCTCAGCCTAGCCCGCCTTGGGGGTTGTTGTGGAGAAGAAAAGGGTAGGAGGCGAATCACGTACCCGCTCGCCCCAGTGCCTGGTCTCCAAGAGGGGTAGCTAGATGCTTGTTGGGGTGGGCAGGGAAACTGACCGGCAAACCCAGAAGGAAGCAGGCCCCCGTCCGCCAAAGCGCCTCCCTGGACAAGACCTACCTTGTACTTGCGGAAGGCGGTCTGGATGATTTTGGCCGCCTCGTAGAGCTCACGTTGCTCGTGGTCCGACAAGGTCAGCAAAGCGAAGTCGCTCTCCATCTTCCCGTTGGCAGAGGCGTTGAGGAACTCGGCCCAGCTGGCCGCCGTGGGGGGCGGGGGGAGGCGGTCAAAGGACAGCTCCCCCAGCGGGGAGGGCAGGGGGCTCAGGCAGGAGTGGCCGGAGGGGGAGGACGCCAGGGACCTGGAAGAGAAATGTGGGGAGGGGGGGAAGGGTGAGCAACGAGCTGATATCGAAGAAGGCAGAATCGGGACTCCAGAGGACCTGAATGGACTGGAGAGCTGGGCCAAAACGAACGAAATGAACCCCGGAAGAACCAGGGGGCACAAATACAGGGTGGGGGACGCTTGGCTCAGCACCAGCCCATGCGGAAAGGATCTGGGGGTCTGAACGTGAGCCAAGAGTGTGATGCAGCAGCAAAAAAGGTGAACGCTGTTCTAGGCTGCATCAGAAAGTGAGTGTCCCGATCGAGGGAAGTAATACTTCTGCTCTATTCCTTAGGAAGCAGGTGGCGCTGTGGGTTAAACCACAGAGCCTAGGGCTTGCTGATCAGAAGGTCGGTGGTTCAAATCCCCGCAATGACAGGGTGAGCTCCCGTTGCTCAGTCCCTGCTCCTGCCAACCTAGCAGTTCGAAAGCACAAAAGTGCAAGTAGATAAATAGGTACTGCTCCGGCGGGAAGGTAAACGGCATTTCCATGCGCTGCTCTGGTTCACCAGAAGTGGCTTAGTCATGCTGGCCACATGACCCGGAGGCTGTACGCCGGCTCCCTTGGCCAGTAAGGCGAGATGAGCGCCACAACCCCAGAGTCGGCCCCGACTGGACCTAATGGTCAGGGGTCCCTTTACCTATTCCGCCTTAATCAGACCACATTTGGAATACTGTGTCCAATTGTGGGCGCCACCATTTATGAAGGATGTTGACAAGCTGGAAGGTGCGCAGAGGTTGGTGACCAAAATGATCAAGGGTCTGGAAGTCAAGCCTGATGAGGAACGGTTGAAGGAGGTGGGTATGTTTAGCCAGGAAAAGAGGAGACTGAGAGGAGATATGAGAGCCATCTTCACTTATCTCAAGGCCTGTCGTATGGAAAAGGGAGCAAGCTTGTTTTCTGCTGCTCAGGAGGGAAGGATTTGAACTCATGGCTTCAAATGGCAAAAGCAAGGAGATTCTGTAGCCTCCAACATTCCTCAGATGAAAATAGGGACATTCTGTTCTACACCAGCATCAGTGCTAGTTGGTTGTATTTATGGATTTAGGGTTCTCTTTTTCAAAATGCAATACAGTACAGTGGCACCTCGGTTTAAGAACAGCTGTTTACAAATTATTCGGTTTATGAACTCTGCAAAACCAGAAGCAGTGTCCTGGTTTGCAAACTTTACCTCAGTCTAAGAACAGAATCTGAACGGTGGAAGGGCACCGGCGGCGGGAGGCCTCATTAGGGAAAGTGCGCCTCGGTTTAGGAATGGTTTCGGTTTAAGAACGGACTTCTGGATTAAGTTCATAAACCGAGGTACCACTGTACATAAATCCAAAGATGTTTAAAATACAGCGGACGCTCGGGTTGCAAACATGATCCGTGTGGGATGCACATTCGCAACCTGCATCTGCGCACGTGTGGCTTGCGATTTGGTGCTTCTGTGCATGTGCAAAGTGCGATTTATCGAAACTCGGAAGTCACCCGTTCCGGTACGTCTGGGTTTCAGCAGTCCGCAACCCGGAAAGACGCAACCTGAAGCGGCTGTAACCTGAGGTATGACTGTACTGCCGTTTTGTGTGTTTCCTCTAATGAACGTTGCACTTGCCCAGAAGGAAATGCTTAGCAGTGATGTACAGAATTGAATGAGGAAAGTTGGAGGGCATGAGAGCTAAATGCTGGGAAGGACTTTCTGACGGTAAAAGCTGTTTGACAGGGGAACGGACTCCTTTGGAAGGACGCAGTGGGCTCTCCTTCGCTGGAGGCTTTTAAATGGAACTTGGCTGCCCATTGGTCAGGGATTCTTCAGCTGCAATCCCTGCACTGCAGGGGGTTGGACTACAGAACCTCTGGGGGCCCCTCTCCACTCCACAATTCACTGATTCTTTGACTTCTCACCTGAAGGTGGGGGTCTGCAATGCTGGGAGAGGAGAAGCCCACCCTGCCCACCCGCCTAGGAGGAAGAGAAGACACTTACCTTCGCTGGGAGAAGTTGGGCAGCTGGTCTACGTTCTCCAGGTAGCTGGCGAGCCAGCTCATGGTCTCGTTCAGCCCCAGGTTCCCCGGGCGCTCTCGGAGAGGCGCCTCGGAGGAGCTGAAGTCCTCCTGCTTGATGCGCTCGGGTGTCGCCTCGATGATCTGCTTGGCCAAAGTGATCATGTCCACCTGGCCGGGGGCCGGAGAAGAGAAAGAGGCCGTTGGCGCCAGGGTCCCCTTTGTGGGACATTTACTGCATCCCTATCCCATGATTTTCTCCAAGCAGCTCAAAGCGGCATGAGAATTATTTTCCCCTTCTTCATTTCATCCCGCCCCCCAACAACCCTGCGAGGATTGTATTCCTGCACTGCCGGGGGTTGGACTAGATGACTTTGGGAGTCCCTCCCAATTCTAGGTTAGCCTGTGAGAGGCAGTGTGCCGCACCCAGTGAGATTGACGGCCACCGAGTTGTGTAGGGGGAGATTCGAACCCTGGTCCCTCCCTAGTCCTCAGTGAATCCCTGCAACAACCCTGCGAGGTCAGCCGAGAGAGGCAGCGGTTGGCCCCCGAGGTCACCCCAGTGAGCTTCGTGGCAGAGGGGAGGATTTGAACCCAGCTCCTAGCCCGACGCTAACCACTACACCATCACTGCCTCTCTGACGAGAAGAGACAAGGACCCTGGACCCTGAACAGTTGACTGTTCAATGGCGGAACAGATGACCACAGAAGGAGGCAGACCCTTCTTCACGGGCTTTTTTAAAGCAGGATGGCCATCTGCTAGGAATCATTTGGCTGCAATTCCTGTATTGCAGGCGGGGTTGGACTGGATTACCATTGGAGGTCCCTTCCAACCCGACAATGCTATGATTTCAGGACCACAGAAGGCGGTGGACTCCAAATAACCATCGTACTAATAAACAGAAGGTTGGGGTTTTTAAAGCCGAGGTTAGACGGCTGTGATTTCTGCGTGGCCAGGGTGGGGTTGGACTGGATGACCTTTGGGGAACCTCCTTCCTGCTCTACAGTCTTAAGGTGTGCACCTGCAGGACGTCCGTGGCCGGCAGGTACTCCTCGTTCTCGGCGTTCTCGCCGTAGCCCAGCAGCTCCGGCTCCAGGTCTGGTTCGGGGGCTCCTGCGTGGGCCCCCACCTCGTCGTAGTCCATGAAGAAGGGGGCGGCGTGGGGCAGGGCGTGGGCCGGGCTGGGGCTCTCCCGCAGGTACCAGCCGGCGATGCTCTCGGGGACCGGGGCCTGGCAGACGTCCATGGCGCCCTCCGCTTCGGGGCTGTAGGCGGGGGATTCCCGCAGCGCCGATCCGCTGGAGTAGGCCGAGGTGATGGAGACGGAGCCCTCGGAGAGCTCGGAGGGGGACGAGACCCCGCTGGCGGTGCTCAGCCCTGCGGAAGGAAGGGGAGGCGTGAGAGAAGGGTCTCGCCATCCTGGCTCCCAGGCCCCACAGAGAGGGAGAGCGCGGCTCTTGTGTTCGAATCCTGCCTGCTGGGTTCCCCACGGAGGCAACTGCCTGGCTACTGTGGGAACACGGAGGGCCACGTGGTCCATTGGGTCTGATCCACAGACGGGAGTCTCAATCTGAATTGGGCCTGCCATTTCCCCCACTTTCTGCTGTTCCTCTTTCTTCCAAATAGCTCTACGGTTTCATCTTTTTTCATAAGCTGCCTTGAGGGATTGTAATTTAAAAAAATAAATAAAATCAAACAGGGTGCAACTTTGATGAAATAAAGCAAATAAATCTGCCCCGAATCCCTGCGTCGTAGGGGGCTGGACTACATGACCCTCGGGTTCCCTTCCAACACTATAAATAATAATAATAATAATATTCTATGATTTATATCCCACCCATCTGGCTAGGTTTCCCCAGCCTCTGTGGGCGGCTCCCAGCAGAATATTAAAAGCACAATAATACATCAAACATGAAAAACTTCCCTGAACAGGGCTGCCTTCAGATGTCTTCTGAAAGTCAGAAAGTTGTTTATTTCATTGACATCTGGTGGGAGGGCGTTCCACAGGGCGGGGGCCACCACCGGGAAGGCCCTCTGCCTGGTTCCCTGTAACTTGGCCTCTCGCAGGGAGGGAGCCACCAAAAGGCCCTCAGAGCTGGACCTCAGTGTCCGGGCTGAAGGATGGGGATGGAGACGCTCCTTCAGGTATACTGGTCCTTTGAGGCCGTTTAGGGCTTGAAAGGTCAGCACCAACACTTTGAATTGTGCTCGGAAACGTCCTGGGAGCCAATGTACTATCTAGTTCTAGGTTTCTATATTATCTCCCAACATTCAGCTTCCCTTGGATTTCCAAGGGAGAGAGGGAAGAAAACCTCTTTCCATCCAAACCAGGCATATGTTTATAATCCCCTGTCGCGTTCCCCCTTTATTTGCTTTCCCTTCAAACCAGTGTTTCCCAAACTTGGGTCTCTGGCTGTTTTGGGACTGCAACTCCCATCATCCCTGACCACCGGTCTTGCTAGCTAGGGATGATGGGAATTACAGTCCAAAAACAGCTGGAGCCCCAGGTTTGGGAAACACTAAAGGTAAAGGGACCCCTGACCGTTTGGTCCAGTCGTGGCCGACTCTGGGGTTGCGGCGCTCATCTCGCTTTATTGGCCGAGGGAGCTGGCGTCCAGCTTCCGGGTCATGTGGCCAGCATGACTAAGCCGCTTCTGGCGAACCAGAGAAGCGCACAGAAACACCGTTCACCTTCCCGCCGGAGCGGTACCTATTTATCTACTGGCACTTTGACGTGCTTTCGAACTGCTAGGTTGGCAGGAGCAGGGACTGAACAACGGGAGCTCACCCCGTCGCGGGGATTCAAACCGCCGACCTTCCAATCGGCAAGCCCTAGGCTCTGTGGTTTAACCCACAGCGCCACCCGCGTCCCACCTTGGGAAACACTACTCTAAACCAAAAAGCCCCCTAAGGCGGCAGAAGCCTTTTTTCAGCCCACTGAACGTGAAACGTATTTTTTTCCGAAAAAACGGGGCAGCCGGCCCCTGCGCCTACCTGTGTCTGGACTGGCCGAGAGCGGGGAGGGGATGTGCAGGGCTTCTGCCGGCCTGCGTGGGCAACCGCCGGCCTTCGCGGGACCCCCGGAGACATCTAGGAGCGGCTCCGTGGCCGGCTGTGGTTCCAGGCGCTCCTCCTGGCGCTGCAATTCCTCCAGACACGTGGCCAGCTTGACGTGGCCCCGGGAGCGAGCCACGGTCAGCGGGAGGCGGCCTAAGGAGTCAGGGATGGCGAGGGCGTTGCTGTTCCACCGGTAGAGCAGCTGGGCGGCTTCTAGGTGGCCCAGGGCGCAGGCCCACATCTAGCGGAAGAGAAGTGGGGGGAAACACAGGGTGGAATTAAGAGGGTGAGCGCGGGTGCAACTTGCATGCATGGGGTGGCATTAGGTGGCACCCAAGAGGGCAGGGGCACAGGTGATGATGATGGGACTTTTCGGAGCTAGCCAACCTGACTGGAAGAATCCGCGAAAGAAGAGGAGTTTCAAGAGGACTGGAGGAAATTTAAGGACTATTTGAATAATTGTTGTAATATAAAAAATTAGAAATTACTAGGCCTAGGATTAAACGAAGTTATAATTAAATAAATGGGATTTAGAATATTAAGAAAAGTGAATAAGATGGACTATAATTGGAAACTGTTTTAGTTCAATAATGATATTGGAAAACTGTTACTTTCAACTACAAGGAAACTCAGAAGAGAGGGACTAGAGGAAGTCAACCAAGATGTTTAAAAGGTTGGATTTGTAAAGAATTAAGTTTGTTGTTATTGTTTATCTGTTTATTGTTTCTTTTTTTCCTCTTTCGTTCATTGATGTATTTTTTTTCCTGCTTTTGTGTGTCATTCTGCTTTGTGGTTTTTGTTATTATTGTGGGAAATCTAATATTTTTTTATAGAAATAAAAAAGAGGGCAGGGGCACAGGGTAGCAGACGCCCCACGAAGCAGAGCTGTCGTTGGTTTCAAAAAGCAAGTTCCCGTCCCTCTTGGAGTCATGGCACACGGGGCAGGAACTGGGCAGCGGCTCTTAGCAGGAGCAGGGAGTTAGTCCTTGCTGCCCCGGCCCAAATCCATAGCTGTCAACTTTTCCCTTTTCTCGCGAGGAATCCTATTCGGAATAAGGGAATTTCCCTTTAAAAAAAGGGAAACGTTGACAGCTATGCCAAATCAAGACCCACCTGTGAGCAGATTGCTTACAGGTGTAGCCTCGGCATGGGCAAATTTCGTTATAAATTTGGAACTTGAAAACTGTAATTGCAAGCAATTGTTATAGTGATATACTATACCAGGGATGTCCAGTTTCCAAGAGACTCGGATCTACTCCCACTATAAAAAAACTGCGCAGATCACTGGCAGTGATCTACCCATTGGATTACCCAAAATTGTTGAGCTTTTTAGGGGGGCATCGATCAGGGATCGACCAGGGACACCCCGCGATCAACCGATTGGACACCCCTGTACCATTCTCTTTCTTTTTATCCTTTTTCATTAAAAAACACACACTTTTAACATGTTATATTTAAATGATAACAAAAGCTGTTACAGTGGTGCCTCGCAAGACAAAAAGAATCCATTCTGTGATTCTCTTCGTCTAGCGGTTTTTTTGTCTTGCGAAGCAAGCCCATTGACGGATTAGCAAATTAGCGCTATTAGCGGCTTTTAGCGGCTTATCTGCTGATCGGATCAGCTGATAAGCGGCTTAGCAGCTTAGAAAAGGGGGGGGGGAGGAAAAAACCCCACAGGAACTCGCAAGACATTTTTGTCTTGCGAAGCAAGCCCATAGGAAATTCGTTTTGCGAAGCACCTCCAAAACGGAAAACTCTTTCGTCTAGCGAGTTTTCCGTCTTGCGAGGCATTCGTCTTGCGGGGCACCACTGTATTTCACTAAAAAAAAACCCACTCCTTTTTGTGTGTTGTATTTTAATAATGATGATGATGATAATGATAATATGCTGTTATTTCACTTTAAAAAACCCCACCTTTTACGTGTTGTATTTCAATGGTAATAATAAAAAACACGTTCTTGTGGGCCCCAAACTCCACCTGCACCCCCCGCGCTCCAACCACAGGAAGACTGGAGGGAGATGGCGTGGGAGGAAAGGTCTTAAGTGAGATTTCGCATCTGCTTCACAGCGGGTTGGGCTAGATGACCTTTGGGGGTCCCTTCCAACTTTTTTATTCCACGAGAAGTGGGATTGCAGAGACGCTGTTTTCTAGGGTGAGTGGGTGTCTTCATGCTGCTTGAGCCCCCCACCCCACTCTCAAGGGTCAACTCACCAGGGGGGTGCAGGAGAAATGGTCCACGTTGAGGGGGTCCACTTCCTGCTCCAGGTCAAGGCTCTGGGCGTTGAGGTTCCTGAGGGGAAGGAATCAGGTCAGGCTCAGGGAGGGAGCGGGGGTGTGTGTGTGTGTGTCAGGCCAGCAACAGCCTCGCCTCCAGTCCCCCCCCCCCCCGCGAACTGCGCTGGCAAAGGAAGTGCTTCTGCACGCAGCACGCAATTGGCACGTGGAACTCATTGCCACAGGAAAGCCGCGAGCACAGCTGGCTCTCCAAAAAAGCAGAGGGGAGAATCTAGGCTACTTTTTCAACACCCTGATCTGAGCATAGGACTGGGAAGCTGCGGTCTGCTAATAACGTAAGGAAGCAACTTACATGTAATAATAATAATAATAATAATAATAATAATAATAATAGTACCCTGCCCATCTGAATGATGGAAGGGATGGAGCGACTCGAGGGCATCCAGTGAAGCCGAGAGTTAGGGGATTAAAGGCAGACCAAAGGAAGGACTTATTCGTGCAGTGTGCAGTCCAACTGTGGAACTCCCTGCTGCAGGAGAAATGGACAAACCCATGGAGGAGGACTATTGAAGGCGACCAGCCACAATCCTCAGCCTCCGCAGCTGGAGGAAGCAAACGCTCCTGAATTCAGGTTGCTGGTCTCTGATTGGCCTGCTGCCCTCAACCGCCCCATTTCAACATACTAATCCCAGTCCCACACTCTATAACCACTGCGCCACGCTGCCATCAAACTGGTGGCCCTGCCAGGGGTTGAAACTCACAGACTTTCCGGGAAGCTGGGAGTAAAAAGAAAGCACCTAAAAACAGTGTTCGAAGTGCTCAGTTGCCGGGAAGCGGCGCCACTCTCACGGGGGCCGGGGGGACTCACCGCCACTTGATGAGGGTCTCGATGAGGCGGGTGTACCCTTGGGCGGCGGCCAGGTGGAGGAGGGTCATCCCCCGGAAGCTGACGTGGTGGACGAGGGTCTCCGAGCGCAGCCAGCAGGACTGAGACATCATCTTCTCGCACAGGGCCACGATCCGGTCTTCGAAGGAGTCCAAGGCAGCCTGGGTGGGGAGGAGGAGGAGGAGGAGGCCGGTCAGGAGGCTGGGGCATCGGCAAGAACTGGGGTGCCGTTCTCTGCCGCCCCCCCAGAACCAAGCAGCTGTTTCGGACTACAAATCCCATCGGCACAGCTGGACCTTTATTTTTTAAATTCTTTATTGATTAAAAGTTTACACATCTATACGAACGTTATATGCTATCTCTTTACCGATGAGGGAAAAGAAAATTACGTAGAGGATAGGAAATTTCTAAACCAGAGGCCTTTCTTCTTGGAATAACAAGTTTGGAATTGCCCAAGAAAGATGTTAAATTATTTTTGTATGCCACAACTGCTGCTTGTATTTTGTTAGCTAAAAAGTGGAAAACCCAAGAATTACCAATAATAGAAGAATGGCAGACGAAGAAGATGGATTTTTTTGGAGATGGATTTTTTGGAGGAGGAGTATCAGGAAGAATGGAATAAGTTTAATGATTACTTACTTAAATTTGCTAAGTTAAACTAACTGAAAATAGCTTGCAGATACTTAATGGGCTAAGGATTTTATTTATGTTAGGTGATGAATTAATACGTTTAATTCCATAAGGTGAAGATCTAAGGATGTTAATGCTTAAGTTAAATTTTATAAAAATTGGGATTTGGAAAACCGTTCAAAGGACATGCAATGAAATTCAACCAAAGGGAAGCGAGGAAGTCACTTAACAAAGTTAATAACTGTAATTTTCAATAAGGCTATGATTTATGTTTGTTTGTCTTGTGTGTTTGTTTGTTTGTTTACAATATTGTGATAACTAATAAAAAAAATTGGGGGGAAAGAGAATAGGAAATTTCTAAAGGAACAAAAAAGAGGAAAAGGAAATAAAGAAATAACAAAGATACAAAGTAAAAAATAAATCAAAAGAGGGAAAGACCCAGCTGGATCTTAACAGCTGGAGGGATGTGGGTTTCCCATCGTGTCAAGGCGAGGCTCTCTGCAACCATCATCGCGCTCCAGACTTGGGGAGCACGGCTGCCCTGGCCGGGGGGGTGATGGGAGTTGTAGTTCAGTGGGCGCCCGGTTGGCGAAGGCCCGCCCTGAGTGTTTCGGAGGCCGCCTGACAGGTGGTTTCCTTGCCCTTGCTGGGAGTCCCAGGCGGCGCTTCAAAGGCATGGCTGGCCACAGAGGTTCTCAGTCACAAATCCACAATGAAATGTCAGAGAGGCAGCTGCTGAGAATCGAATTTCCTTGGGTCTGTTTTCTCCCCCCCCCCCGCTCTCTGGCTCTCCTCCCCCAGGCATGGTACTGCCAATTACAGGCACCCCACAAGGAGAGAGGGGCCACGAGACCCCCGTAAACCCCATTTGCGGGGGCAAGAGTCTGGACTCCCGTTCCTCAAGGGGAAATTTCTCCAGCTGGGGGGCAGGCCCAGCTGCAAAGGGCGCGAGAGCCCCCGAATTATCGCCAGGAGGGAGGCCTTGGGAGCAAAGCCTGCTGGGCTGGGGGGTGGGGTGGGAGAAGGGGGCCACCCACGAGGCCGGGATGCCAGCGCGGACGCCAGCCAGGGGAAACCCAAGTCGAGGAGCTCGAAGAATTGCTCTCTGGGTCAGGGTGCCCTGGCAAGTGTGGGGTGGGGGTGGGGAGTCTGGCCCTCCCCAGCTGCAAACCACAGGGAACCCGCCCCCCCCCTCCGCCAAAAGGCAAAAGCCCTTCTGAGGTCTGCACACACGGAACCAGAGAACTGAAGGGACCCTCAGCGGTCATCTAGTCCAACCCCGCACCCCGCTTGCAGTGCATTTGGGGGTTTTCTGGGCTGGGAGGGGAGAAAGAGGTGAAACCCTCTGGAGCTCGTGAAACGGAGAGGTGTGTGTGTGTGGGGGGGTGTCTTTTGGACAAATTCCTGCCCTGGGTGCCAGCCTCCTACTACTACTACTAATAATAATAACAATGATGATAATAATACTGATAATAATACTGATAATAATACAACAACAACAACAACAACAACAACAACAACAACAATAATAATAATAATAATAATAATAATAATAATAATAATAATAATAATTTATTATTTCTACCCTGCCCATCTGGCTCGGCTAATAATAATAATAATAATAATAATAATAATAATAATTTATTATTTATACCCCGTCCATCTGGCTGGGCTAATAATAATAATAATAATAATAATAATAATAATAATAATAATTTATTATGTATACCCCGCCCATCTGGCTGGGCTTCCCCAGCCACTCTGGCGGCTTCCAACAAAATATTAAAATACTGTAATACATCAAACATTAAAAGCTTCCCTAAACAGGGCTGCCTTCGGATGTTTTCTAAAAGTCTGGTAGTTGTTTGACATCTGGCAGGCTCTGTTCTCACCGTCTGCGTTTTAATAGATTTGGAAAAGGCTGGAATACCTGGGTTTAAGAATAGATAAGCCAGCCGTTTTAATGGCAGTGGACGCGGAGAAAGCCTTTGACAACGTGTCCTGGAAGTTTGTGAAGGGTATGTCGCAAGAGATGGAATTTGGAGATCAATATTGTAAAGGTATTCAAGCGAGATATGTACCAAACGAAAAGCTAAAATTATAATAAATGGGAATCTAACTCAGGAAAGCGAAATTAACAAGGGGGCGAGACAGGGCTGTCTGCTCTCTTCGTTAATATTGATCTTAACAATGGAAACTAAACAAATCAGAGAGGGGGGAAATATTAAAGGGATAAATCTGGGAAGTAGTAATTATAAATTGAGGGTGTTTGCAGGCAATTTTATTATAACAACTAAAGATTTGAAAGAGAGTCTTACTAAAGTGCTGGAAATCATTCAAGAATATGGAAAGGTTTATGGATTTAAACTGAATATCAATAAAACCAAATTATTATCAAAAAAATCTATCACCAATAGGAAAGGAGGAAACTGAGAAATTAACAGAAATAAGATTTGGAACAGAATTAAGATTTGGAAAATGGTTCAGGGACAGACAACCAGAATATTCAAGGGGATGGGAGCGACTCGCCTACGAAGCATTGGGGTTTTCTTTTAGTTTAGAGAGAAGGTGAATCAGAGGCAACGTGATGGAAGTTTGTAAAATTATGCCCGGCATGCGGAGATTGGATAGAGAAATCTCTCAGCACCCCAGAATGGGTGGAAATGCAATGAAGCTGAAGATTCGGGACAGATGAAAGGAAGGGGGCATAGCCAGTGGAACTCCCTGCCACTGGAAGCGGGGACGGTGTGGTAAACAAAATAAATCTGCCCTTTTCCCCTTATGGGGTATCCAAGAACCCACCCACCCACCCACCAGGAGCCAAGTGGTCCTGAGACAACAGCAACCGGCTGCTGATCTCAATGGAAAGAATTCCCAGCCCATTCTCTCCGCCCCCCAACCCTGTCTCTAATCCCCACAGACGGACAGACGATGCCTGGGCCTTATCTTTCCGCCCCAAGTGAGCCAAGAATAGCCCGGCTGGCCACCTAGGTGCCAATCCCACTGAAACCTGAGCGCTGACGCCAGAGAAGGGGCTAAATTTAGGCGCGTTGTCCGCCAGAGAGAAAAGGATGCAAGATCGAGCGGAGGGGTGGGGGGAGAGCGCAAAACCCAGGCTGGCCCCCACCCCAAAATGTCCACGGGGCCCGACTGCGAGCTGCAAGCGTCCTCTGGCTGTCCTCAGTTTTAAACTTTTTTTGGGGGGGGTTCTTTTTATAAAAACTACCCACCCAAATCTCTCAGATTCATCAGCTGTATGCCATGATCGTCACAATTATAACAAAGAAAGGCTTGACATTTCTCGCTTTGCGTGTCATGAGTCTGTCTCATATGTTAGTTTCACCTTTTAAGTTGAATTACTGAAATAAACGAACTTTCCCACGATATTCTAATTTTTTGAGTTTCACCTGTATCGTTATTTTCCCCCTCTTTTTGGTTCCTTTAGAAATTTTCTATTCCTCTACGTAATTTTCTTTTTCTTCATATGTAAAGAGATAGCCTATATATAGGTATATATCTATATATATATAGATAGCGTTTATATAGGTATGTGAATTTTTAATCCACAAAGAATTTAAATTTTAAAGAAACACACCGTCCTTAAGGACCTACGGAGAGCTCGGCCGGATCCAGCCCATGTCCCATTTAGCCATTAGCCTCTCCCAGGGGCAAAATAACCCCTGGCAACCTAGGAATCGAGATAGACTGCCAATGGAGCTGGAGGTTCCTTAAGGGCAGCAGAAGAGCCTGGCTGCAGGATCCGGCCAGGATGCTGTCCTCACAGAGGCCAAACGGATGCCCATTATGGGAAACCAACGTTAAATAAGTTGGAGTTCTTGTTATTAAATATACCAAGAAAAAAGCGCAGCAAGAACTCTGGCCAATATAAGTTTCAATAGTGGGAGTGGTCCCTACTCTCAAATCAATAGTCAATTGTAACTTTAAGGGGTTGTGTAAGTTTGAAGAATTTGTATAAATAGAAAAGCTCAGGATACACGTTGATCTACCCACACTTAGTTGTCATCTCTGAGAACGTAGAAAATAACAGGATATATTTATACGAATTCTTCAAACTTACACGACCCCTTAAAAATTCGCTGACGAAGGGGAATACATCGAAACAGGGCCCTGTCAATGGATTAGTTTTTCTTACAACTGACTATTGATTTGTGAGTAGCGGCCACTCCCACTATTGAAACTTATATTGGCCGGAGGTCTTGGTGTGCTTTTTTCTTGGTACATTATGGGAAACCAGCGATCAGAATTCGAACACAACTCTCCCCTCCTGCGATTCCCAGCAACTGCTGCCTCCGACCGTGGAGGCGGACAGCGTCGCCATCGTGGCTGGAAGCCTTCAAGCGCCTTATCCTGCCCCACAAATTGGCCCAATCCTCTTTTCAAAGCCATCAGGTTGGTGGCCATCACTGTGGCAGGGAGTTCCGCAGGTTAACTGTGGCATCACTGTGGCAGGGAGTTCCACTGAGATCAGCAGGGGGTGGGTGGGTGAATGAAGAAGGACCTTCTCCTATCTGTCCTTCTGGGACCAGGGGTGCTCTCTGGGGCAGAGGTCAGTGGAACGAGCAGTGGGGCAGGGGTGGGGTCAAGATCCTGCTGGACCGGCTCGCCCCGTTTTGAAGTTAAGGGAAACGCTGCACAGTCCCTTGCAACAAAACTCTACTCACTCCTGCCCTGTAAGGCCACATTTACACCACACTTTGAAAGCGCTATGATACCACTTTGAACTGTCATGGCGTCCCCCCAGAGGATTCTGGGAGCTCAGCTTTGTTGAGGGTGCTGGGAGCTGTGGGGAGACTCACACTCCTTATTTTTTCTTTCCTTTATAAAAGCATTTACGCACTACTAAATTGCAAAGCGCATCAAAGCTGGTTACTACATTAAAAAGATTTGAAAACCATACCCCACAAAAAAGCACTTTTAAAAGGACAATTTAAAAGCAGAGAGAGTTAAAAAAACAGCTTCGGAGCTGGAACTCCGCAGAATTTGGGAGGGGATTGTGGCCTGCGTAGACCCAGAAGCGGCTGGAGGAGGGGGAAAGGTGGCGAAGGGCACAGAAGTGAGGCAGCAGCTGGGCGCGTTCGCCTCAGCCACAAAGAATCATAAAATCCTTTTGGGAGGGACCCCTGGTGGTCATCTACTTCAACCCCTGCAATTATGGGAACCGCAGCTGTGAAACAGAAGTGAGGGGGGCCGGGAGCAGGTTCAAGAAAGCCGAAGGGCTCCCTTTCCAACTCCACAATGCTATAAGGGTGCTGGCCGTCATGAGAAGAGGGGTTGGGCTGGATGACCCCCAGGGGTCCCTTCCAGCCCTACAGTTCTGTGTTTCTGTGTGGCAGGCTGGGCAGGTGGAAAGAAAGCCCTGTCCAACCCACAGATTTTGCATAGGGGCCCCACAAGCATATTTAGGGCCCACGGAAGGCTAGGCTTTGAAAGGCATCAGTTGGATCTATCAACAACCCCCCCCCCAAAAAAAAATAATAATAATCCTTTGGTTTGGAAATTGCCTTGAGCTCTGCAAAGGTGGGGAAAGTGTCTTAGGGGCAACAGAAGGGCAGAGGCTCACCGTGGTCTGAGAGTCGGGTCACGACCTGGGAGGGACCTGGGTTCGAGTCTCGCCACGAAGCTCACCAGGTGACCCTGGCAGGTTTGCCGTGGGGATTAAATGAGGGCTAGGACCTGGGAGGGACTTCTGGGAGACCTCGGCTACCCAAGCAAATTGCTGCTAGCCACCTGCCCTCCCTCTCCGCCCAGCACCCCCCCATCTCACCTGGCTGGGGGGCTTCTCCCCTCGCTGCTGGGTCTGAGTGGGGGCTGCAGAGGAGGAGGAGGACGAGGAGGAAGAAGAGGCTGCCGCCGCCGCCGCCATCATCTCGGCCATCCGCTTCTCCATCTGTTCCAGACGCTCCAGGATGGACATTCTGAACTGGTTATCTGGAGGGGGGTTTGGGGAGGGGGGAGAGAGAGGGCGGTGAGGTCAGAAGCCTACTCCCCACATCCAACCCCTTCCCCATTGGGTTCTGCTCCCCTGCGGATGGGGAGGGAGAAAGAAGGTCAAAGTGGGGGGGGGGTGCGGGAGATATCTTAAAACTAATCCCGACTCAAGGCTGATTAGCCAGCCTGATTCCCCCCCCCCCCCCGGGTTGGGAAAGGGACGCTGTAATCTTGAGCAGCGGGACGGAGGCGGCTTGTGTATATGGGCAAAAGACGCCGAGACTCCGGAAAAAGGGGGCGCAGGTGGTGCAAAGCAGAATTGGGACCCAGGCGTCCGAGGGACGCGGCTGCTGTCTTCCTGGAGATTTCACAGCCCCTAAAACCCCCTTCTCTGGCTGTTAGGGTAGGAAAGCAGCTCTCTGGAGCCCTTGTCGAAGAACTGGAAGGGACCCCTAAGGGTCATCCATCCCAACCCCCAGCAACGCAGGGACCACAGCTCAAGAATCCCAGGCAGGCAGCCCCCCAACCTCTGTTTTAAAACCTCCGTGGAAGGAGAGCGAGGGCTCCTTCCGTTATCAAACAGAGAAACAACATTTGGACTTTCAGAATACATCCGAAGGCAGCCCTATATACAGGGAGGTTTTTTCCGATCGTTGGTGCTTTGTTTTGTTTTTAGTCGAAAGCGGCCGGGGCAGCCCAGTAAGATGAGCAACATATAAGGAATAAAATTATTATTATTATTATTATTATTATTATTATTAGCCTCCTTGCAAACCACCCAACGCTTAGCAGCGACTGGGTATAATCTAACCTCTGCGTGAGCAAATCGGGGGGACGGACGGACGCAGAATGAACAGACCGCCCGGAACAGATCAATAGGCACCTTCAGAGCATGTAGGGAGCTCATTCTGTACCGTTAAAAAGGAGGCAGATAGGGAAAAGGAGGGCAGAATATGCCAACTCCTGGCAGGCTGGAGAGGGGAGAAACCAGGCTGCTGACCCCGGGGGCCCCTGGTGGGTTTTCGGCTGTCCAGGACAAAAGTAGAAGCTCCGCCGCTGGAGCTTTTCAAGCAGAGGTCGGACGGCCACCTGTTGGGGCGTCTTTCGCCGCGATTCCTGTGTTGCAGCGAGGGGTTGGTCTAGATGACCCTTGAGGTCCCCTTCGCGGCTCCCGTTCTCACGCATCCCATGCTTTTCCCAACGCATTTCCAAACCGCGCAATAAATCCACGGGTTGTTTTTTTCTCCAGGGTGACACAGTCCTTTGGCTGCGCTGAGCGCCTGGAGGGAGACTTTCCCAAAGTCCATTCATTTCTCTCTCTCCACATATACAAACAGACTTCATTCATCTCCTCCACACGGGGGACAGCGGCATGGAGACGGGGGGGGGTGCAATGACCAAGGCTGCCAGTCACAAGAGACGGGCTGTCGGGTGGACAGGCTAGGACAGACAGCTGACAACAGCCGCCTTCTCTGAAACCACACATTTCGTTTTGGAAACCAGGAAAGGTACAAAAACATCACACCTGGAGAGAAGGGGCAGAGTGGCAGCCAAGCAAGACCCTCCTCTTTTTCTCCCCCAGGGCCCAATCTAACAGAATTTCTCCCCCCAAAATAAACCCAGGTTTAAAATGAGAGCCAGACTGGATGCCCTCAGGGTTCCCCCCACAGGGCACAAAAACCTACAGCTATTGCAATGCACCTTTCCGAACACAAGCCGCCTTGTTTTGCCCCCAGGCGAGCTGCCCCACATGCCAACCTTTCTAAGCCGCCCCTGTTCCCTTAGCCCCATTGGACCCAGCAGCCCCCTCTGCCCCACAGCCTCTCCCTCCCACACATCTAATCATCTCATGTACCTGCTTTGTCCATCGCCCAGGGAAACAGAAGGGGCGCACGCCTCTCCCGCGAACCAAGCCCTCAGGTCGCTGGGCCCCACGGCTCCCAGCGGGAATCGCCCGCCTCTGCCAGAGGCTCTGGAGAAGTCCCAGGTTAGCACCATGCCCCCCAAGTGTGGGCACGAGTCGGGGTGGGGCGAGAAAGAGGAGGCAGCAGAGCCCTCCAGTCCTTCCTGGCATGCAATGACAGCGAGGGTGGCATGGAGGCAGGGGCTGCAGCCCCCTCCTCGTCGTCCCGCCCCCCAGCCCAGCTGGCAGGAGGTCAGTCTGTGGGGAGGGGGTGTGGTGGGGGGTCAAGCAGTCTCTTTCTCTCTCTCTCTTTCTCCACCCCTCTTGGCCCAGCGAGAGCAGCGGTCAGGCTGCAAAGTGTGACAGGACTCAAGTCGTCCCCAAAATAGCCACCACCACCAGCGGCAAGGGGGGGCACCCGGAAATCCCTTAATGAGATCTGAGGCACTCACGCTAGCTATGTAGCTAGCTGCACATGACCCGGCAGGCCCTGCTGCCAAGTTAACTCTTCGGGCAGGACGTCGGAGGCGTGGAAGGGACCCTCCGAAGGTCATCTAGACCAACCCCAACCGCCCGCAAGGCGGGGACTGCAGCTAACAGACAGTCGCCCGACCTCTGTGCTCTCCAGGGAATGAACGGGTGGCGATTCCTCGGCCCCCGGTCTCAAAGACAGGAGAGGGGTGTCTGGTCTCTCGATCTGGACACACGCAGCTCGCTTCCTCCGGGAGAAGCCAAAGGGATCCTAGATGGGGCCAGCTAAAAATCTCTCCCTGGGAGGATGGCAGGCAGCGGGTGGACTTTGCCCGGCGTGGCCATTGCCAGGTCGGAAAGCCATGTGTGAGCTGAGGCCCCAGATCACTCTGGCAATGGGCGGCTGGTCTGTGGAGTCGGAAGGGGCCCTCCAGGGGCCATCTAGTCCAACCCCCTGCAATGCATTGTGGGAGTTTCATGCTCTCGCAACTGAGCTTGCAAAATCTTTTGGCGTGGCAGCACCTACACTTGGGAACTCCCTGCCGATTGATACCAGGCCGTACGCCTTCCCCGTACACCTGCCGAACAATTTGTTCCTTCAGACAAAGCCGGCCCAGATGTTTAGGAATCTCACGCAGGTTTTAATCCGTTTTTTCGTCCACCGTAGTTTAACTTTTCGAAAGTCTTACATTTTCACTGTTCGTTTTCCCCATTTACCGTTTTACCCTTTCGGTAAACCGCTTTGAGGCTTGTTTGTTTCTTTACAATCTAATGACAGATAGGTAGCCGTGTTGGTCTGCCATAGTCAAAATAAAAAAATTCCTTCCAGTAGCACCTTAAAGACCAACTAAGTTAGTTCTTGGTATGAGCTTTCGTGTGCATGCACACTTCTTCAGATACGTATCTGAAGAAGTGTGCATGCACACGAAAAGCTCATACCAAGAACTAACTTAGTTGGTCTTTAAGGTGCTACTGGAAGGAATTTTTTTATTTTTACAATCTAATGTTTATTGCATCCCCCCCCAAATTGTTTTTTTTTATTTTATTGTTATTTACGCTTTATACCGTATTTTATGCTGGTTTCTTCATAGCATCAATTAAGTGTTTTAAATTTGTTGCTAGCCACCCGGAGCCTGGTTCTCTGAACCGGGAAGGGCGGAGTATTAATAAATTATTATTATTATTATTATTATTATTATTATTATTATTATTATTATTAGAATCATGCGGCGTATGCAAAAAAAAAAAAAAAAAGCCAGGGGGACTTCTACCCTGCAGGGCTGTTGTTTTCTCGCAGGTATCTTCCACAACAAGTCGATGATGCCCTAATAGTGCATTAGTGGTGGAGTCATCCAGGCAACATTCGGCTTTATTAGTTGTTCCCCCAAATAGCACCGGGTTCTTGCCCTCTGAAGGGCCTATAGTTTTCAGGGCAGGGGCAGAATCACAGGCATTGGGGGGGGGTATAAAAAAAAACCTATGGGATTTCGGCAGGAAGTTAAGGGACAAGCAAAACAGTAGGGCCCACCCTGGAAACTCTGAAGGCGCCAACTCTCTTGGAAGGCAGGTCGCAAATAACTGCCCCCAGGTGAATATGAAGAGCTTGCAGGATCAGGCCAAAGGGGGCTCAACATCCTGTCTTCACAGGGGCCAAACAGATGCCCCAAAGGGAAAACCACAGGCAGGACCTGAGTGCGAAAGCCGCTCTCCATTCCTGCAGTTTTTAGCAACTGCGATTCAGAAGCATTCCCTGCCTCTGACTGCGGGAGCAAGCCGTTGTGGCTAGTAGCCGTCCATAGCCTTATTATTATTATTATTATTATTATTACTATTGTTTTTGTTTCCCCCAGGGCTAAATCAAGGATGCACACCTTATGCAAAGAAGCTGTTCTTTCCTGACCTGGCCAGGTAAGGCAGGAGGCTGAGATGGCCCCAACCTGGGCAGCTTTAAAAGAATATTGGGCAATTCATGGAGCAGGAGAGGGCAAGCGATGGCTCCTAGCCAGGGTGAAGGGAATGCTTTGCCTCCAGGGTCAGAAATGTCCCCTGTTAGAAACTAGCCAGGCGCGTTTTGCAACTGGTCCATTTTGTGACCACGTGGAGATCCCTGGGCACCAGGCTGACCAACCGGGCAAAGCAAAATGCCACGGAATATTTTGAGTTTTGAGATTTGCTCTTTAAAATATAGAATTGAAACTAAAAATAACCAATCGCTTTGGGCGCAGAAAATGGCACCTGGACATTCCATTGTGGTTTAAGGTGCCGTTTGGCGATTAGCTTCTAAATCGGAGTTTCTTACCCCGGCAAAACCACCGGCATGGACTCATGATGGGGCCCCAGCTTGCCACAGGCTGGAAAGCAGACTGCTGGGCTTCCCCTGGACCCCCACCCCAAAGAACTGCCCCCCCGAGTCCTGTGACAATGAGGGCGTCTCTCTCCCCCTCGGGGTGCTGTTGGAGCCTGGGTGCTTGCAGAGCGGTTGGCGACCTCATGTTTCAGGGAAGGAATTTGAGGAGGGGGCAGCGACGGTTTGTGGGGGGGGGCAGCGAGGGGGGGCGCTTCGGCAAGGGCAGCTGTTCTTTCCTTCCATCTGCGAGACCCGACAGGCAGGCAGCTCGCGCGAACAATGGAAAACGGAGACTCCGGAAAATGCTGCCGTGGAACCCAAGGAGAGGCCAAGGGAGTGGATGCCTGGGGTTTTAAACCCGGGGGGGGGGGTGCTGGGGGGGGCAAAGGTGTCCACAGATTTTTCTCCAGGGAGGGGCGGGTTGAAGCACCTAAAAGAGGAGCAGGCTACTTTATGGCACAAATATGTGCCTGCAGATTTTGCCCGCTATCTCAGGTTAGGAGCAGAGAAAGCAGACTTCTATCAGAGCTCGCCAGGGTTCTGGAATCAGGCCTACCTGCAGATGCCAGCTGGGGAGCGGGCCTTTGGCCTTCTGCATGCCAAACAGGTGTCCTAAGCTCTGAGTAACGATGCCCCTTCGTTTTCCCTGCTGGCTTTAGCAGGAGAGAAGAGCATGCAAAGGCACTGCGCCAGTTTTGCAGAACCATGCTTCGAACTACAGCTCCCACCAGCCCCCAGTCAGCACTGGTGCAGGAGCTGGTGGGAGTTGTAGTTCAAAGCGTCCGGACTGTTTTGCAGGGAGGGTGCTTGGGGGAATACTTCACAGCTCGTCTTCAGCGGATGCTTTCCACCCAAGAGTAACCGCTGGCTCTGCTGTGATTCTCTTGAAATCAGGTTAATTCTGTGTCCAGGGCAGCTGTCTACCAGCTCCATCTGGTACGCAGGATGAGACCCTTCCAGCCCGCGGACTGTCTGGCCAGAGTGGTGCATGCTCTGGTTATCTCTTGCTTGGACTACTGCCATGCGCTCTACGTGGGGCTCCCTTTGAAGGTGACTCGGAAACTGCAATTAATCCAGAATGCGGCAGCCAGACTGGGACTGGGAGTAGCCGCCAAGACAATATAACACCGGTCTTGAAAGATCTACACTGGCTCCCAGGACGTTTCCGAGCACAATTCAAAGTGTTGGTGCTGACCTTGAAAGCCCTAAACGGCCTCAAAGGCCCAGTAGACCTGAAGGAGCGTCTCCACCCCTATTGTCCAGCCTGGACACTGACGTCCAGCTCTGAGGGCCTTCTGGCGGTTCCCTCCCTGCGAGAAGTGAGGTTGCAGGGAACCAGACAGAGGGCCTTCTTGGTGGTGGCGCCCGCCCTGTGGAACGGCCTCCCACCAGATGTCAAGGCAATAAACAACTATTTTACTTTTAAAAGACAACTGAAGGTGGCCCTGTTTAGGGAAGTTTTTAATGTCTGACGCTGTATTGTTTTTAATATTCAGTTGGAAGCCGCCCAGAGTGGCTGGCCTCAGAGAGTAGTGGACTCAAAATAACAGAGGCAGCAGCAACAACTACAAACAGCCTGTGTTTAGATGAATACCTACTGGGAAGTTCCATTCCAAAAGCAACTGCACCAAAATGTAATTATTGTGAAAATAAGAAATATTTAGAGGGGCTCCCCATTTTTTATCCTGTGGCAGGGAGTTCCGCAGCTGAACCCCGCGTCGTGTGTGAAAGGAGGGCTTCCTTTTCTCGCAATGCCCCCGGCGTTGAGCGTTACGCTCAGAAAGAGAGGAGAAAAACAACATTTCTCTCTCTCTCCCCCCTCTGCTTTCTCGCTGGCCAGGCACACGTTTTACAAACTTCGCTGGGAGAAGCGTTCTGCAGAACCCGGAAGCTCACATGTGCCACATTTCGGTGGTGGTTGATTTTGGGGGACGTGCGCCCCCCCCTCCCTTCCGCCAGCCCTAATCCTTGCTGGTTTCTTAGGATGGGAAAGGGGAGACCGACTTGAGCTCTGATGGAGGGGAGGAGCAGGCAGAGAGCCAGCCGTCCCTCTCCGGGTGTTATTCTTGGCCTGTCTTGCCCCGTCATGGAAACTCCTCCCCCCGCAAAAAACCCCCCAGCCGTTCATTTTCCATTGCACAGAAACCAGCCTGCCAGGAATATCCCCGGTAAGGTGACACCCCAGGCGAGGCTTGGACGCCAAAGTATTTCCCTTTCTTTCCAAGAGTAAAGCCACAAACAATCTCGCCCCCACCCCTCTCGGCAGTGGCGTAGCGTGGGGGGTGCAGGGGGGGGCGGCCGCACCGGGCGCAACATCTGGGGGTTAGGGTTAGGGGGTGCAAATCCACGGGTTAGGGGGCGCAAATTACTTGCCTTGCCCCGGGTGCTGACAACCCACGCTACGCCACTGCCTCTCGGCCACCCCAGGTTTAGGCACTGCACCCCCCCTCCAAAACTGAAGGTGCCACACTACATTCGGACCTCAGTTGGGCAGCAGAGATTGGGGGACACCCCCCCCCAAGTCTAGACGCAGGGCCTCTGGGCTCCTGGGATGGATGCAAGGGTCAGCAGTCGAGGGGGGGAGGTCAGGAGACCTGGGTCCCATCCCATGGGAGAGGCTAGGTGGGGTACAGAGCCAGGGGTGGGGTAGTGCTAATTAGATTTATCAGCTACTTTAAAATGAGGCTGCATTTTAAATTGCATTTCAACCTGTATTTTAAATTGCGGTTTTGTTTTTTTTCTTTCTCTCCCCCCCTCTTTCCCCCCTATTATGTTTTTACTGTGATTTTATTGGTGTTGGCTGCCCTGAGCCCAGCTCTTGCCGGGGAAGGCGGGGTATAAATAAAAATTAGTAGTAGTAGTAGTAGTAGTAGTAGTATTATTAAATAAAAGCACACATTCTACTCATGTAAGAACACCAGGCAGGCCCCACAAATAACCCAGAGATGCATTTTAAATAAAAGGACACATTCTACTCATGTAAAAACACGCTGATTCCTGGACCGTCTGTGGGCTGGATTTAGAAGGCAATTGGGCTGGATCCGGCCCCCAGGCCTTAAGTTTCCTACCCATGGGTTAGGTCCTAGGGAGAAACACCAGGGTTTAAATTCCCCCACTCGGTCACTCAGGTGACTGTTGTGGGGATTAAATGAGGACTAGGATCTTGCGGAGGCCTGAGTTCGAATCCTGACTTGGTGTCCACGAAGCTCCCTGGGTGACCAGTCGTTGTTTCTGAGCCTAGCCTACCTCTCAGGGCTGTTGTGCGGACACTTGGAGCAGCTGGGAGAAAAGGGCGGGATATCAAGGCAGCAAATAAACCAAGCCGACCACTCACCGTCCAGGGAGAGCCAATCCATGCTGCGCAAGGCCATGAAGTTCCGGGCGCGATACTCAAAAAGGACCGACATGGAGACCAGGCGGGAATTGTGGGCCACTTGCAAGGGCACCAGACCGGCCTCGTGGGCTGCGGGGCGGAAGAGAAGAAGGTAAAAGGCCGCACGTCGCAGAATTATAGAATCGTAGGCTTGCAAGGGGCACCCAGGGGTCATCCATCCCAACCCCCTACGATGCAGCAGTCACAGCTGTGATATGAAGGTTTTTTGGGGGGTTTTATTTGCACCCACGTGAGCTGAGCATCAGGTGGGGGGGGGCGCGGTTTAAGCACGGCATTAGCCCTCCAAGGAAAGAAGCTGCTTTGCGGCGAGTCAAATATCTCAAGGACTGCCCCCGTGGAAGATGGAGCAAGCTTGTTTTCTCCTCCGGCTCTGGAGGGTAGGACTCGAACCCTTGGCTTCAATTTGCAAGAAAGGAGATTTTGACTGAGCGCCAGGAAGGATGTTCTGGTGGCAAAGAGCTGTGGAACAGACTCCCTCCTTCGTTGGAGGCTTTTAAGCAGAGGCTGGATGGCCATCTGTCAGCGATTCTTGAGCTGCGACCCCTGCTTTGCATTCTATGAGTCAGGCCATTTCACGGCCTCGGTCCAATATATCTGAAGGAGCGTCTCCAACCACATCGTTCTGCCCGGACACTGAGGTCCAGCTCCGAGGGCCTTCTGGCGGTTCCCTCCCTGCGAGAAGTGAGGCTACAGGGAACCAGGCAGAGAGCCTTCTCGGTGGTGGCGCCCGCCCTGTGGAATGCCGTCCCATCGGACGTCAAGGAAATAAACAACTTTCTGAGTTTCAGAAGACATCTGAAGGCAGCCCTGTTTAGGGAAGCTTTTAATGTTTGATGTATTTTAATATTTTGTTGGAAGCCACCCAGAGTGGCTGGGGAAGCCAAGCCAGATGAGCGGCGTATAAATAGTAGTAGTAGTTATTATTATTATTATTATTATTATTATTATTATTATTATTATTATTATTAATTTCTACCCCGCCCATCTGGCTGAGTTTCCCCAGCCACTCTGGGCAGCTCCCAATCAAATGTTAAAAACAGGACAGCATTAAATATTAAAAACTTCCCTGAACAGGGCTGCCTTAAGATGTCTTCTGAATGTCAGGTAATTATTTATCTCTTTGACATCTGATGGGAGGGCATTCCACAGGGCGGGCGCCACTACTGAGAAGGCCCTCTGCCTGGTTCCCTGTAGCTTTGCTTCTCGCAGGGAGGGAACCGCCAGAAGGCCCTCGGCGCTGGACCTCAGTGTCCGGGCTGGACGATGGGGGTGGAGACGCTCCTTCAGATATACTGGACCGAGGCCGTTTAGGGCTTTAAAGGTCAACACCAGCACTTTGAATTGTGCTCGGAAATGGACTGGGAGCCAATGCAGATCTCTCAGGACCGGTGTTATGTGGTCTCCCAGTCCCCAATCTAGCTCCCGCATTCTTATTCAGTACTGTCCACACGGGCCGGCAGCAAGAGCTCTCCAGGGTCTCAGACGGGGGGCAATCTCCGTCAGGCACCGAACCTGAGACCTGCTGCATGCCAAGCAAACGCCAAGCCAAGGCCCTTCCAATGGACTCTGCTCCCCATCCGCACCCGAGGTTTCTAAGGGGGCTGCCCCCAGCACCACGGCAGGATTCTTCCCAAGGCAAATTGCCTAGCCCTGCAGCCACGGATCAGAAGCACCCGCCCACCTCCTTGCTCCAGGGAGGAAGAGAGAGGGGGGGGTTTCCTGGATCTCACCCCACCCCTAAAGACGCAAGGTCCCGTACCTGGGCAATAGCAGCGCAGCACCCCGGACTGGATGAGGGAGGCCGGGACAGTGATCTGATCAAAGTGGCAGCTGTACGGCTTGGTCTCATCTATCCAGGGGCCAGTGATGAGCACCTTGACCCCACCCTGTTCCCACAGAAAAGAGAGACACAGAGAGGACAGGTTATCGGATGGAAAATAAGTGGTATTGGTAAAAAGATTATCAAGAATATGTAAATATGGATTGACAATGGTTATAAACACATGGTTATAATAGGTTAAGATACTGAGTAAAGATAAATGACAGAGGGTAAGGATTTGCTGAATTAAACATCTGAACTGGAATACAAAAAGGGAGGTGTGAGGAGGTCAGGAAACTAGTAAATGAAGTATAAGATATGAAATTATCGATCTTTTTCTTTTCTTTTTTTGTTAACTGTTTTCTATTTTGTATTTTTCATGTGTTCTGTTTTTGTACTTTTGTAGTTCTTTTTTTTCTTTTTTAAGGTTATTCTTTGTTCTTATTTGTAAAGTCTAAACTTTGAAACTTTTTAATGTTTGTAAAATCTCAATAAATATTATTTTTTTAAAAAAAAATAGAGGACAGGTTATTGGTGTGTGTTTTTGTGCACTTTTGTGCACATTCTGTATTTGGCTGCTCCCTCGTGCGGGATGTGAAGCACAAGAGCAGTCAAGTACAACCTTCCTAGAGTGAACATGTTTACACATGGGGAGGAATGTTTGTCCAGCCAGCAGGTAAACTTCCTGTTTCCTTCTGGGCTGGGACAGACTTCCTCTGCATGTGACTAGAGGTGGGCGTGGCCTCACCTGTGCAGGTAACGACAAAAGCACAGGGCAGGGCAGCCACATCTCTCTCTCTTTGACTACATGCATCGAAGAAGCAACATCTGCTTGGCCAAAGATGCTCTCTTGGCCTCCAGCCCAGAGAGGACCAAAGGGACTGTCTCCTTATGAGATAATTTCCAGGTGTATGTTACTTTTCTAAGCTAAGTCTGCCTTCTCGGATCCTATTGTGAACAGAATGATGTGTGAGTAAACCTTTTTATACTTTTATAGAAGACTGTGTTGTTTCTTTTCTTTTAGGAGGGAATAAGGGGGAAATACCAGAACAGTTATTATAGAGGCTTTAGCGAGCCTGAGCAAATGCATCTGCTGTGAGTTTAAAAAGGGGAATGTTACTCTGCTAAATTGTGGAACTTGTTAACGCAAGTTGGAAAGGCTATAATCAGAGAATATATCCTCTCCTGCATCCCTGAACATCCCCACACCTCACTCCCCTTTCTCCCACAAGAACAGCCCCCCCCGCTTCCTCTGGGACCCCAGGGGTCTGATCAGCAGCTCCCCCTCCTGCCTCCAACCCCCTGATAAACCAGCCCCCTCCCAGCCTGAATAGGAGCATCTCCTAGATCAGGCCAATGGAGGCCCCTTGAGTCCAGCATCCTGTTCTCTCACAGTGGCCAACAGGAAGCCCACAAGCAGGACCCAGGCGCAAGAGGAACACTCTGGCCCCCCATGCAACCAAATTCAGAAGCTTTATTTCCTCCAGCTCTGGAGGCAGAGCAGAGTCAGCCTGGCCAGTAGCCATCCTGAGGCAGGAAGTTCCGCAGGTTAACCCAGCGCTGCTTTCTTTTCTCCCAATATATTCAGCTTCACTGGGTGCCCACGGATTCTGCTGTTATGAGACAGGAGGAGGGGAAAAAAAACTTCTCTTTCTCTCTCTCCACGCCTAATAATTTCATAATTACTCACCATCCCTCTGCACTATTACACCCTCCCAAATAAACAGCAAC
This sequence comes from Podarcis vaucheri, assembly GCF_965113315.1. NCBI lineage: Eukaryota > Metazoa > Chordata > Lepidosauria > Squamata > Lacertidae > Podarcis > Podarcis vaucheri. The sequence goes on along the minus strand of NC_138751.1, from coordinate 2,014,127 downwards.
CCTGCTTTCAAATTTAATGACATTTGGAATGTTTTTGTCAAAACCAAGGTGACACATGGATTGTCAAATACTTGAGGGAAATAATCTGTTTATCTATCTACATATATGAAATAAAGGTTTCATATAGGAAAGGTATCTGAAGAAGTGTGTATGCACATGAAAGCTCATACCCAGAACAAACTTAGTTGGTCTCTAAGGTGCTACTGGAAGGATTATTTTTTTCAACTGCATTAGTCCAACACGGCTACCTACCTGAATCTATCTACATATATATGACATATATGACAGTTTTGTTGCCTTAATTATAATTTATGGATTTTCTAATTGCTGTTTTCCTCTGCTTTTAAAAACGTTCTTTATGGATTCTTTTTCTCCTCCCTTTTTATATTCTTCTTTCTTCTTTCTTGATTCACTTCGCTATAATAATCTCAATTAAACCCATGATCTCAATAACCCCTGCTTTAGACTACAACTCCCATCATGTAGCTGTGCCGGCAAGTGGCGGGAGTCATGGTCAAAAGCAGCTGGAGGCCAGAGGCTGCCCTGAGCTTTCCTGTTCCCCAAGAGTGTGGATTTTAGGGGTGCAGAGGGGTCTCAAAGTGACCCACGGTTGGGAAGGCGGCGCAAGGGTTGGGGCGCGGGTGTGCCAAATTCTGGCGCTGCAAAGGGCGCCATCGCACCCAAGCCAGCCGCCGCTCTCAACCCCATGAGGCTGTTTCTTTGCTGAGACCACCCACCCACCCCTGCAGAGACCCCGACCCCCTTTGTACCCACCTCTGGGTAGGACCACTCCGGGGAGAAGTCGATAATAGACACCAGCGGCTGCGGCGACCCCACGGGACCTCCGTCCGCCGCGAAGCAGGCCTCCGCCAGGGCGGGCCTGGGGCTCCCGGATCTGCCACCGGGGTCCTCCTCTGCGCTCTGCACGCTGCCGGGCGCTCCCTCCTCGGTCATGAGCTCCTGGATGAGGTCCGGGAAGTGGCTGTCAAAGGAGAGGCTGAAGGAGCCCCCTGTGGCGGCCGCGGCCGTCTGGATCATGGAGTACAGCTCCTCCTGCAGTTCCGTGGCGGCCATCTCCGTCTCCGGACGCCCGGCTTCCCCAGGGTCGCCCTCCTCCTGGCTGCCCCCTTCACCCTCGGCTGCTGCCGTCTCCATGGGGGTGACCTCCGGGCTGCTTTTGACCTCCGGCGGCAACGGCGACTCAGTGGCGGCAGCGGCAGAGGAGGAGGCAGCGGCTGGCGAGGTGGGCATGGGCGCCTGCCCGGCCCCATCATCCTGGATGAAGAAGCGGTTGGTGGGCACGTACAGAGGGTAGGTTGCCGGGGGTCCCGCGGGGGCCTCCTGGGGCTCAGGCTTGGTCTGCAGGCCCGCCCCACCGCCGTAGGTCTGGCCTTGCTTGGGGCTGTTCAGGAAGCAGTCGGGGTCAAAGGCCGCCGGACCTGCCTCGCTCGTCTCCATGGTGGACTCCAGGTTCTGCGAGAGGACCAGTCCCGGGCCGGGCAAGAGGGCCAAGCCGAGTGGGGGCGCGGGGGCACCAGCAGCCGGCTCCCCGGACACCAGGTGCTGGCTGGGGGTCAGCGCCAGCGGCTTCTCAGCCCCGCTCATCCCGGTCATGACCAGGATGGTGCTGCCAGGGAGGCCAACGGAGAGGGTGACGGCAGGCAGCTCTTGCTTGGGGAAGCCCTTTGGGGGGGCCAGGCCAGGCGGGGGCTGCGTGGAGTCTGGGGAGGCCTCGGCCATCCCTGGGGAGGCGGCGGCCTTGGCCAGCTTGGCTTCCCTGCCATCAGGTCCGGACGACTTGGCCGCCTCCGTCTCAGCCTTCACCTCGGGGCCGCCAGCAATGTTCTGGACCTCGGTCAGGGCAGGGTAGGGGGACGGGCGGACCTCCACCTTTGGGGAGATGATCCGGTGCTTGGTGCTGCTACATCGGTGCGGGACGTGGCCGGGGCTCCCTGGGGAGGGAAGAGAAAAGCGAGCAAATGAGGTCGGGGGGGTCTCGAAACCGACATGTGCCAGTGGGGTGATGCTGCGGCAAAGAAGGCGAATGCAATTTGAGGCCGTGCCAATGGAAATATAGCGTTTCTGAATACAGTGGTACCTCGGGTTAAGTACTTAATTCATTCCAGAGGTCCGTTCTTAACCTGAAACTGTTCTTAACCTGAAACACCACTTTAGCTAATGGGGCCTCCTGCTGCCGCCAGAGCACGATTTCTGTTCTCATCCTGAAGCAAAGTTCTTAACCTGAAACACTATTTCTGGGTTAGCGGAGTCTGTAACCTGAAGCGTATGTAACCCGAAGCGTATGTAACCCGAGGTACCACTGTATACTGTTTGAAGATTGGGAAAGACTGTGGAAAACAGACCTAAAATTTACAAATTGTTCTTTGCTGAAGGAAAATTATATGAAGATGATGTATAGATGGTATACAACACCAGTACAGATTGCAAGAATGTATAAAACTGGGTCAAATATATGTTGGAAACGTAAGGAAAAAGAAAGGACATTTTACCATATGTGCTAGAAATGTAGAGAAATTAAAAAATTCTGGGAAATGATATACAATGAGTTGAAGAAAACGTTCAAATTAACATTTGTAAAAAAAAGCCAGAGGCATTTCTGTTAGGGATTGTAGGAAAAGATCTGCCGGGGAAAATGAAGAATATATTTATGTGTGCGACAACGGCGGCAAGATTCTTAGCAGCACGAGGATGGAAGAATGAAGAAACCCCGACAAAAGAACAGTGGCGAGGGAAATTGACGGACAATGCGGAATTGGTGAAATTGATGTACAAACTGCGTGATAAGGACAACTGTAACTTTAAAGAAGAACGGCAACTCTTTACAAAGTATTTAAAGAAAAAAACAAAACGAACTGGACTCCTTGGCTGGTTTTGAGTAAACAGACACAAATTTATGCTTGTTAATGTAATAGATGGATAACTGAGGGATCTTTACATTTGTATGGGGGGAAATATAATGAAGATGATTTGTTGGAATAATTTGTTATGTGAAAATAGTTAATAAAAAAACTTTTTTTAAAAAAAGAAGGAAATATAGCGTTTCTGGGTCAACGGAAGTGATAGCACCAATTCTTCTTGCTTTGGTCAGCCCCCCCCCCCCGCCCCCGTCTGGTTCTGGGCACCACAGTTTAAGAAGGAGATTGACAAGCTAGAAGGTGTGCGGAGGACGGCAACTGAGATGATCAGGGGTCTGGGAACTGAGCCTCACCAGGAGCGTCGTGGGGAGCGTACGCTGAAGTTTAGGGGAGCTTTTCATCTGAAAATATTAATTGTGCTCCTCCCACGGAATATAAAAATGTCATATGGCAGCAATTCGCCCTTCTGCCACTGGATGGAACCAGTCCCTCTCACATACACCAGCCAAACACAAAACCAGCAATAAATGGCTGCAGGAAACAGGGGAGAGAGGGAAGAGGTGTTTTGGACCACAACTCCCATCAGGCCCCAGGATGTCAGCCATGCTGGCTGAGGCTGATGGGAGTTGTAGTTCAAAACCTCGGGAGGTCCTCAGGGTGGAGAAAACTGACCTGGTCTAGGGGATAGGGAGAGAGGGAGTTTGTGCGCATGGTGAGTTTGCGGAGCAGTAGATAGTTTGGAAGGTCCGTATAGTTCAAGCTATGGTTTTCCCAGGAGTGGTGTATGGAAGTGAGAGCTGGACCATCAAGAAGGCTGATGGCCGAAGAATGGATGCTTTTGAATTCTGGTGCTGGAGGAGACTCTTGAGAGTCCCATGGACTGCAAGAAGATCAAACCTCTCCATTCTGAAGGAAATCCGCCCTGAGTGCTCACTGGAAGGACAGATCGTGAAGCTGAGGCTCCAATACTTTGGCCACCTCATGAGAAGAGAAGACTCCCTGGAAAAGACCCTGATGTTGGGAAAGATGGAGGGCACAAGGAGAAGGGGACGACAGAGGACGAGATGGTGGGACAGTGTTCTCGAAGCTACCAGCATGAGTTTGACCAAACTGCGGGAGGCAGTGGAGGACAGGAAAGCCTGGCGTGTTCTGGTCCAGGGGGTCACGAAGAGGCGGACACGACTCAACGACTAAACAACAACAACAGATAGTTTGGGGTGAAAATAACTGCATTAATCTGTTCTACGGTTCCTGTCGAGCTCCTTTCACGTTCTGCCTTTCAGGAGAGATTTCTGGTGCCAAATTAAACAATGGCTGCTGAATCCTCATTGTTTAATTTAATTTATTGGTAGCATTTTCTCGCCATGGGCAACTCAAAACGACTTTACAAAAAAGCAAAACAAGCACCCCATATATTTAGTAAAACCTTGGTGTTTGGGGGGTACTTTTAAAAACATATTCCCTGCCCTCTTTAAGAGGTCATAGATTGTTAACAGCCAAAGATTGAAAAGGCTTGTTTTTGCCAGGCACCTGGCACTAGGGGAGCCTCTCTGGGGAGAGCAAACGCAGAGCTGCCACCGAGAAGGCCCCGTCCTCGTGCTGCCAGCCTCTGGGCATCCTGTGGAGGGGGCACACAATGAGGTTCCTCCCCCGACTCCTCCCCGTCATTCAATTATTCACTTAATACCTAGTCCCTTTAACCCAGCCTTTCTCCACCTGTGGGTCCCCAGATGTTGAACTACAACTCCCATCACCCCTAGCTAGCAAGACCAGAGCTCAGGGATGATGGGAGTTGTAGTCCAACAACATCTGGGGACCCACAGGTTGAGAACCGCTGCTACTCCTTTTCCTTAAAAACATATATTTATATACCCAAGCAGTGTACAAAAATACGTTGATTGTATGGCACAAGCTCACCGGACTAAATCGTTTACAGTGGTGCCCTGCAAGACGAATGCCTCGCAGGACGGAAAACTCGCTTAGACGAAAGAGTTTTCCGTTTTGGAGGTACTTCACAAAACGAATTTCCTATGGGCTTGCTTCGCAAGACGACAATGTCTTGCGAGTTCCTGCGGGGTTTTTTTCCTCTCCCCCCCTTTTTCTAAGCCGCTAAGCCGCTTATCAGCTGATCCGATCAGCAGATAAGCCGCTAAAAGCCGCTAATAGCGCTAATCCGCTAATCCGTCAATGGGCTTGCTTCGCAAGACGAAAAAACCACTAGGCGAAGAGAATCACAGAACGGATTCTTTTCGTCTTGCGAGGCACCACTGTATATCATTGTATCGTGCAGAAGCCAATTTAATGACTGGTGTGTGTTGGAGAGAGACAGAAACCTGGACAACTGTGGGGCAATGTACCTTAGCCTTCCCGAATCCAGTACCCGCCAGAGGTTTTGAGCGATATCCGCCCCCAGCCAAGATTGCTGTGCTCACAACAGCCTCAGCATCGTACAGGCCTGCTGTCTGGGGCTGTTGGGTCCAAAACATCTGGCTGGAGAAGGGATCTATCTATCTATCTATCTATCTGTGCACCTATGTGCTTCTTTAGCCGCGATTCTCTCACTGCAAGAGGGTTGGGCTGGTTGGCCTCTGGGGGTCCCTCCCGTTCTACGGTTCCGTGTACTGCAGACAGGAAAGACTAACCGAGGCCGCTGCTGCAGAGGCAGGCGTGAGTCCGGGGAGGGGGCTTGGCCTGGTGACTCTCCAGGATTTGCTGCACCAGCTGCTCGATCGAGAACTCGGCCGTGCCATTTCCGTTGCTGCAAGTCCACTTTATCCCGTGAACTGGAGGGAGAGAGGAAAGCAGGCGTGTGGGCGCCGCCAGCGGGAGTCAGGATCCGCACCCGGGCGGCTGTCACGCCTCCCCCCCCCCACTACACCAAAAAAGGAGCCTGGGAAACGTAGTTCCGTGGAGGGGTGGTGCTGCCCGGGCCTGCCAGGGGCTGTAGTGCAGAATATCTGGAGGCGGGGCACCTGATGGTTGCGGAAACTCAGCACCTCAAGAAAACTACAAACCCCATGGTTCTTTGGGGAAAACCTTCCCAGTGAAGCCCAGAATGAAGAATTTCCTGGTTGGGATAAGGCTGCCTGATATCAAGTGGCAGGGAGTTCCAAAGACTTCTTACAAAAGCAGAATGGGAACCACGTGGTAACTGCACATAGCTGTCAACTTTCATATTTGAAAATAAGGGATCAGCAGCCTCAAAAATAGGGGATCAGGAGCCTCACCTGTCCCAGGGACAGTCTACGGGATGTCTAACAATCCGGGATAGCAGTGGGAAACGGCGCTGGAATAAGGGAATTTCCCGCAAAAAAGGGAAGGTTGACAGCTATGCAGCAGGTTGGAGCGATGGAGGGGACACCTGTGGGGTGGGGCGATCTCATAGCAGCCACCCTGGACCCTAAGCCCTCAGAAGCCTCCCCCCCAAAAAAAACCACACACAACACCCCCCCAGAGAGACCACCACCCTGGCCTTACACATTGGCTTCAACTGGCCAACCAGCTCTTCCTTCGACCACTTCAGCCACTCCTTGCGGTCGCTGTTGATAGAGCACAGGACAGGCCCACAGATCTTTCCGCAGTCCTCAATGGCCGGAACGTTCAGGTAATGAACCAGCACAATATCCGGATTCTGGAGGGAAGGAGAAGAGAGGTGCTGTTGGCCTGGGGGCGAATTCTGCCGAAGGGCAGAGTATTGCCAAGTTACAGGGAACTAGGCAGAGGGCCTTCTCGGTGGTGGCGCCCTCCCTGTGGAACGCCCTCCCACCAGATGTCAAAGAGAACAACTATCTAACTTTTAGAAGACATCTGAAGGCAGCCCTCTTTAGGGAAGCTTTTAATGTTTGACATATTACAGTATTTTAATATTTTTTGGAAGCCGCCCAGAGTGGCTGGGGAAGCCCAGCCAGATGGGTGGGGTATAAATAAATTATTATTATTATTATTATTATTATTATTATTGCCTGTACGGGCAGAGAGGCGCTGGGGCTGGAGCCCCCTGACCTTGCAACCCTTATTACAACCACCCCTGCTGTGTAGGTCCTGATGACGCCCCTCAACTTTTTAAGGGGTCCATGTCCCCACTGGCCCCCGTGTCTCAGGGTTAAGCCCTGATGTTCAAGCTGAGTGCAGGGTTAAGGCCCGGTGGTTTCCTTTTTCTTTTCTTTCCCCCTCTCTCAAATTTAACATCCATATTCATTTTCTATCAGAAACCTATTACATAATTAACTAAATTAAAATAGACCTAATTCCTCCAAACTTCTCATTGCTGTATACAAATAGAACACAGTTAGAAATTTTATATTAAAGCTTTTGTATTATAAATAATATTTCAAATTCCCCTATACCCCCCGTTCCCCTTCACCCATGTGTGTGGGGGGGGGGGAAAGAAAGAGGCCTGGTGGTTTCTAGGTCTAGGTCAGTGGTCCCTGACACTTTTAGGGGTCCCTGCCCCCTTGGTTCCACAACCAAGCGTCCCCCCAACATGATCCCACCAAAAAGCATAATTCAGAACAGTGGTTTGCACGACCCACCAAGGAAGGTACCATGAAATCCAAAACAATAAACTGCACAACTGTTCGGAACCCAGTTGAAGCTATTTAGTTCAGTGGCTCCCAATTAGCTAAGAACTGAGGACCCCCCCATTTTTCAAAAGCCAAGCCATGGACCCCCAACTTTTGAAAATGATGATCTCTCAGCGGTAGTTCTTGGCATGTGAATGGCGCCACCAGACCTTCCAACATGTCCCAGTGCAAAATTGGGAGGTGCATCTCCCGGGCCACGCTTCCAAGTGTGTAACGTGAGCTGCATGTTTTGGGGCACCCCCAACAAAAAAATGGGGTGTCCCAGACAGTTGGTAAGCATGTGCTACATACCACCCGGGTGGGTTATAGCACTGATTCCCAGACTTGGGTCTCCAGCTGTTTTTGAACTACAATTCCCATCATCCCTGACCACTGGTCCTGCTAGTTAGGGATGATGGGAATTGTAGTCCAAAAACAGCTGGGGACCCAAGTTTGGGAAAACCCTTGGGTTACATGGACTTCTTGGCCTCCATGCACCACCAGTTGGGAACCGCCGATTTAATTTCATCAATTCCGCAAAAACGGATGGGACTTGATCAGCTTTTCAAAGCCTGACAGGCGTTTAGCAAGCGTCTTAGATACCACATTTAGGGACTATTTCACTGTTCAGTAAATTCCTAGTGTGATCCATGGGCTTGGTGAAGTGACCCCAGTTTCCCAACGTCACTTAGCAGGGGTCTTAAATCGCCACGTTTAGCAATCTGCAGTCGATTTTCTCACTTGGAAAGAAGTTGGACGACCATGCGTGAAATCAGTAGCCTAATATATACCGTATTTTTCCGTGTATAAGACGCCCCCATGTATAAGACGACCCATAGTTTTTGAGTATAAGACGACCCCCAATTTTAAACTTACAAAAATTGGGGAGAATATAGTCTTATACACAGAAAAATACAGTGTGTGTGTGTAACTCAATCAGTATATGGCTACATCCAAAACATGCACAAACCTTCACCTACCACAGATGTACGGTAACCACTGACATCTCCTTTCCTCTTAGCTCCCCCTGGGTAACCCCAGTGCCCCTCTCCCCAGGGAGCTGAACCACTCACCTTGGGAGCCTGTGGTTCCAGATTCCTGAGTTTCTGGAAAAAGAGGGGACTCTGGAGGAGCAGGCGGGAGGCCTAATCTGGCACGGCAAGGCTGTGTCCACACTAGGGTGTTCAAGTGCACATGGGTCGCTGTTTCCGCACATGAATTCGTTCATGTGCAGAGGCCTTCCATCTTATTCTCCCGAAGGGTTGTCTTGTCCGGCCACCAGAAACTTGATCCCTGCATCACTGGGGACTAAATGACCCCAGGGGCCCCTCCCAACCCATACAATGAATCCTATGTTTCTACATATCTCGGCCCCGTGGCACATACCTGCAGCAGCCAATAGCAGCGCCGGTGGAATGTAGGGACGATGGACGAGTGGACGTAGCAGCCGTAGAGACACTGCGGAGGGTAGGGCAGAGGAAGGAGAGCGGGCAGGTGAGGAGGCAGGCAGAGGAAGGTGCCGCTTGGCAGAGCAACCTGTGCCCTCCCCACAGCAAATCCCAGCACCTAGCCTGGAACCCAACCAGTAAGAGCTGCTCAACAGTGGGATGGACTCCCTAGGAACTCTCCTTTGTTGGAAGTCTTTAAGCAGAGGTTGGGAGGGTCACCTGTCCGGGATGCTCCAGGTGAGATTCCTTTTAACTCTGCAGTTTTTTGATTCAGAAAGCCATGCCCCAAGACACCCTGGACCCAGACTAGTGAACAGGCTAGTCCTCTCCAACTGGTTGTCATCAGGGCTGTCCATCGTGAGTCCTGAGGAGATGTCTGGGCCATAGCTGTCAACGTTTTCCGTTTCCAAAGGGAAATTCCCTTATTCCGAATAGCATTCCTTGCAAGAAAAGGGAAAAGTTGACAGGCGCTGTGGGTTAAACCACACAGCCTAGGACTTGCCAATCAGAAGGTCGGCAGTTCGAATCCCCGCGACGGGGTGAGCTCCCGTTGCTCGGTCCCTGCTCCTGCCAACCTAGCAGTTCAAAAGCACGTCAAAGTGCAAGTAGATAAATAGGTACCGCTCCGGCGGGACAGTAAACGGTGTTTCCGTGCGCTGCTCTGGTTCGCCAGAAGTGGCTTAGTCACGCTGGCCACATGACCCGGAAGCTGTACGCCGGCTCCCTCGGCCAATAAAGCGAGATGAGCGCCACAACCCCAGAGTCGACCACGACTGGACCTAACGGTCAGGGGTCCCTTTACCTTTATGACTTCCCTTGATCTGGACACTAGACTTCTGCTGACGCAGCCGAGAATTGCATTAGCTTTTATTTTTGCTGCTGTTGCACCACACTGTTAAGCTTGTGCTCTACTAAGACTGCTGAAGGGACGCGGGTGGCGCTGTGGGTAAAAGCCTCAGCGCCTAGGGCTTGCCGATCGAAAGGTCGGCGGTTCGAATCCCCGCGGCGGGGTGCGCTCCCGCTGCTCGGTCCCAGCGCCTGCCAACCTAGCAGTTCGAAAGCACCCCCGGGTGCAAGTAGATAAATAGGTACCGCTTACCAGCGGGAAGGTAAACGGCGTTCCGTGTGCTGCGCTGGCTCGCCAGATGCAGCTTTGTCACGCTGGCCACGTGACCCGGAAGTGTCTCCGGACAGCGCTGGCCCCCGGCCTCTTGAGTGAGATGGGCGCACAAACCCCAGAGTCTGTCAAGACTGGCCCGTTCGGGCAGGGGTACCTTTACCTTTACCTTTACTAAGACTGCTGGATCCTTGTCACAGGCACTGCTGACAAGCCAGGTACCCCCACCCTACATTTTTGTGTCTAGTCATTTCTGCCGAAGTGCAGAACCTGACGCATTGGGCCCCGCTGCCTGAGTCACCGCCTCACTTTGCCTACGTGGTGGGAGTGTCTCTCTTGGGAAAGATGCTCAGGGCTAGACCTCTGTTGCCGGACCTCAACTGCTTGGCCTCCGTCGACTTCCTGGACCCTGGGCTGGCATTCTATTGTGTCCCACATCTCTTGCCCCCTCTATCATTACAGATTTGACTTGTCCATCCTTTGTATGCCGCTCCAACAGCAAATTATACATTTTAGATAGATTTTTAACATTAGTATCTCAGAACTCTGTTTCCGATTTGGTTTTTTCCGTTGCAAAACCATTTTTCTTATCAAGCTTATACAACTCATTGATCCGATAATATTGTAGCCAACCATCTAGTTTAATTTGATCAAATGGTCTGAATTTAAATCCTTCGTGATCTTCCACCAATAAATCAACATATTTCAACCATGCACAGGGCGAGACTTCTGTTGCTGGACCGCGACTGCTTGGCCTCGCTTGGCTTCCTGAATCCTGGGATGGGACGAGTGGCCTGGCAGGTCCCTAGAGCTCGCGCATCCCCTGCCCTCTCTTCTCCTAGCTGGAAGTGCTGCAGAAGATGGGGCGCTCTGTGGGGTCCCTTCCCATGCCCCACACTGCATTAGGGGCCTTGGCAGATGTCTGGGGTTGCTGCCTGCCCCTGGTGCCAATCCACCCCCACCCCTTGTCCTGCCAGTTGGTACAATCTTGCCTCCCCCCTGCCCTTCCCCTTTCCTACCTCCACGCCTTTCACTTTCAGCTTCATGTGGTCCTCGCGGGTCGTCTTGCCGTCTTTCCGCTTCTTCCAGCAATAGCCGTCCTTCCGGTACTTCACCTTCTTGCGGTTGTACAGGATGATGGAGCCGTTCTGGGGTCTGCCGGATGGGGAGAAGGAGGAGAGGAGAGGAGTGGGCTTTGTAGACCACCAACTGTATTTACGGAGCCCTTTATCCCATTTTTTTAGCTCTGAAGGATATCAGCCTTGTGGTATCCAAGGTTCTCTTCCTCCCCGTTTTACCCTCATGACAATCCTGTGAGGCAGGTGAGGCTAAGAGACTGGCAAACGCAGGGAGCTGAGTGAGGATTCGAACCCTGCTCTCCCCCAGGTCCTAGTCCAGCACTCTAAACCACCACGACACACGGATTTGCCGTATCGATTTGCTAAGTGCTGTAATTGTGACGTCTGGCCTACTCTTTTATAGCTGCCGGTTCGTTAACAGCGTTCCATAGGCTGTTTCGCTGATGGCACATGATTTACACTGCGCTTGGGATGCTCTGCTGTGTTTCTGTTGTTTCTCGGCTGCGTTGGGATTCATTTGAACGGAAAGCAGCACAGAAATACAATAAGCTGATCAATTGGGGCTCAGGCACTTGCGCCAGAGCTATTAGCACAGCTGCGAAAACTCACACTAGGACAGCTGTACCAGATAAGGGTCTGGTGACTTCTGTTTCAGTGTATCTGAAGAAGTGTGCATGTACACGAAAGCTCATACCAAGAACAAACTTAGTTGGTCTCTAACGTTCTATTGGAAGGATTTTTTAAATTTTGTTTCGACTACGGCAGACCAACACGGCTACCTACCTGTAACCATAATAATAATAATAAATAAATAATGTTATTATTTATATACCACCACCACCCCAATCTGGATGGGTTCCCCCCGCCACTCTGGGCGGCTTCCAACAGATATAAGAACAAAATTAAAACATCAAACATTAAAAACTTCCCCCTACAAGGCGGCCTTCGGGTGCCTTCCAAAAGTTGCACGGTTATTTTTCTTTTAGTGCGATATAAATGCAATAAATGAGATTCAAAAACAAAAGTTTTGCAGGGGGAGAACCATGGTTAAGACAAAGGCAGCCAGGCCAGAGCCTTGGAGACAGAGTAAGGGTATTTGAACAAAGACAAATCACTTTCCGGCATCAGTCCAGGCTAGGAGCCACTGTGCAGCGAGTTTGCCTCCTCTGTGTGAGATTCCCATCTCTGGCACGGAGGTGAGCTGCGCCTACATCCCCTGCCCCAGGTAGATGCCCCCCAAAATGTCCCAGCGTCAGAGGCATGGCCCCGCCTCACACACACCTACCTGGTCTTGGGGGAACACGAGAGCCACTCTTCATGTTTCTCAAAGGTGATCAAGTAGGAAGCGATCTCCTACGACAGAAAATAAGAGGGGGTTTGGGGCTCGGTCAGAAAAACGCCTGCCAGCAACCCAGCTGTTCTTAGGAGACGGGAACCCACACAGGACTTCTGAATGACAGAAACCATCGCGGGACCGACAGGACGGCGAGTCAAACGCCAACACACCCATCAGGCCAAAGGTAAGCATCTCACGTCTCCCCACAAGGCAGCCGTAACCCCACACACAATTCACCCCACAGGATCGCAGGGCATAAGAAGATAAGAAGCGCCTTCTGGAAAACATTATGGAAATGATATATAGGGGGTACCTAACCCGGGTAAAATTAGCAAAGATTTATCATACGGATGATAAGTGTAAAGAAAAAGCGGACGTGAGATCTCCAGGCTGATAGTTGATAGACTGATGGACATTTTTGGGGGATCTAAACCGGGAAAGGGGGGTGAGAGTTTTGGAATCCAAAGGTTGTATAATTATATGTTGTCTTTCTGTTATTTTGCTTTGTAATTAATATAAAAATTGGGAAATTTGTGGAAGGGAATTTGGGTCAACCTTAGAAAAGGGTGTAAAGAATGAGTATTGTTGTTTAAATTGAGGTATATAAGTTAAAATTGGTTAATTAAGATGAATTAAGTATAATAATAATAAGGTAAAAGTTGGGGATGAGAACTTGCTGAGCTAACTATTGGAACTGGAATACAAGATGGGGAGGTGTGGGGAAGTCAGGGAAAGATGTTAAGGAAATAAGGATCCGAATCTATACTTGTTATTTGTGTTGTGTTTGTTTGTGTTTCTGTGTTTGTTTAAAAATTTGTGAAACTTTAATAAAAATGTATATGAAAAAAAAAGATAAGTGTAAAGAAAAAAAAGGCACCTTTTACCACATGTGGTGGCCGTGTCCTAAGGTTAAGGACTTCTGGGAAAAGATTTATAATGAGTTGAAAAAAAATGTTGAAAATTACATTTGTTAAGAAACCAGAAGCCTTTTTACTTGGAATAATAGGATTGGAATTGCCCAAAAAAGATGTTAGATTATTTTTGTATGCCACTACAGCAGCAAGACTGCTATTAGCAAAAAATTGGAAATCTCAAGAAATACCAATGGTAGAAGAATGGCAGATGACGATGCTGGAGTTTTTGGAGCTGGCTGAACTGACTGGGAGAATCCGCGATCAGAAAGAGGAGGAGTACCAAGAAGACTGGAATAAATTTAAAGACTATTTAGCTAAATATTGTAATATAAGAACATTAGAAGGTACTTGAAAGTATCTGATAGGCCTAGGATTGGAATAAGAATGTTGTATAGTAATATGGATTTGAGTCAAAAAAGAAAAGAGATGAAGATAGATAGTTGAAGGAGTTAATTGTATTAGAAAGAGGATTTTGGAGAACTGTTACAAAGGAGATACAATGAAATTCAGTTAGGGGGGAAATGGAGGAAGTCAGACCACAATGAAAGCTAACTTGGATTTTGGAAGTGATAACTGTTTATACTCTTTTTTTTTTTCTTTTAGTATTGTAAGATGTTTTGTTTCATCTTTTTTATACGTTATATTTGTTATAAATGTGGAAAATCAATTTTAAAAATTGGTGTTGTGTTTTTTAAAAAAGCGCCTTCTGGATCAGGCCAAAGGGATCCTGCTCTCACAGGGGCCAAACGGGTGACTATAGAGGGACTCCCTTCCTGCCATTTCCAGAAACTGGTACCCAGGAGCATTTCTGGCTTTGGAGGCAGAACACATTCTTCACTGTGGCTAGAAGGCGTCTATAGCCCTCTGCTCCTCCATGAATCATCTTTTAAAGTCTCTTTCAGTGGGAGTTCCATAGTTTAACTCTGCACTGCATGAAGAAGGACTTTTTAAAAAATAAATCTGTCCTGAATCTTCCATTTTGGACTCACAGCTGTCCATGAAGGCACAGGTTAATTCTGTGTCCAGGGCGGCTGTCTACCAGCTCCATCTGGTACGCAGGATGAGACCCTATCTGCCGCAGACTGCCTTGCCAGAGTGGTGCATGCTCTGGTTATCTCCCGCTTGGACTACTGCCATGCGCTCTACGTGGGGCTACCTTTGAAGGTGACCCGGAAACTACAACTAATCCAGAATGCGGCAGCCAGACTGGGGACTGGGAGACCACATAACACCGGTCTTGAAAGACCTACATTGGCTCCCAGGACGTTTCCGAGCACAATTCAAAGTGTTGGTGCTGACCTTGAAAGCCCTAAATGGCCTCAAAGGCCCAGTAGACCTGAAGGAGCGTCTCCACCCCCATCGTCCAGCCCGGACATGGAGGTCCAGCTCCGAGGGCACTCTGGCGGTTCCCTCATTGCAAGAAGTGAGGTTACAGGGAACCAGGCAGAGGGCCTTCTCGGTGGTGGCGCCCGCCCTGTGGAACACCCTCCTACCAGATGTCAAGGAAATAAGCAGCTATCTTCTCTTTAAAAGACATCTGAAGGCAGCCCTGTTCAGGGAAGTTTTTAATATTTAATGCTGTATTGTTTTTAACACTTGATTGGAAGCCGCCCAGAGTGGCTGGAGAAACTCAGCCAGATGGGCGGGGTATAAATAAATTGCGATTATGATGATGATGATGATGATTATTATTATTATTCCAGCATTCAGCTCCACTGGACATCCACGAGTTCTAGAGTTATGATAGAAAAACTTTACTCTCTCCACTTTCTCCGGTGTAAGCGCACCAGGGTCATTTTATTTCTTTTGTAAAAACCAGTCAAGGAAGGAAGGACAAAGGCTTTTCAGCTGCGATGTTCATCCCCGTCTTAAGAATCTGTATTGGATTTCAAACTGTTTTCGCAGACGGATGTGTTCCTAACTGTTTGCATAGATGCAGTTTTTAACTGTTCACATGTATGCAATTGGTTTTGTTTTAATTCTTGATGGCATTTACCGCAAAAGCCGCCTAGAGGTATTTTACGGGAAGCCGTTCCTAAATGGAACCTGAGAATTATAATTAAGATAATCATCATCCCCCAGAGGTTCTATAGCAGGTTATACCACCTGGCGGGTATATCCTCCTTATTTCAAAACAGGGCAGTTAATGTGAACGACGCCAATCCACCAGATCTCCCCAAAGCAAAACTTATTTTGGTACAGCTCCGCAACACCCAGTACCCTGTCTCCGGCTGCGGCAGTTGCTGACACCCCCAGGAAGAAGACAGGGGATCCCTTTTCCCCAGCGAGCAGAGACTGGCCTTGTTTACTTGGTGCTGTTGGGAAGCCCTTTGCACTCACTAAGACAGGGGTCAGCAAACTTTTTCAGCAGGGGGCCGGTCCACTGTCCCTCAGACCTTCTGGGGGGCCAGACTATATTTTCTTGGGCAGGAAGGAACGAATTCCTACGCCCCACAAATAACCCAGAGATGCATTTTAAATAAAAGGACACATTCTACTCATGTAAAAACATCTTGATTTCCAGACCATCCGCAGGCCGGATTTAGAAGGCGATTGGGCAGGATCCGGCCCCCGGGCCTTAGTTTGCCTACCCATGCACTAAGGAGCACATCAGTTTATGTGAAGAGGTGATGATAGGATACGGTCACAATCGGGAGGGGACAGGCTGACCTGTTACTGATCGGGTCTTGTTTATTTTACATTTAACAACAATAATAAAATAACACCTTGCATGTCCTGGGACCCTAAGGCCAGTGACCCACTGTTATGTACTGAGTTGAATAGGATCCAAAATGCAGCAGTCTGATTGGTCCTAGAACAATAGGATTCAGAATGCAGCAGTCTGATTGGTCCTAGAACAATGCAGCAGTATGATTGGTCCGCAGGAGCCACCCAATCCAGCTCCAGGTGGAAGTGAATCCGCAACCTGATTGGCCTACAGGAGAATCCCGGAATTAGCCAATCACGTGGGGCCCGTTGTGTAAATAATGTATATAAAGCAGATACTTTGGGGGAACTTCCATTCCTCCTCCTCACCACTATGAGCTGAATAAAGAGCATGAAATCCACTCTCGACTCCGAGTATATTTCATCCACCTTATCCAGGATCCTGTCCTCAGATGCCGGCAAGAAACCCGCAAGCGGGATCCGAACACAAGAGCAGCTATGCGCTGCTCCGGAGTGTAGGACGCGAACTAATAGAATCAAGTCACGAGAAAGGAGATTCTAAACATCAGGGAGAACTGTCTGACAGCAAGAGCCAGTCGACACCGGAAACAGACACGCTTGGAGCCTCCTTGAAGAGGTTGGGTGTCCATCTGTCATGTATGATCTAGTTGAGATTCCTGCACGGAAGGGGGTTGGACTAGATGACCCCTAGGTGCCCTCCCAACTCTACAATTATGATTCTAAGAAGGAATTCCTTTTATCTGTCCTTCCAATATTCAGCTTCACCTCTTCTCTGCAGGATCTCAGCTGAGGTCCGGTCAGTCGCCCTTGCTACCTGCCCTTTCCAGGTTTGGATGGCAGTGGTCAAGGTTTACAAAGCAATAACGTCCCCAACCCCTGCTCCATGCTCCCGGGCGAGTTCCGGAAGCTTCGAAAGTTGCCATATATTTGTGATTCATAAAATATTCTGATTTCAATTTTTTGGGGGGAATTTAAATTTCCTGCTTCTACTCGCTCCCCTTTGTGCATTTGCTATAATTATTTAATTTGCTTCTCGGGGGGGAAACTGCTTTCTTTGTGGTGTTTTCACCGCACCCTTCCTCCCCAAAGGGAGCCCAGGGCGGCCTGCCCACAATCCAGCTGGACAACAGAATCAGAAAACCAAAACACTCCCCGTTATGAAATAAAACAACGATGCAGTCCAGAGGCAGAGATGGAAACATCAGCCCACAGTCTCAGTCGCCTCTCAGCAACTGTGATTCCTGCACTGCAGTGGGTTGGACTAGATGACCGCTGGGGGGCCCTTCCAACTAGGATTCTATGAAAACCTGCCGCCTGGCCACCTTCTTTATTGACCTTCCAAATTCTGCTTGGGGGGGGGGAAAGGCTTATGCAGACTACTTAAGAAAACATGTTCTGTAATGTGTTGTCTGTCCCCGTAATATGACCTCAATCTAAGGGTCAGTAATGTGCTTTCTGTACATGCTGCAGAGGGAAGTGAGGGTCTGATGGGGCTTATCAGTCTGGGAAGGGAGCCCATCCAGGAAAAGGAAAACCTTATTCTAAACCTCCGCTGCCTTGTGCGATACCTTCGGCAGAAGAAAAGGTACAGGGGTAAACCCTATGGAAATCCGGAGAGGGGTCCCTAAGATTGTTGGATGATGCCTTGTACGCCTCCGTCCAGCAACTCCTGCAGCCAAGCTAGTACCCAATGTCCTGCTCTGCTTTTCTTTGGATCACACCAGCAAAGCCAAGGGGGGTGTCTTGTCATCTGGGAAGCCCGGGACCCCCAGACACCCCCCCCAGGCTTGCACCCCAGGGAGGCCACTTTGGTGCTGTCAACACAGAGGTTTGACCTCACCCCCCCAGGAGGTGAACTCCACTGTCTCTCGAGACAGACAGATGCCTGCAACAACTTGTCTATATTGTTAAGCGCTCTGATTTTTTTAAAAATGAAGATTTTTAAAAAATGAAGTGTGAAGGATGTCACATAGAGGAGGGAGAAAGGTTGTTTTCTGCTGCTCCAGAGAAGCGGACACGGAGCAATGGATCCAAACTACAAGAAAGAAGATTCCGCCTAAACATTAGGAAGAACTTCCTGACAGTAAGAGCTGTTTGACAGTGGAATTTGCTGCCAAGGAGTGTGGTGGAGTCTCCTACTTTGGAGGTCTTTAAGCAGAGGCTTGACAACCATATGTCAGGAGTGCTCTGATGGTGTTTCCTGCTTGGCAGGGGGTTGGACTCGATGGCCCTTGTGGTCTCTTCCAACTCTAGGATTCTATGATTCTATGAAGTTGTGCTACGCAAGTATTTTTAGAAATAAGCTAAATATTAAATGTGGGTCTGCTAAAGCTTGTTATTCTGTTTAAAACAAATAAACAAACTCCGCTTCCCGCTGACGTTGTTGCCTTCTCGTCTGCCTTCTTTTACCCTTATCAAGTTTGTCAGCTTAAACCATAAATGGCATATTTCCCAAACTTCCGATGACCAAGAATCTATGGAGGGTGTGTGTGTGGTGCATTTTCAAAATCCACCATCTTAACTGCTGTTAATGCATGAGCTACTATTTCCATGTCCTACTCCCAATATTGTGTCCTTAAGGCTGGGGCCAGGAACTTCAGGCCCAAATAAAGGTAAAGGGACCCCTGACCATTAGGTCCAGTCGCGGACAACTCTGGGGTTGCAGCGCTCATCCCGCTTTGCTGGCCGAGGGAGCCGGCGTACAACTTCTGGGTCATGTGGCCAGCATGACTAAGCTGCTTCTGGCAAACCAGAGCAGTGCATGGAAACGCCGTTTACCTTTCCGCCGGAGTGGTACCTATTTATCTACTTGCACTTGGACGTGCTTTTGAACTGCTAGGTTGGCAGGAGCAGGGACAGAGCAACGGGAGCTCACCCGTCGCAGGGATTCAAACCGCCGACCTTCTGATCGGCAAGCCCTAGGCTCTATGGTTTGACCCACAGCGCCACCCCTGGCCTACAATCCTCTCCATGTGGCCCTCAGAGCTCTGCCCAGGCTACCCCCACCTCCTGTCATCAGTGCTGCTAAGTGTAGCCACTGGGCTGGATTACTGATCATGCCTCTTGACCAATGACAGAGAGGGGTCTGTGCAGGAACAAGACCACTGTACAAAAGTAAGGATTTCCAAACATTGCCCTGCCCATTTTTTGCCCCTGGCCCTGCCCACTGCTGCCATGTGCCCACCCCCAGGCTGGAAAAGCTTGCCCATTCCTGGCCTTCAGTTAGCTGAACCCTATCTTAGAAAAAAACTTAGGGATTCAAATATTCTAAGGAGTAAATAGGAATACGTAGCGTCGGGGACTTCCGGGGTTGGCGCGATCTGGGAATGGCGGATTCCCTCCGAGCTCCGGAGGGAATCGGCTCAGCGGGGGACGGGTCTTTGCCGTGCCGGCGACACGGGGACCCTTAAAACCGCAGGCACGAAAGCCTGCGGACTGAAGACTCGGTGGGTGCCTTAAGCGCCCCCCCTGATTCGCAAAGAGCCTTTTTAAAGGCTGCGGAGGGGATACGGGGGGTGGCGTGGCACCGAGAGTCCATCGCTACCTCTGCTGAGCGAAGCCGCGAGCCATGACCGGAGAGCGCTGACTTCCTTCCTTGAAATTCGGCTGGGAAAAAGAACCCGTGAGTTAATTGAATTTGGATTCTAAGAATTTTACCTATTGAATTTGAGACGATCGGGGGATGTGTTAAAAGGAAGTCCGCACCCCCCCCCCTTGCAGACGATCCAGAGCAACGATAAAAGAACTAAGCTGGAGTGCCTACCCTGTAAAGGGTGAGTTTAAAAAGACAGTAACTTCCAAGATTTGGAAAAGATTTTTTTTTGAGCAGGAGAGAGGAGTGTTGGAAGGGGTATATTTCTGTTGTAAGCAACCCCCCCCTCCCGGGCCCGGGAGTGTCCTACTTTGGAGCTGGTATAAGAAGAGCAGAGTTTGACAGCTGTCAAAGCTGTCAAACGGACTGTTAATAGTAGAAAAATTGCTACTTAAGACCCCTCTGGATTAAAAGGAGTTACAATTGAACTAAAATTGTTGGAAACAAAGAATCAATAATAAGACAGAGGACTGTTGGAGAAAAGAACACTAAGTAACCAGATTCCCTCTAGGGGGAAATCTGTGGAATTACAATGGCTGTGGATGGAAAGATACTGGGAGAAATCGAAAGGATGTTTTATTTGGTTGGAATCTTACAGGAACAGACTACGGCTATGAGTGAACAATTGATGACCTTGAATCCTGAAACAAGTAGTTCTGTTCAATGTAATGAGAACCTGGCTGAGAAAGAATCCACAGCTGAGCCGGAAATGATAACCAAAGAAGAGGAGAAGACAAAACAAGAAAGAGAAGAACTGAAATGGGAAAATATTGTCCAGAAGCTGACATCTGTGGAATATAAACAAGGAGACTATTGGACTGAACCTACTACAAATCTACGAAAGATCCAGAAGATGAAAGTGGAGGCCCTGGGAATTTATGAAATCAAGGAATTTAAAATAAAGAAATATAATTGGGGCCTCCACATAGACTCTGACTTTGATTATGTTCAAAATTCATGCCTTGTGGAAATTCCTCAGCAGTTGCTTGAAAATATGGGAAGAGATTTTGGACTGACTGTGAAAGAACTCTTTCGAGACGTGAAGACCGACATAAAGGATTGCCAACTAGGCCGGCGGAGAGGGACTGAAAGAGATTTGAGAGCCTCGGACGTAAGGAATCCGGGCTAATAATTGCTATTTTGGACATGTTTTCGGAAGGGACACAAACCGGGGAAGGGAGGGAGGGAAGAATCTAGTTTCAACAACACTTAAGACTATGGGATTTAGCTAACAAGATTATTATTTAAGACAAAATGGGAAATCGTTGGAAGGGAACTGAGGTCCAACTTAGAATAAATTTAATTTTGCTTTTTTATATATATAAAGGACTAATATTAAGATGGATAAGGAAATGCCAATTTGCTGATACAAATTTGGGAATAGGGATGCAAGGGAGGGGGTGGGGGGAAGTCAATGACCAGGGTTAGAAAATAAGTTTTTTCTGGAAACTATATATGTTTGTTGTTTTACTTTTCTGTTTGTTTGTTTTTATGTTTTTTGTGTTTTTGTCTTTGTCTATATAAAATGTGAAAACCCAATAAAAATTTTATAAAATAAGGAATACGTAGCGTCCCCAGGTGGTCACAGACTCTGTGAATTCTACAAGCCCTAATGACTGCCAAGAGATTGATACCGATGAACTGGAAGAACGAAGACAAGATTCCTGTTAATCGATGGATTGATAACAGTGATAACAATTGCAATGTATGAACGGATTGCCTGTAGGCGTAGACTTTGTTTGGACAAGTATACTGATATCTGGAAAGAGTTCATACAGAAGGCAAAGGGCTGTTAGTAACCATATTAGTAACCATGCATAGATTAGGATAATAATAATAATAATAAGAAGAAGAAGAATGGGACGTGGGTGGCGCTGTGGGTTAAACCACAGAGCCTAGGACTTGCCGATCGGAAGGTCGGCGGTTCGAATCCTCTTGACGGGGTGAGCTCCCGTTGCTCGTTCCCTGCTCCTGCCAACCTAGTAGTCCGAAAGCACGTCAAAGTGCAAGTAGATAAATAGATACTGCTCTGGTGGGAAGGTAAACGGCGTTTCCGTGCGCTGCTTTGGTTCGCCAGAGGCGGCTTAGTCCTGCTGGCCACATGACCTGGAAGCTGTATGCCGGCTCCCTCGGCCAATAAAGCGAGAGGAGCACCGCAACCCCAGAGTCGGCCACGACTGGACCTAATGGTCAGGGGTCCCTTTACCTTTACCTTTAATAATAATAATATATTATATGATAACCTATAGCAATGTAATTTACTTACTGTATTATGCTGTGGTTTTTGCACATTCATTTCCTTTCTCTCTTCCCCCCCATTTCTTTCATTTTCTTTTTTCCTTTTATTCATTTATAAATGAAAATCTTTAAATAAAATATCAATTTAACTATCCATAAAATACCTCGTTGGTGTTCCAGCGCAGTCGCTCCTTGGGCAAGGCGGGACACTTGGGAACGCATTCCACCAGCTTCTTGGGCAGGAAAACCTTCAGGTGGTGGTTGTTCTCTGGAAGGGGAGAGGCAGGCGGAGGGTGAGACCCGCGTTGGGCAGGGCAGGGGGGTGGCAAGAGGGAAGACAGGCTCCTGGGCTTCTCCTGGAGGGTGCAGGTGCGCAAAAGGTGTGGGGCCACAGATCCCAGGGGAACCGAGGGGAGTGGTTGCCCCAGCGCCCAGCATCCTGTTTCTGAATGTTCACCTCCACCCAAAACTCTTGCTGATAGGAACCCAGCAGGGGAGAGAAAAAAGAGCTGGGATAAAAGACCCTTTCACCCCATTTTATTAAGGACGGTCTTCCCCAGCGTGGCAGAATTCAGGTGCTCTGGGGCACAGAATTGCTGACGGCACCAGGCCGTGATGGAAGGCTCTTCCAGGGTTTTGTTTTGTTGGCAGGGCCTCCTGTAGCCCTTGCAAAGGTGCAGGCATGGGATGAGGAGTCTTAGGGTCCTCTTGCTAGCCTTGGAGAGGGACCCCACTGGTTGCCTGCTTTAAAAAAAACCCACGAGTCGCCTTCTTGACCAGTGCTCCAAACCATGTGTGAATGCTAGTAATAAATACATATGGAGCGCACACACGCACACGGAAAAACCCAACCAAAATATTCAACAGCCGATTTAAAATAAAATTTATAAAGCACCAGGCCACATGGTTGGCCAGCAAAAATTCAAACACGGCAGCCCAGAAGCACCTTCTTGGGTGACAAAATTGATGTCAAAGTGAGTGGCCAAACCACTAGGCAACAAAGCATGGGTGCCAGCACTGAAAAGGCCCTGCCGCTCTCCGGCCCTCTCTTCCACACAGGCCCTTGGGGAGATATAATTGGGGCAAGGGGCCCAATCCAGACTTGGCAGGGAGGGCTCCATGAACAGGAAAGAGAGCCCAGGGAAGCATTGGGGAGCCAGAATTCCTGGGTCTCTTTGGAGTGGGAGAAGGACGGAGGAAAGACAGGAAAGGATCCCACACCCAGCAACTCACCGGAGACCTCTGTGGCTTCCTTGTTCATCTTTAGAGCGTTGAGTGGCAACAGCGTTAGAGTTTTTGGCCGGGGGGGCTCAGATCAGGACGCGTGAGGACTGGGATCAGACCTGGAGAGGCAGCGGGTGGGGAGGTGGGTGTTTAGGAAGGCCGGGGTGCAGAGGCACAGAAGGCAGCCCCCTACCCTCAGGGCCCACCCCCTGCCTATATGACCCACATTACACCTGACGCATCCCCCACAGGCCCCACACACCCCTCACCCTCTCATCATCCAGGATCCACTGGTTTTTTCCTCCCTTCTCCCCACCCCCTCCCCACACAGCACAAACAAGAACCCCCACCCACATTGGCTAGCTAGCACCCTCATCCCAGAGATTATTTAACTGCGATTCCTGCATTTCAGCGGGTTGGACTAGATGACCCTTGGTGTCCCTTCCACAGCTACAATTGTATACCTCTGCATTCTCCAAAGTGACCCTCAAAAGGACTACGAAGGGGTGGACTCCCCCCACTTTTCTACATCAAGCTTATTGCTGCCCCTTGCACCCAGGGGGTTGGGGACAACTGGAGGCGCCCCTTCCTTGACCCCCTCCCTTCCTTGACCCACAGCCAGCCCCCTGCCTCACCCAGACACCCCCTACAACTGGGCTCCGGCTCTCCTGCCACCCCCAAACCCCAGCCTTTGTGCTCCAGCTACCCGGCAGAATAGGGACCATTTCAGAGCTGCACCCACGCAGGAGAATCTCGCCGTTCCCCCGCCCCATCTGCCAAGCTCAGCCCCACACATCCAGCCGCCCCCCGGCCAAGCGCCCCACGTGGCTCCGGCCGGCCCCAGCCGCGCCCCCAGCCCCGAACCCAGCCTCCCCCGCCGGTGGCCAAGAGACCACGCCTCCCGCCCCATCGCGCCCCCCGCTAGCCCCACACCTCGGCTACCCCCGCCACGCCGCCCATCCACGGTGCTCCATCCGCCCCCCTGCCGCCGTGCGGCCCCCCACCCGCGCCTGTGGCCCTCCGGCCCCCGCCAGGCCCCGCGCGCAAGGCTGGCCCTCGGCGCCCTCCAGCCCAGCCGCAGGGCGCATCCTTCGCTCCCGCGGAGCCTCCGGGGCGCACCTGCTGCTGCTGCCGGGGCCGCCTCCGCTGGTGCCCGAGCTCCGCCGCCGGCCGCCATTCTTCTCGCCAGCACCGGCTGCGGCTCGGCCCCTGCCTGCCTTCCTTCCCCTGCCCGAGAGGCGCGCTCCGCCCCGATCGCTGACAGCTCGCCGCGGCCCGGCAGCGTCTGAGCTCAGCGCGCAAGAGGAGGCGGAGGCGGAGGAGGCGGAGAGCCCGAGGAGGAGGAGGAGGAGGAGGAGGCCGCCGGGGCCAAGGGGGCTCCGGAGGCGGAAGCCGGCGCGGGATCGGGCGCAGATCGGCCCTGGGAACCGGGCGGAGAAATTTCCCACGCTTCCCGCGCCGCGTCCCGAGCTAAGAACAGCCACCCGGCGCTCCGAGCCAGGCGGGGCCGGATCCCCGCCCCACGGAAGGAGGGGATCGGGCAGCCCAAGAGGCGCCCCCCCCGTCCCACACCCTCAGCCCCGTAAGAACCCAGGCGGTCGCAAATGAGGAACGGCTAAGGGAGCTGGGCATGTTTAGCCTGGAGAAGAGGAGGTTAAGGGGTGATATGATAGCCATGTTCAAATATATAAAAGGATGTCACATAGAGGAGGGAGAAAGGTTGTTTTCTGCTGCTCCAGAGAAGCGGACACGGAGCAATGGATCCAAACTACAAGAAAGAAGATTCCACCGAAACATGAGGAAGAACTTCCTGACAGTAAGAGCTGTTTGACAGTGGAATTTGCTGCCAAGGAGTGTGGTGGAGTCTCCTACTTTGGAGGTCTTTAAGCAGAGGCTTGACAACCATATGTCAGGAGTGCTCTGATGGTGTTTCCTGCTTGGCAGGGGGTTGGAGTCGATGGCCCTTGGGGTCTCTTCCAACTCTAGGATTCTATGAAATTAGAAACGGGCCCAAACCAGGAAATAGCGGCTGCGTTTCAGCGGAGTTTTCGCGCACAAGCGCCATCGTTCGTTGCAACATCCCCAGGCCTGGCAAGCCTCGCCAGAATCACAAAACGTTTCGCCCAAGAGCTTTGGTGAGTTTAGCCTGCGGGAGGACACTCAGTCCAGAAAGACAGAAGGCATCATGGAATGGGGGCGTTGGAAAGGAGCCCCAAAGGGCCATCTAGTCCAACCCTTCAATGCAGGAATGTCAACTAAAGCATAGGACACTGAGGTCCAGCGCCGAGGGCCTTCTGGCGGTTCCCTCTCTGCAAGAAGCCAAGTTACAGGGAACCGGGCAGAGGGCCTTCTCGGTGGTGGTGCCCGCCCTGTGGAACACCCTCCCTTCAGATGTCCAAGAGAACAACAACTACCAGACTTTTAGAAGACCTCCCCTGTTTAGGGAAGCTTTTAATGTTTAATAGGTTATTGTATTTTAATATTCTGTTGGAAGCCTCCCCGAGTGGCTGGGGAAACCCAGCCAGATGGGCGGGGTATAAATAATAAATTATTATTATTATATTATCCCTGTACGAATTCCTGGAGGATAAAGGGTATTCTTGGCTGCTAGCCCCCATGGCTGTATCCTGCCTTCCCACGTCCCGGGCATCATTGTTGTGCTCAGATTCTGCTTGTGGGTGTTTAGTGGGCACCTAGTTGGGCCCCGTGAGAACAGGGTACTGGACTGGACGGGATCCAGCAGGGATCTTATAAGAAAAATGGCAAAACCCAGTCAGACCTTGAACTAACCAAAACGTAGCCATCTGTTATGTTTTTTTCTTCTTCAAATTTGTACACCATCCTAAGATCCCAGGGCGATTCACAACATAAAAGTACAAAAGGAAAACACAAAATACATAATAAAACAAAAACAAACCAGTAACATCCCCCTGCCACCCACCAAACACATTTAAAAGGCCATGGATCTGCCCAAGGCCTGGTTGAAGAGGAACGTTTTGCCTGGTGCCTCAAGGTGTATAATGAAGGCGCCAGGCAGACCTCCCTGGGCATCCCGCAAATGAGGAGCCACTGCAGAGAAGGCCCCGTTCTCATGTTAAGGGCCTCAGCAGATGATCTCAGATTCCCAGCTGGCTCATATGGGGAGCATATGGGGAGAGGTGGTCCTTGCGATGTTGGGGTCCTGTACAGGCTTTAAAGGTCGAAACCAGCACTTTGAACGGGGAGCCCGTGCAGTTGGGCCAGGGTCGGTATCAAAGGATCAAACCTTCTTGCGCCGGTGAGCAACCTGGCTGCAAAATCCTGCAGCCGCTGAAGTTTCTGAACCGTCTTCAGAGGCAGCCTCACATATAATGTGCTGCTGTAATCTAGCCTAGAGGTTACTAGAGCATAGGCAGAAGTTAGGCTGCCCCTGTCTGGTTAGGGCAGGTGTCAGCAAACCTTTTCAGAAGGGGGCTGGTCCACTGTCCCTCAGACCTTGTGGGGGGGGCGGACTATATTTTTTTGGGGGGGGAATGATACAAGAGCACCACGAGCCCCAGTGGCTGCTTACCTGTGTCTTGCGAGCGGCAGGGGCTGGTGGCGGCGGGACGATGAGTGGCGCGCGAAAGGGCTCTAGAGAGGGGCTGCTTACTGCTGGCACCAACAAAGCCCAGTCCCCTTCCTTCTCTAGGCAGGGCGGGGAGAAGCCAGGAGGAGGGAGGGAGGAGGCACCGGTGCCACCGTGGGAGGGAGAGGGAAAGAACGCGCGCATTGGCGATCCATGAGGTGATTCCCAGACCGTCCGCAGGCCGGATCCAGAAGGCAGTTGGGCCTGATCCGGCCCACGGACCTTAGTTTGCCTACCCATGAGTTAGGGGCACAGCTGGGCCACCAGACGAAGCTGAGGGAAGGCACGCCAGGTCTCCTGAGTCTCAAGCAACAGCAGTGGATCCAGAAGTATCCCAAAGCTAGGCACCCACTCCTTCAGAGGCAGTGTAACCCCATCAAGAGCAGGCAACCTCCCCGCCATCTGGTCTGGGGAACCACCCACTAACGGTGCCTCAGTCCTATCAGGATTGGGCTTTAGTTTATTGTAAAGGAGAGTTGTGTGTCATCAGCATATTGCCGACAATGTGGGGATGACCCCACTCAGCAGTTTCCTGTAGATGCTGAATGGCATAGGGGATAAAATCAAACCCTGAGGAACCCCACGTTGAAGGCTGCGCAGGGCTGAAGAGCAGTCCCCAGGCATCACCCTCCGGAAATGACCATCCAGGGAGGACACCAGAGCCACTGCAAAGTCATTCCCCCTCCCTGACCCTCAAGTCTGCAACGCCCTGAGATTCCACCTGCCCCCAACTTGTTAAATCGTTCTGGGTTTCGCACAGCCTCTGTCACTCATTCCAAAAGAGCCTCTCCTCATTACAGGAGCCAACTCCATCTTTATTTATTCCTCATAGTCAGAGGCCAAGCTAGCTACTGTTCTGTATATGGCCATCAAGGCAGGTGGTGTGCCTAGAGTAAGGCCTAGCAAGTGATTTGGGTAGGGTAACTGGATGGTGGGGTGTGTGTGCGTGCAATGATTCTGGAGCAGTGATAAGAAAGAGGAGCATGTGCCCAACTGCTTGCCATTGTCGAGGGTTTGTGGGCTCACTTCTCTGTCCAGGAGTGGCACTGGAAGGGTTCCTGGGCATGGCAAGCTGCAGGGGAACACAGGAGCTGTAACTGAACGTGGGTTTGCACCTCTCTGCGTGGCTCGTGTAGGATTTGTTGGGGGAAAGATCTGAGCTGCACTTCCCACCAGGTTCCTTTTAGCCCTTGCTGAGCAGCTCAGAAGGCACACGGGTCTTCCCAGTTTGATCTCTTCCTCATGCTCACATCTCTGCCATGCTGAGACAGCAGCAACAGCACTCGGCTGCTTGTGTGTCCCGGCGCTGCCTCTCTTCTTCTCAGCTGGTGCCAAGCCAAAAAGGTCTCTCGGTGCTCCCAGACTGTTGCTGTTTCTGGGTGGTATTCAGTCACATACCAGCAAATTCAGGCTGCAGGACTGTAATCGGATGGGAGGACTTGTGCAATAAGCCTCTTCCTCCACCCCAAATGGGGCTTTTTGCGGCAAGGAAAGTGACGGCGGGGAAGTCCATTAGCTTTGGCACACCGTCATCTGGCCTCCCCACAAAAAAAAGCCAGAGGGATTGCTCATTAAATAGCCTCTAAAAGTAAAGGGACCCCTGACCGTTTGGTCCAGTCGTGACAGACTCTGGGGTTGCGGCGCTCATCTCACTTTACTGGCCGTGGGAGCAGTGGCGTAGCGTGGGTTGTCAGCACCCGGGGCAAGGCAAGTAATTTGCGCCCCCTAACCCGTGGATTTGTGCCCCCTAACCAGTGGATTTGCGCCCCCTAACCCTAACCCCCAGATGTTGCGCCCGGTGCGGCCGCCCCCCCTGCACCCCCCACGCTACGCCACTGCGTGGGAGCCAGCGTACAGCTTCTGGGTCATGTGGCCAGCAGGACTAAGCCGCTTCTGGCAAACCAGAGCAGCGCACGGAAACACCATTTACCTTCCCCGCCAGTGGTACCTATTTATCTACTTGCACTTTGACGTGCTTTCGAACTGCTAGGTTGGCAGGAGCATGGACTGAGCAAGGGGAGCTCACCCCGTCATTGCGGGGATTCGAACCGCCGACCTTCCGATCGGCAAGCCCTAGGCTCTGTGGTTTAACCCACAGCGCCACCCACTTCCCTAAATAGCCCCAAGGTTGTCTAATTTCCCTGAAAATCTGGATGGGTGCTTAATGAACAGGAAGTGCCCAGAGTCTTGATTCCCCCTCCCATCATGAAGACTCGTTTCTCACTCTCCTCAAATTAATTGGGTGACTGTGAGTCCAAGTGTTAAGAGATTATTTTTTCTCTTACTAACACCAGGACTCAAGACTCACCCAGTTCATTTGATGGGCAGTAAGATTCAGGATAAACAAAAGGAACAGCTTCAATTGAACACACTGCAGGGAATTAACACCACAAGTTGTGGCAATGGCTGAATTGATAAATCAGTGGATGGTAGGTCCACTGTATCACTGAAATGATGGCCACCCAGATTGGCTTGGGAAACCTGGCTGGAGCTGAGTGTCTTTGAATAGCAGGCACTGGCTGGGGAGAAGTTAATGGGAGGGCTGCTGAGGTCCAGCGCCGAGGGCCTTTTGGCGGCTCCCTCACTGCGAGAAGCAAAGCTACAGGGAACCAGGCAGAGGGCCTTCTCGGTGGTGGCACCCGCCCTGTGGAACACCCTCGCACCAGATGTCAAAGAGAACAACAACTACCAGACTTTTAGAAGACATCTGAAGCCAGCCCTGTTTAGGGAAGCTTTTAATATGTTTGATGTATTACAGTATTTTAATATTTTTTTTGGAAGCCACCCAGAGTGGCTGGGGAAGCCCAGCCAGATGGGCAGGGTATAAATAATAAATTATTATTATTATATTATATTCCCAGACAGAGTAAACCAGTTACAACAATGACAACCACGGTCTGGTCACACACTGTGCATTTAATAGAAAGTTAAAACAACTGAAACTCTACCTTTTAAATGTAACGGTACATCATTTCCTTTCACATTAATGGTATTTCAACATTAACTTGCATTAATGCAGCACAAGAGATGCAGCCAAATACTGCAGTTTGGGTTGTGTGTTGTTTTTTATGTCCTAGCATGGCTATACTACCCATGTATTAACTGTTATCAGTGAGCAGTTTGAAAAGTTTTGTACTCTAGAGCTACCGGCTGCCATAAAATAGTTCAGGTTTGGGAGTTTTGGTTAAAAACAATTTTTTAGCAAGGTATTGTTGCCTGGTCTGTGGGTCACAGTACCCTTCTGAGATTGGAACAGTTTGTAATGAAAGCACCTGTGAATGGCCTCGAGCAAAAGCTAACATTTGAAATATCCTATAAAGAGATTCCCTGCATTTCAGAAACATTGCAGCCATACATTTAAAAGCCTGGTGGTGATTGTGTTTATAGGGTCCCCCCCCCCAAATAAAGCATTTTCGGTGTTTTAAATTCCACCCCAAACCACTGAGGATACAGAGCTTTGGGGCATGGTTGGAGTGTTTGGACTCGACATTCCATATTATTGCTAATGATTGCAGAATGCTGTTTATCAACTCAGGCTGGCTTTTGAGGTGGCTGTGAAGCAGTTCTAAGCCCCTTATCATGAGCTTCTTGGAATCAATTTGGTCCCAGGCAGACAACAATTTACCCTCATGCAGAACAAGAAAAAATTCAATGAAACTTCTATCTCTTTTGCTCTGAGTCATCAAAAGGGGAACCTGGGAAACAAGGCTCCCTCCCTCGTCCTCCTCCTCCTCCACCACCAGTTTGGTCTGCAGTGTGGCATGCTAGACAGTTCGCAACAAAGACTTGGTCAGTCTCAGAAGCATTTATAATTCACACTGGAGGTGAGAAGGAAGTGATGTGAGAGAAGTGAGGCGTCAGTGAGGGACCCCTTTGGCATCACATTTGCTGGAATGGGAAGATGCAGCAAACTCCCCCAGACAGATCTTGTCAAAGCAGAATAAGCATAACCCTGGCTCTTTTGTAAGAAAAAGAAGGGCACAATTTAAGTTATCCTTCTCAATGGATACAAGAGGGGGTGGGGAATGGGGGACAGATGGCTCCTGCTGAAAGGCCAAGCAAGAAGTTGCCTATTTGGGGAAGAGGTGTGTGGGAAGGAAAGAGGCCCCCAGATCAGCCAGGTACTTTGTATGAATTCCAGCGTCTTTTACCAGACCTGAGAGCTGCAGGTGAGAGGGGAAAAGATTCCAGACTAGTGGAAGCTGCCTGGTGGGGTTTTCATTCCAAATAAACACGGCACAGCACACACCTACGCTATATGGGGAGGGAGGGAAGGAGGATGCAGAGCTAGATCCAAGCAAGGCCTCCTCTCTACTTCTTCTGCTGCATTACTATGGAAACACTCCTGATGTCTCCCATGGCAGTGGCTCCCCCTCTTTATTCCCCCGCCCCAGCCAACAGTAGAACATTTTCTGAGAGCAAACTCCCTCTAGACGTGTGTGTGTGTGTGTGTGTGTGAAGCAAATAAGGTCACAGAATTGTTGCTAAAATAAAATAAACTTCCAAAGAACTGGGGGGAGTTGCTATGGGTAGGAGTCAAACAGGGCAGGTCTTTTCGAGATATTATATACCCCCTCACTTTCTCCATCTCATTTCCCAGTTCCTGCCTGTTAATTCAGTATGCATGGATCAGCAGCAGCAGCCTGCCATCTCCCGCCCGCCCACGCAGGCTATTAGTGCTTGGAGAAAGGTTTTCCTTCACACACACACACACACACACACACACACACACACACACACGCAAGCTCTGGCTACATACGCCATCAGGGTCATTCCTCCGACTGCAGTTTGAATCCCCTGTAGAAGCAGCCTGCTGAGGCTTGGTACCTGTCTTGTGTAGCCATCGTGTAGGAGATCACGGGGCTTTCCTCAGGGATCCTCAGCTGCTCTCTCACAGTGGGGTTCCACTCTGGATAAAGGACCTGTAAGGGAAGCTAGCTGTTACTCAGACAGGTTTCTGCCCTTGCCTCATCATAAGCTGGATCCGGCCAGTGGCCCATCCAGTCTAGCATCTTGTCCTCACAGAGGCCAGCCAGGTGGCCCTGTAGGAAGTCAGCAAGCAGGACCCCATCACAAGAGCCCCTTCTCCCTTCCTGGGGTTTCCAGCAACTGCTGTTGAGAAGCATTGACTGCCTCGAACTGTGGAGGCAGAGCATAGTCATCATGGCTAGTAGCCACTTATGGTCCTCTCCTCCATCGCTCAGTGGAGTGGACTGGCCGTAGGTTGAAGACCACCTGGCCACCTGGCTGGCCGCTCTGGGGAGCAGGATTCTGGGCTAGATGCATCTTTGGGTCTGATCCAGCAGATGTTCTTCTGGAATGGCAGGAAGTAGTTGCAAATCAACAACTCCTTTTAATTTAAACACCACAACTAGGTATGTTTTCCATACTTCTTCTACTTCACAGTGGGAAATCAAATAACTGGCCTTTCCCAACAAATGTTGACTTCTTGCAGTGATACAAACACAGGGGAAACTTGGCTGAATAAGGGAATTCAATGAACTTTAGACTCAGCAAGCATCACTCATTGGAAGGTGCTAAGATTAATTCCCATCACCTGGCAACTGGAAGCGACAAATAGTCCTAGCGGGGGAATGATGGCTATCTGAAACCACCCACAGATTCTTCAGCCATTTGCCCCCCCTTTTTTTCTTCAAGGAGCTCAAGCTGGCAGCGTACATGGTTCTCCACCACCTCATTTAATCCCCACAGCAACAACCCTGTGAGGTAGGTTAGGCTGAAGGCAGGGACTGGCCCAGGGTCACCCAGTGAGCTTCAAGGCCGAGTGGAGAATTGAACCCTGATCTCCCAGGTCCTAGTCAGGTATCTCTAACCACTGCACCATACTGGCTCAACCACGATGCAACTCTGGATGTCTCTAAACACCCACATGCCATTTAATTCACCTAAAAGTGTGGCAGAACAAAGGCTACCTTCCCCTCCAGGAGCAGGAATCTCTCTGCTCATCCATGAAAGGAATTTCTCCACTTTTTAACTTTGCTCGGGTGGCGCTGTGGGTTAAACCACAGAGCCTAGGACTTGCTGATCAGAAGGTGGGCGGTTTGAATCCCCGTGATGGGGTGAGCTCCCGCTGCTCAGTCCCTGCTCCTGCCAACCTAGCAGCTCGAAAGCACGTCAAAGTGCAAGTAGATAAATAGGCACCACTCCGGCGGGAAGGTAAACGGCGTTTCCGTGCGCTGCTCTGGTTCGCCAGAAGCGGCTTAGTCATGCTGGCCACATGACCCGGAAGCTGTACGCCGGCTCCCTTGGCCAACGAAGCGAGATGAGCGCCGCAACCCCAGAGTCAGCCACGACTGGACCTAATGGTCAGGGGTCCCTTTACCTTTACCTTTAGTATTCCTTCAGGCTCTAACTCAGGGACAGGGAACCTCAAGAGTTGGGTTGAATGCCCCCCCCCATCTGGTCCTTGGGGCTCTCCCTATGCCATGCCCCTCCCCAGGCCACACTTCCTCTCCCCAGCCTCGCCCATCACTGGTTGTGCTCTGTGTCCTGCTTGTGTGCTTTTGCCTGACATGACAGTGTCCTTGGCCTGTGAGAATACATTTTGCTTGCCCTGGTGGAGAAACGGTGTGTGGGTCCATTCTGCCTCCTTGTGAGAGAAAGGATGCCGCAGGTGGTTCTGTTCCGATCATGAGAGAGGAGACCGAGAGGCAAGAGCCCCATTGCCGCACCATCTTTCTGGTGTAGGGAGCAGCTTGCACCCTTATTTTTCGTGGCTTTGTAATTCTAGCTTACCTGCGCTTTGCTGCATTCGCCGAAGACTGGGTGCTCTTCATAGAGCTGGAAAGCTGGATTCAGGATGCTGAAGGGGCTCAGGGCGTCTTCTTCTTCATCATCATCATCATCATCATCATGGCACGTTACTTTTGTGAGCGAGTCAGCAGTTCCTCCTGCTCCTTCGGAGAATGGCTGGGGGACAAGCCCACCCCATTTAGCCTTTTTCAGCCTTTAAACAGAAAACAGGTATTTGCAAAGGCTGGAATGCTGACATTTAAGGCTTTTCCAGATTGCATATTTATCTTTGTGTGCAATCATTCCCTCGGTTATTATTACTCAGCTGCTGCATGGGATCCAGGCAAGTTTCCTCAAGGGAGTACTTCTGTTACAGGAAAACATATTCCAAGCATTCAACATGAAATACTTTGCTCCTGGGAAAATGCAGTTTTCACCCCATCTCAGTCTTACCACGGCCATCAGGAAGACAGTGTGTGCCGGTTTCACAGGAATTTTATATAAAATATTTATATGCCACCCTGCAATGGAGCTTCCAGGGTTGCTTACAAACACAAGATGAAATACATAGATAATATACAATAACCAAAGTGATTCTTACTGGTCAGAGCCCAGACGTAGCTAGGGACAAGCAACACAGTTCCTCTTTCTATAACCATACTGTGTCTAAAATTCTGTTTTTAAAACTTTAGTTTTTAAAACTTTAGAAGCTGAGTGCTTCCCCTCCCCTCGTCTAGCTTATGATAAGGTGAGAGTCCACAAAGGGTTCTTAAACCATATAATAAGAAAATCCTTATATAAAACATGAATTATATATAAAGATCTGCTAGAACATAAAATCCCTTGGTGGATCTCACCCATCAAAGCTGTGGCGGGTAAGAAGAAAGATATGAAGGGAAATTGGGCAACATATAAAATGCTATTAAAGGAAAAAATAATAAACTGAGACTAAAGGATTTTGAGGAAATTCGTATATATCTGATAGATTGGCTCCAGTATTTCCAACTTAATGAAAGATTAAGTGTAGACAAACAAAAAGGATTTGCTGGAAAAATATCAAAACTAGAGGAAAATCTAATCCAGCCTAAGGGAAAAATCTAACCCAGATGTATAACCTCTTCCTTGATTGGGAAGTCAAGGAGGAAGAGGTAAAATCAATTATGATTTGTTGGGCCCAGGACATCGGACAGAATATATATATATGAATGAATGGGGAAGGCTGTGGAGAGAAGACATAAGGTTCACTGCATGTTATAATTTGAGTGAAAACGTAATGCTGTACCAATGGTATTTGACCCTGGCCAAACTGGCCAAGATGTACAAGAAAAGCTCCGATGTTTGCTGGTGATGCAAAAAAGGGATTGGTACCTTTATGCACATGTGGTAGGATTGTACGAAGATAAGAGAATTTTGGGACGTACAATGAACTCAAAAAGATCTTTAAATTCTCATTTCAAAAAAAAAACCCTGAGCCCTTTATGTTAGGCATTATGTCCATCGATATACCAAAAAAAAAAAAACACAAAAAAAAAAAACACCACAGAACCCTCTTTATGTACGCAACCACAGCGGCCAGAACTTTAATTGCAAAACATTGGAAAGGTGATGTAATCCCCCACAAAAACTGATTGGCAAGCAAAGATGATAAAATATTCAGAACTTGCAAGGATGACTGAGAGAGTAAGAGGAAATTCTAACCAGAAATTTAGTAAAGATTGGGCAATGTTCAAAGAATAACACAAATTTCCTGACAGATTTGGATTGAATCTTGAAGTTTAAGGAAATTATAAAGTAATTCCTCCCCCCCCGATAATTAACTGAAAAGATTAATAAAAATGAAGTGCGCATAGACTAGTAAGGTATAAAAAGCACAATGAGGTGAATCAGAAGTTAATAGGGTATGTAATGTCAAATGAGGTGTTGTTAGTCAGTGTCTATGGTCTGTTTATGTTGTTTTTTTGTTTTGTTTATGTTCTATGTAAATTGTTTTGTAATAAATAAACAAAATATATTTCAAAAAACAAAAACAAAACATGTCTCTCCTTTATTGGTCTCTACAGCCACAGCAGCCACGGTAGCTTTCCTAGAGTTTGACTTCGCCCACAAAGGTGCCCTCCTCCTCCCGAGACAGACAGATGCCAACCAGCCCTGCACAGGTTTTGCAGTGCAACTGTGGCCCTTCCCAAGTTTGATTGTGCGATTCCCAGAGGTGTGTTCTCTACTTTTCTGCGGTCCAGACTTAAAGCAAGAGTACAACAGAGAAGGCCTTGCCAGGCTTTCACGATTTTTGGGTGGGATTCAATCACATACTGGCAAATTCAGGTTGTGCCATTGTGGTGGTTTGAGTGTGCTTGTGCAGCAAACCCACTTCCTCTAAAGATCAGATTTTTTGCTATAAGGAAAATGATGAGGAAATGCAATGGAATTGTGGGATAATGCTCCCTTTGACACAACACTGGCAAAGAAAATGTGCGCAGAGGAGGGTGGCCCAGTCTGGAAACTAAATCTTGTGAAAAATGGTTGAGGGAGTTGGGGATGTTTAGCCTGGAGAAGAGAAGACCGTGAGAGGATATGAATATATGAATGTCTAATATCTGAAGGGCTATCGCATTGAAGAAGCAGTAAGCTTGTTTTCCAGAGGGTAGGAACCAATGGATTCAAATGACAAGGTAAACCTGAGGAAGAATTTTCTGGTGGCAAGAGCTGTTCAGCAACAGAACTGACTCCCTCAACAGAGATTTCTAAACGGAGGTTGGATGGCCAAATGTCAGGAATTCTTTGCATTGCAGGTGGGTGGAATAGACAACCACTGGGGTCTCTTCCAACTCTACATTTCTATGACTTAATAGCCAAACTCGTCAAATCCCTCTGTGTGAACAAATCAGGATGAATTATCAATAAACAGTTTGTCTGGAAGGGGCCTGGGACCCCAAGGGGACTCATAGAACCATGCTGATCTAGCGCGTGATTCCCACCCCTTGCAGGTGACTGGGGTGTCAGAAGTTAACTTCCCATTCATGACAAAAGGTCTGTTTCCTTACTCTTCCATGCTGCTTTGCCGCCGCCTCAGCTCCTCCAGATGATAGCAAACAGACAAGGCTCTGACATTTTCAAGTCTTTTTCGTTTTGGCCCCCTTCTCTTCTTCCGGCACAGCTCCTTGGGCGATGGGAGTTTCTGTGTGGTTGAAATAATCTGCCAGGGGAAAGGGTCTCTTTCACTCTCACTAGGCCTTTGCACTACACAGCCAGATGTCTGAAGGGATAGAGAAAGCAAGAATTTGGCACTGGTTCATTAAATGACATTACTATTTTGTGGTGGTAGTGATGACGACGATCGCAGAGGCAGAAATGGCCAAAGCTGGAATGTGCATCTTCAGTGGCAACTGAGCAGATTAATACTTCAGAGAACAAAGGGTTTTCACAAGCATCTTTCTTTCTTGAAAATTTATTGCACCTACAACTTATATTTGATTTCTCTAAAATAAGTTTGCACTGATTAGCCAATTAGTCACACTAATCAATGAAAATCATTCCCATCAGCTAAGATGCTGCCTTTAATTAATTGTTCAGCAGATTTTCGCTATTTTTATTCCAAGTACTTATAAAAACTGCAGGTGGCTGGGTGCATCATTTTACAAGGAAGATAAGTATGCTTTATTTATCTCGGAAAACATTGTTTTTCGCACATGCACATTTGTGCAGATCTAAATCAGTTGATTAATGATCAGTCAATGACTACCTGGCTGATTAACAAAGTGGAATTTATTTAATCAAGTGGCAGTTCTAGTAATCTCACCTCAAAATGATATTGTGGAGCTGGGAAAGGTTCAGAAAGAGGCAGCCAAGCTGATCAAGGGAATGGAGTAGCTCTCCTTTTCAGGAAAGTTTGCAACATTCAAGGACTTTTCAGTATGTAAATATGGTGAGTAAGGCAGGATATGATAGAGGTGCATACAGTTATGCTTTGGTGTGTGTAGGAAGTGAGCAGGGAGCAGTTATTTTCCCTCTCTCGTAATGCAAGAGCCCCACAGGGACCTCCAATGAAGCTGAATGTGGGGAGATTCAGAACAGACTAAAGCAACAGCTTCTTCTCAATTGTTGTTGTCATCGGCATACATCTGTCTGGAGAGACAATGGAGGGGTGAAGTCAAACTGCTGCGTCAGCAGCATTAAAGTGAACACCCCAGGGCACAAGTCTGGGCAGCGTGTCTGGAGGTCCTTGGCTGCCTAGATGACAAGACCTCCCTCTCGGCCTCACTGATGTGGTCCAAAGGAAAGCAGAACAAGACACAGGGCACCGGTTTGGCTGCAGGAGTTGATAGGAGGCGTACAAGGGCACCATCCAACCATCTTAGGGACTCCACTCTGGATTTGTGTCAGGTTTACTCCTCAGCCTTTTCTTCTCCTGAAAATTTCCCACGAGGCAGTGGAGGTCTAGGGTCAGAGTTTTCCTTTTACAAGATGGGCTCCCTTCCCAGACGGACAAGCCCCATTTGCCCTTCACTTCCCTCCACAGCACAGCCTTCTTGACCGTTGGACCCACTGTTGGATCCACCCGAGCCTGTCTCTGAATGCAGGGGAAGCCCCTAATTCACCGAGGGTTTGAGACCTCACCTGGTTTAACTGGCCAAGTCAAAGCTGTTTGCGGGGTGTGGCCACTGTTGCCTGAGAGCTAAGTGTAGGGTGGGGAGCAGAGAAAGTTGAACTATGGAACTTGCTGCTGTGAGATGTAGTAATGGCCGTCTACGTGGACAGCCCTCAAAGGGATGTGTGAGAGATTTGTGAAGGATAAGGTGATCAAGTCTACTAGTCATGTGTACCACCTCCAATATCAGAACAGTCTGCCTCAGAGAATGCCTGTTGCTGGGCAACATGAGTGGGTGAATGCCATTGCGCTCTGCGGGGGACTGATGGAGTTCGCCCCCTTCTGTACAGTTGCCACCTGCCTGCTCCTTTCAGGAGGCCTCAATCAGCCCCCTCCAACTGGGCCTTTCAGAGGCAGTTCTGGACTGCCCTCAGATGGGCTTGCGCTAGCCCGCTGGGCAAGGAGAAGCCAGAGAAGAAAGGTAGGAGGGATGAAGCGAGTTTACATTCCCTTCTGAATGGGGAAGAGGAGTGGAAACTGTCCCTGCAAAGACAGTTGCACCCAAAGGAAAGTGCACCCAAAGCAAAACTTCCTGGGGAGGACTTTCCCCAGAGGCTCACCTCCAGGAATCTCCCCCTTAAAACCCTCAGGCGATCAATCAATATATACTGAGGACACAGACTGTTTGTGCCATGGTTTTGTTCCCTGGTGTGAGACCCCAGTGCCTCATTCAGAAGCAAGTTTCCGGGGTGCGTGGCACGAGGGGGGTTCTACCTGTGCCAGCTAACCTGACAGCCCTCGACCTAATGAGCTCAGTTTCACTCAGCCAAAAGCATCCCTAATTAGCAACAGCCAGTGAGCTAAGTGTGGAGAAGTCATAACACTTGGAGATACAGCCGTGCATGTCAGAAGATAATTAATCCAAAGGAGCATAAGTCAGGAGACAGACCCAAGCTCCAATAAATGCATCTCAATAAATATTTATGGCTGTGTTTATTTATTTATTTGGTTTTTTTAAAAAAAACA
The DNA here is from genome assembly GCF_965113315.1 of Podarcis vaucheri. Lineage (NCBI taxonomy): Eukaryota > Metazoa > Chordata > Lepidosauria > Squamata > Lacertidae > Podarcis > Podarcis vaucheri. The sequence continues at coordinate 1,975,082 of NC_138751.1, read as the reverse complement.
ATATTCACCTACTTCTCTCTAAGAGAAAGTTTATTTAAGGGGCGGTGGTGGTGGTGGTGAGTGGCAATCCAAGAAACCTGTTCTTATTGCCCATATGTACTTAGCCACAGCTAAGTACATACGACAGAAAATAGCAAGGAAATGTGCTTTGTCCTGGGGCTTTTGTTCTCAGGAGTGATTGCTTCCTACCTCCTCCTCCCAAGGAAATTGGAAGTGCAAAAGGCTGCCAGGAATGTCCCTCCCCTTCAATGAGAATAGGGGTTTTTTTTTGGGGGGGGAAGCTACCATGATTTGAATTAGAATTGCAAAGCAATCAATCTATTTTTTTTTAATGTTTGAGAGGTGGCAGTGCTGCTGTCACACACCCAAAACATGAGAAATTGCCATACGTATCATTTTTGTGTTATTCCTGTAACTGTGGGGGCAGCCAGGAATGTTGTTTGCAAGATGAATGTAAGAGGGAACAGGTTTCGGAGCGGAGAGGCAGACTGTGGTGAAGCAGCCTCTTAGCCAGCCTCATCGAACAGAGCAGGGGGTGAGGAGAATCTGTACTCTTTAAGGAAAAGTGACATCACTGTCAGGAACTAGCTCACAACAAGAAGCAAGAGGATGTCGCCTGTGGCCTTTTGGACAGGGAGGGCAAGACACCCTTGCCAGCCCCAGCCCTCCCTTCTAAACTGGTAGGGGAAAAAGAGGGAATTGGGAACTTTATGCTTGGTCCACCTTTTCCAACCCAACATAAGAAAAGCCTGCTAGATCAGGCCAGAGAGTGACCATTTAGTCTAGCATCCTGTTCTCACAGTGGCCACCTAGATGCCTGTGGGAAACCTGCAAACAGGATTAGAGCACAAGAGCAACTCTCGCTTGCTCAGTTTCCAAGAACTGGTATCCGGAAGCATCGCTGCCTCCAACTGTGGGGGTTAAACACAACGATTGTGGCTAGTAGCCATCGATAGCCCTCTCTTCCTCCATGAATATGTCTCATCCTCTTTCAAAGCCATCCAGGTTGGTGGCCATCACTGCTTAGTATAGTATAGTAGTATAGTAGTAGTCATAGAATCATAGAGTTGGAAGAGACCACAAGGGCCATCGAGTCCAACCCCCTGCCAAACAGGAAACACCATCAGAGCACTCCTGACATATGGTTGTCAAGCCTCTGCTTAAAGACCTCCAAAGGAGGAGACTCCACCACACTCCTTGGCAGCAAATTCCACTGTCAAACAGCTCTTACTGTCAGGAAGTTCTTCCTAATGTTTAGGTGGAATCTTCTTTCTTGTAGTTTGGATCCATTGCTCCGTGTCCGCTTCTCTGGAGCAGCAGAAAACAACCTTTCTCCCTCCTCTAGGTGACATCCTTTTATATATTTGAACATGGCTATCATATCACCCCTTAACCTCCTCTTCTCCAGGCTAAACATGCCCAGCTCCCTTAGCCGTTCCTCATAAGGCATCGTTTCCAGGCCTTTGACCATTTTGGTTGCCCTCCTCTGGACACGTTCCAGTTTGTCAGTGTCCTTCTTGAACTGTGGTGCCCAGAACTGGACACAGTACTCCAGGTGAGGTCTGACCAGAGCAGAATACAGTGCTTACTGTGGGAGGGCAAGTTTCCGTGCCTGTCTCCAGAATGTGCCTGAGCACATTGTGGGAAGATGGCATCATCACTGGCACAGCCCCTTTTGGTGAGTTATGGCTGTGTGTGCAGCCTGGTTCTCTGCATTTCCCCCTTCCCTCCTGGGCTGAGTGGGTATAAGATACGGCAGCTGTTCTGCTGGTGGAGCAGCAAGGTATCTCCACCCCCAGCGTAATCTGCGTGCAGGATTGCTCAGTGTGTCTGGAATGCTCCACGTAAAATTACCTTCCCTCTTTTCTGCAGTGCACACACTCCCGCTGGAAAGGTTTCAGGTTCCACAGAGCAAATGAGGTTTGCAAAGGGAAGTACACACACACACAGCTGAGCTCACTAATCAGGGCAAACTCTATTTGCATTTTCCTATTTTTACATGGGGCATTAGTTCCGCAGGAAAGAAGCAAATGATTTCAAAGGAAGCCTCATCTTGCCATCCATGAAAACTTACCAGCAGGGACGGTGCCTCGTTATATTCTTCCATCCAGCAGGAGCTGAAAGATAAATGTGCAACTAAGTACCACTGGCTTTTACTTCAAAATGCCTCTTATATATTACATTCATAACTTGGGGGCTGGGGGATGCAACTCGTTGGCAGTCGGCAAGCACAGGGATGGGTTGACGCTATGTGCACAGAATCCAAATTTCACTAAACAGAGGCTGACTGTTCTGAATAGGTACATTTGTATAATTTGTTTATTTTTTTAATAAGTGCTTGGCTCCTGCTAACCACAGTGATGGTCAAGGAACTATGCAGAACACTAACCTTTTAATTATATTTTGCCCTGGGTTCCTTTGGGAGGAAGAGTGGGCATAATTTGAACAAACAAATAAATAAAGCCTAGCTTCCTTGACCCATCTCCAAATCACTCCAGCAGTCAATGCTCACATGCCTCCAAACATATATCTCCAAACATATATATTCATGCCAATAAGGACCAAAAACTTGTGTGTTGATGCTGTGTGGGCCCCTCCATCCTATGTTCAGGTTGTATATATGTGTCAATAAAACCATATATCCCAAAGACACCACAGTCTCTGATGGCCTCCAATCCAAGGAAACTGAAACCTGGGTAAGTGCAGCAACCCCTGGAGTCTTATCGCCACTCAGAGATTGGAGTAGCATGTAACAGCACTATTAAATCCTGGCTGGTTTTTCAGACTATTGCAACTTTTATATTGCAGCTCAGTGGCTGCCCTGGCAAACGGATCAGAATTTTTGCAAAGGCATTTGCATGCGCTTTGCACATTCCTCTGCTCTCCTTGATGACTGAAGTAGCTGAATGTTTCAGGGGGGGGGTAGCCCAAAGTGCAACGATATGCTGACATAAACAACATCCTTATTTTGCATTGAGTTATGCACCAGCAGTGGTGGGGGCAATGGAGGGGAATTAGTAAAAAACAAAAAAGCTCTCCTGAAAGGATTGTGTCTGTATTTTGGACCATTATGCACAGTACTGTGTGTGTTACCCTGGTTGTTGGCTGAGACCATCCCAAATGTTGCTGTTTGAACAGTCGGGGCTGGCAGCCTCTGCTTCTGCTTCTTGTTGGTATCTGCTGACTATCTTGGACTGTCTTGAAAAGGAGAAAGAGTAGATTATATCACACGTAAGCATAGACCAGCACAAACATTTCGTTGGCAATTCAAAGCATGGATTCCAACAACTTACCGGTTTGCTGTGTTTAGATTTCACAGAGTAATGACTGTTATGACTTTGATGGGAACCTCTCCAAATCTGCATCCTTTTCTGCAGAGATGCATAAAGGTAAAGGTAAAGGTAAAGGGACCCCTGACCATTAGGTCTAGTCATGGCCGACTCTGGGGTTGTGGTGCTTATCTCGCTTTATTGGCCGAGGGAGCCGGTGTACAGCTTCCGGGTCATGTGGCCAGCATGACTAAGCCACTTCTGGCGAACCAGAGCAGCGCACGGAAATGCCGTTTACCTTCCCTCTGAAGTGGTACCTATTTATCTACTTGCACTTTGACGTGCTTTGGAACTGCTAGGCTGGCAGGAGCAGGGACCGAACAATGGGAGCTCACCCCGTGGCGGGGATTCGAACTGCCGACCTTCTGATCAGCAAGTCCTAGGCTCTGTGGTTTAACCCACAGCACCACCCGCGTCCCACCACAGAGATGCATAGACAGGGGCATATCATTACTGTAAAAGGAACTTGAGAAAGGCTGTGTTGGCATCGCAGGGGCAGAAAGCGCAAGTTCCTTTTGGAAAATATCAGCTCACCTTTCAGGTACAGCTAACGCAGGATGATGAGATAACCAAGCAGATCATATATATTTTCCATGCATCCTCACAACCTTTGAATGTACTAGCCTAGCGGCTTGTTAAGAGTTAACAACTAAATGCAAGGAGTGTTCCAGCCCAGCAGATCTTAGAAATATATACGAGGAAGACTTTGGAACATACAGTATTTATTCCTCAGAGGATGGGCCGTGTCTCATTGTTCCTCCATGCCTTGCCAATTTCCTACTTGCCCCCAGCACTCTTTGAAGTTAACAAATTAATATTTAATTTATGTGGGTTTATATAGAAGCTGCTTGCTTAATTGCTACTTAGCCAACCTCTTTTTTTATTATTACAGCACTGGATGTTGATTAAAAGAAAGAAAGAAACTGAAACCATTTGCCCACAGATACTGAAATAGTTCATGATCAAACGGCTTCAGAGAGATATAGGTCCTCCAAGACCTCCTCCTAAACCTTTTTAGGCGAACGCCTCCCTGGTTCCATAAACTAACCTCCCATGTCCCAGACCCTATAAAAAGCATTATTCAGAAGAGCAGTTTGCACAACCCACCAAGGAAGGTAGTAACACAATGGAATTCAAAACAGTAATGATTAATTGAACAATTAATCCAAAATCCATTGGATGAACTTGATCCAGCGAAACCAGGTTTTCAAAGCCTGATAGCCATTTGCGACTCCAGCATCCCTAGGGGGTGCTAGGATGCTTCCTACCACCCCCTAGGGAACCCCCCCCCCAGGGGGCAGTACCACCCTAGACCAGTGGTTTTCAAAGGGTGCATTGCACCACCCTGGTGTGGCAGGAGAGGATGGAAAGTGTGGCAGGAAGATTCAAGGACTATCACAGAAACGTTTAAACATTTCAGTGTAGCATAGTAGCCAAATTTTATTCATTTATTTACAGAATATGGATAGATACCTTTTCAAAATGACAGCAAGAGCATCAAGTGATACTGCAAGCTGATACCTCTCATCGGGTCCGCATACATACTTAAGGTAGATATGTAAGAAGCTCGTTTATAATTATTTTTTGGGAATGATTCATGTTGTTACATAGCTGCATTGGCTTATACTTCCTGGTTGTCCTGCAGTTGTGTTCTAAGCTATAAATCAAGCACTGCTAGTTGTTGTTTCTCCTTGTTTCCCACTGTATTTCTTATCAATTAAAAAAAAAATTGGTGTGGCGCAAGCAAATGTTTATTCTGAAAGTGTGGCCCAGGGAAGAAGAAGAAAAGAGAACCACTGCCCTAGACCATCACTGAGACAGCAGCACCCCATTTGATATGTTCTGAGCATAGGTTCCAACTCTCTGGGGACCTGGGTGCCCAGGCACCCACAAAATTCCCCATGAAAGGGATGGGCACCCTCAAATTTCAAGGCCATGCATGCTGCATGGCACACATGGCTCCAGGCACCCATGGTCGTGGTGCCAATCTGGCACTCCTGGTTCTGAAGTACAGCATGGTGGCTGGTGGTGCCCCATTTGCCCTAGTAGACCAGCTGGAGGAGGAGACTCTGGAGAGTCCCATGGACTGCAAGAAGATCCGACCTCTCCATTCTGAAGGAAATCAGCCCTGAGTGCTCACTGGAAGGACAGATCCTGAAGCTGAGGCTCCAAGACTTTGGCCACTTCAGGAGAAGAGAAGACTCCCGGAAAAGACCCTGATGCTGGGAAAGATGGAGGGCACAAGGAGAAGGGGACGACGGAGGACGAGATGGTGGGACAGTGTTCTGGAAGCTACCAGCATGAGTTTGACCAAACTGCGGGAGGCAGTGGAAGACAGGAGGGCCTGGCGTGCTGTGGTCCAGGGGGTCACGAAGAGGCGGACACGACTAAAGGACTAAACAGCAACAACAGACCAGCCTCCACTGAGTAATATGTCACTGAAAAAGTCCCCTTCGCGAGCTGTGGGTTTTTCTTTTCTTTTTAAAAGAAGCTTGGTATTCTATGCCTCCCTTCCCTTTCTTTCTTTGTCCTTTTGTTGCAGCCCTTGTGTCTTGCACCCAGCTTCCTCTTCTCAAGATTGTTAGGCTGTTCTTCTACACACTGTTTAACATTCCTCCCCCCTCGCTTTTTAGGCAAATTATTCTACATTTCTACACTGCCTGATGTATGTAAAACAGACTGCAGATCTCAAGGCTGTGCAGAAGTAACGCTGAATTGAAAAATCCTCAGTAAGGAAACCATCTCAGAGAGCAAGACATTTCACAGATTTTTCCAGCATCTCAAAAACACAACGGCAACCTTTATACAAAATGAGAGGCTATTCTTAGCCTCCAGGAAAAAAATAGGGGTTATTGAGGATTATTCTGATTCCTGTAAATACCTCCACATCTCCCAATTCAGTTTCTCTCTGCCACCTGCTGGTAACTTTTGCCTACGGCTTCTTATTTACACTTTCCCAAATTGCTGTTTTATCACTTCCACACCCTGCTAAATAAAGCTGCAGCAACAGGACTTCCTGCAGAACTGGTGTGATGACCTCACTGGACAAAGTTTTAAAAGGCTAACTTCTCCCTCTTGCAGTCCTAACTTCCTTATCTAACTCTTGCCTTGCCCAGTCATTCGCAGCTGTGAGTCAGCCCAGCCTACACTCAATGGGGTTGCCCTCCCACTGAAGGAGCAGCTTCACAGCTTGGGGTCCTTCTGTATCCACTCTGTCCCCCAGAGGCTCAGGTAGTAGCCTCAGGCCAGGGCTGCAAGCGCCTTTTACTAACTGCAGCTGGTTCAACAGCAATGGCCGTTCCTGGGCTGGGGAAGCCTTGACACAGCAGATCATGTGTTGATTGCTTCAAGATTGGACTGCAGCAATGCGCTCTATGCGAGGCATCCTTCACGCTTGATCCAGAAGCTGCAGTTGGTGCAGGATGCTGCAGCACGATTGCTGACAGGAGGGAGGCCTTGTTCGCATCTGACACTTGTGCTCAGAGATCTGCACTGGCAGCCTATTTGCATCAGGGCCAAGTTCAAGGCGTTGCTGTTAGTATATAAAGCCCTTAACAACTTGGGACAAGCTTGCCTGTGAGATTGTCTGAACCTACGAGTGCCTAATTGGCAGAATTGGTGCTACTACAGGTGCCACACGATGCCTGTTCCACATTAGTAAGAACTTGACCGTTAAGTGTGGCAGCACCTGCACTTTGGAACTCCCTGCCTATTGAGATCAAGCAGCTGCCTTCACTGTACAGCATTCCTGTTGAGATAAGCCTACCTACCAGATATTTAGAAAGTTGACATAATTTTAATCTGCTTTGATTTCATAACTTTTGTATGTGTTAAAAGTAGGGCTGAGGTTTTTTTTATTGCTTTTCTTGTTTTATCTTTTGTAAACCGCTTTGAGATTTATTTATTTTTACAACCAACCAGTGTATCTTATGAAATAAATAAAATAAATAAATTCTATTTTATGAAATAACCAAAATAAAGTTTGTGAAACAAAATAAATAAATAAATTCATATCCATTGTCGATATTGGGCAGGCACTTTTACAACACCTGCTTAAAAACTTCAACCCATTTGGTTTGCAAACTACGATTGGGACAAACTGTGGCTTGGTGTTACACCTGAAACTATGGTTTGGGGAGGGTTCTCTATCCTTGGAGACCACTGCTGAGAATAGTATTTGGGGATTTTCATCTCAGAGAGAGCAAGGGAAGTGGGAAAGTACCCAAACCAATCTGTGACCCTGTCTTTAGCTGGATCAGGCCAATGGCCCATCTAGTCCACCATCCTGTTCTCACGGTGGATAGCAGGATGCACTTTGTGGGAAACTTGCAAGCAGGACCTGAGCATGAGAGCAACTCTCCCCTCCTGCGGCTTCCAGCAACTGGCCTCAAATTGTGGAGGCAGAACATAGCCATCCTGGCTAGAAGCCATTGCCTGCCCTCTCCTCCTCTATGGATTCGTCCAATCCTTTTCTAAAGCCATCCAAGTTGGTGCCCATTGCTGCCTCCCCAGGCAGTGAGTTCCATAGTTTAACAATGTGCACTACTTGAATGTCAATTTGTCAAAGCGCACACGACACATCGCACATGTCTTCTCCCTTTTCCTTTCCTTTTTTAAATGTATGTACAGTGGTGCCCCGCAAGACGAATGCCTCGCAAGACGGAAAAACCCCTAGACGAAAGGGTTTTCCGTTTTTGAGCTGCTTCGCAAGACGAAAACGTCTTGCGAGTGTTCCAATTTTTTCCGCTCCCCCCTTTTTCTAAGCCGCTAAGCCGCTAATAGCCTTTTAGCCGCTAAGCCGCTAAGCCTTTAATAGCCGCTAATCCGCTAAACCGCTAATAGCGCTAATCCGCTAATAGGGTTGCTTCGCAAGACGAAAAAACCGCTAGACGAAGAGACTCGCGGAACGGATTATTTTCGTCTTGCAAGGCACCACTGTATCTCTGTGGCAAACGCAAGAAACCTACTTAACAAAGGGCATGAAAGAAGTGCTGCTCTCTCCTTCCATAGTGCAACCGGCTGGATAAAGCCTTGAGGATCCGCTCTTCCGTTCTCCGTCTGACTCGCAACGACACTTTCTGTCCTCTTGTCAGTTACCCTGGAAGGAATTGCAACCATCTGTGAGTCACACACGCAACACACAAAACCGGCACTTCATTCCTCTATAATTTTCATTATTCCTTGGTGTACAACACAGTAAGAGCTTGGCTGCAGGATGAGACCAAAAAAATTCATTTGGTCCAGCACCCTTTTCTCAGAACAGCCAAGCAGATACCCCAAAATGGAAGCCTGAGCACGATAACCACTTGTGACTCCAAGTAACTGGGTCTCAGAGGAATGTGGCCTGTCTGGGACCTATGTTCACATGTGGTGGGGGTGCAAATATGTACAATTTCTTTTGGCAAAGGGTGTTTAAGGAGATAACAGAAACCACTGGGTTAAAGCTGACCGAAAGCCCAGAGGTAGCATTGTTATCGATTTACGATGGGGTGGAAGGTTCACAGGCTAGCAAGGACTTGCTCACAAATTTATTGATGGCTGCAGGAATCATTACAGCTAGGAAGTGGAAGGGGCAAGGGGAATATAAAATGGAAGAATGGTATAAAGAGGTGTGGGATTTAGCTATTAATAGCATGCACTATTAAGGTAGGACAGGGAATATGCAGGAGAAATGAGTTTGAGGAGATATGGAAAGTATTTGTAGAATTTGTGCTGTTAAAACGGAAAGGGGTCAAACCATCACAAGAGGTGTTGAAATTTTGGGAGGTTGGATAGTGACAATGGAATGGTCTTGGAGGTGTGTACACATTTTTATTATTTATTATTGTTATTTGTAATAATGATAAGGAGAAGTAGAAAATAAAATAAAATAAAATAAAAGTGGTCTGTGACAATGGAGGCCACTAGTAGCCTTATTTATTAGCCGTGAATTTGTCAGAACGGGTGGCCATCGTTACACTTTTTGGGAGCAGATTCTATCATTTATGTGCTATAAGACACAGTTTGGAAAGCTCTGCTATACACTGTGGGAAGCAGGGTTTTTTTTTATTATTACTATTAATTGAATTTATATACCAACCTATACCCAGGGTCTCAGGGCGGTTCACAGAATAAAAGGTTTTTTGCGACCCACATAACATAGCTACCACCCTGTACACGACGACAGCAGCACGGGTATTGTATTCCCAAGGATGGAAAGAAGGAGAGGTTCCAACAAAGGAAGATTGGCTTTTGAAAATGGTGGAGAACGTGGAACTGGAAAGATGAGAGACCAAAATGCCAAAAAAATCCTTGAGGACCAGAAACCTTTTATTGACTATTTAAAGAACTGTTATAGCAAGATGAAAATGTGAGCAGGACTTGAAATATGAGCATGAATTATTAAGATAAATAGGTTAAATTGTATGTATTTAATAGTATAGGCGAAATATTCACCATTTAAGGGTTAATATGGAAACCGTGGAAGGGGGGGACAGGAAGTCAAACGATAAAGTAACTTATGGTTTATGTTAAAATGTGTAAAGCTTTTTTTCTTTGTGAAAAATTAATAAATGAGATTTTTTTAAACAACAACAACCCATAGCTACTACCTTCCTCCTGTGAGGATTTAATGTTACATCTGAACTATTAATAGGAAGATGACCTGTCCCAATGTATAAAATATGCCCCGTTCCCCTTTGGTGATACCTCAGTGAAATTATTTTTAGAGAATTATTTATTATCGCAATGGATCAGTTACATTATGGGCGGCGGTTATTGTAGGGCATCCTGTTGAAGGTCACCCCAATAAACACCCATCTATGTCAACCACCGGGCGCCTCACGACCTGACCACCACCGCCATTTTTTTTTAAGCAAAGACTTTTTCAAGAAAATCCTGCTTCATTTTCTTGCCTGTTACCTTTGGCCAAGGCAAATAACCTTTTTGTACCCCTCACTTCACCCTCACTGTGACAAATCCCTAAAGGCAAATATTTCCTTCGTGGAACCAGCTTCCCCTGTCCAAAAAAATACTGCATTACGGTCTCTTCATGTTGATATTTCTCCTCATGCTAATAATGTCTGACAGGATGGCCTTTCACTCCATAGATAGATAGATAGATAGATAGATAGAGTCAAGCATATTTTTTGGGCGATGTCTCTCCAGTATGCTAAAGGTACAAAGGTGACTCCATTTTGTGCTGGCCCAATTTCCCTCACAGATTTCCCTCAGGCTGCTCAAAAGAGGGAGGCGGGAAAAGGCGGGAAAAATGAAAGGCGCTGGATTTTGGCTGTGGGACGGGATAGAAAACAAGGCAAACTGCCACAGGGCAGCTTTTGTGGGGAAACATGAGGGACTTAAGTGAGAAAGATAAGGAAATTAAAGGATGTGGGGATGACAGGAAAAACATGGTTCAAGAGGGAAAGTGGGGCATGTCTTTGTGGGGTGGGACAGCGGCTAAATCTCTTTTTGCCTCTCTCCTGGGCTAGCTCTTCCTCAGCCAAATATTCCCCATATTTTCCCTCAGAACAGACCGAAGGAACAGCTTGCGAGATGTGCTGTAATTATAAGCAGAGGGGGGACATTTTGGGTTGTGGGGGTAGAGGAAGATGGGGAGAAAATGAGGGAAACGGAGGCTGTGGAAAGGAAGAGGGGAAAACAATGGCCGGAGCGGAAGGAGGAGAAACAAAAAACAAGGGTGTGTGGCGGCCAAATTGTTAGGGGAAAAGGCTGAGGGGCAACTTTTACCAAACAGTAGGGAAGGGGCAGTTTGTTCTCAAATGTGTAGGAAAAAGTGAGGGAAACAGAGGCCGCCAGGGAGAGGATGAGGGAAACAATGGGGGCCGTTATTCTCCTCGGATATGTAAGAGAAAACAGCCCTAAAGGAGGGACTAACAAGATGGCTGCTGGTCAGGCAAACAGAAGAAGTAATTCCTCAGATTATGTATGGGTAGTTGTCTAGGATGAAGCCTAGAAATGGAGGAGTTTTTGTTTTGTATTTGGGGCTCAAGCACATTCGTACCCCGTTCCCTGCGCCCTCAGAGAATTCTGGGGACTGTAGTCTGTCAGAGGTGACTGGGAACAGCAGCTCTTTGAGGACTGAACTACAACTCCTAGAATTCTTTGAGGGAGATCTCCCCTGCCCGTTTGGTCCTCACAACAACCCTGCGAGGTGAAGAAGCGCTGCGGCCGGCGTGGCTTTCTTCGCAGGGGACAGGAGAGCTCCGCGTGATCAGAAGTAAACAAAAAAAAAAATGGCAAAAAGCTTGAGGAGTAAATGGAAGCGAAAGATGCGAGCAGAGAAGAGAAAGAAAAATGCCCCCAAGGAGCTTGCCAGATTGCAGAACATCCTCAAAACAAACGCTGATGTTCTAATGGATGAGGTGAAAGAGATAGCAACTGTCCTTCCTGCTGAGAAAGTCATAAAGGAGGAGGATCAGGAGGAAGGGAGTAAGATGGACATGGATTCAAAAAGAAACCAAAAAACCCTTCTGGATGAACATGGACAGTATCCAGTATGGATGAATCCCAGGCAGAGGAAGAAGCTCAAGTCAAAGCGGACCGAAGGGAAGAATAAGCACAAACCACCTAAGGGATTAGCATGGTAGAGTCTGGGTGAATTTCAAAAAAAAGTCATGTGTGTTTGTGGAAGACTTATGTCAAAAAGGCAGCCACAAAAACAAAACAAAATGTGACTTAAACCATTACTACCCTTTTCACTGTTTACTTCAAATGACTAATTTCTTGCTTCAGACTTTTGGACTGTCACCTGTGGATGTCAGTTTGGAGGCACCTTGGAATACTTTTGATTTAATAAAACTTGTACTTTTTTAAAAAAAAAAAACAACAACAACCCTGCGAGGCAGGTGAGGCTGAGAGATGAGGACCGGCCAAAGGTCACACACTGAGCTTCAGGGCCGAGTGAGGAGGATCCAAACTCTGGCCCCCCAGGTCCTAGTCCAAGACCCTCACCATTATACCACAATGGCTCTCCAATACGCTCTCAGGCTTTGCATGAAGATGCTTAGGGAATGTGGAGTGTTTTCCCCCTGGAGTGGCAAGTGTGTAGGGACAAGATCCCCCCCCCCAGTTTGCATTTCAGGGGTTGGACTAGATGAACCTAGATGACCCTTCTAGCTGTACAATTATACCTTCCCAGGATTTAGGCTGGACTGGATGAATCCCAAACCGGAATTAAGATTGCCGGAAGAAATATCAACAACCTCAGATATGCAGATGACACAGCCTTGATGGCAGAAAGTGAGGAGGAATTAAAGAACCTTTTAATGAGGGTGAAAGAGGAGAGCGCAAAATATGGTCTGAAGCTCAACATCAAAAAAAGGAAGATCATGGCCACTGGGCCCATCACCTCCTGGCAAATAGATGGGGAAGAAATGGAGGCAGGGAGAGATTTGACTTTCTTGGGCTCCATGATCAGTGCAGATGGTGACAGCAGCCACGAAATTAAAAGACGCCTGCTTCTTGGGAGAAAAGCGATGACAAATCTGGACAGCATCTTAAAAAGCAGAGACATCACCTTGCCAACGAAGGTCCGTTTAGTAAAAGCCATGGTTTTCCCAGTAGTGATGGATGGAAGTGAGAGCTGGACGATCAAGAAGGCTGATGGCCGAAGAATGGATGCTTTTGAATTCTGGTGCTGGAGGAGACTCTTGAGAGTCCCATGGACTACAAGAAGATCCAACCTCTCCATTCTGAAGGAAATCAGCCCTGAGTGCTCACCGGAAGGAGAGATCCTGAAGCTGAGGCTCCAAGACTTTGGCCACCTCATGAGAAGAGAAGACTCCCTGGAAAAGACCCTGATGTTGGGAAAGATGGGGGCCACAAAGAGAAGGGGACGACAGAGGACAAGATGGTGGGACAGTGTTCTCGAAGCTAAGAACATGAGTCTGACCAAACTGCGAGGGCAGTGGAAGACAGGAGTGCCTGGCGTGCTCTGGTCCAGGGGGTCACGAAGAGGCGGACACGACTAAACAACTAAACAACAACAACAGGACTTAGCATCTGAGCGCAAAGCCTGCACCCACAATGAATGGCATTTTCCAGCTGACACGGCGGGTGCCAACTCCTGTCCATCTGTTTCCTGCTGCGGCCACCTCCGTGAGGAAATGCACAGGAGCGTTTCCTGCCCTATAGTTTCCTCCCATCAAGGACCGTAGTCATTACCTGGGATTTGATTCCAGCACTGTTTGTTTTCCCCCAGCAAACCTTCCCCCACAAGCCTCAGCCAGGAACCGGTTTCCACTTTGTGTGCGAATTGTTGTAACCGAGGGCAGCGCAGAAAGAACAAGAGGCCTCCGACCAGATGAGAGCCCATCATTTCTTTAATTCATAGAGGGATGAGTCATACATCCACCTAGAATCCTGTGTTCAGTTCTGGGCGCCACAATTTATGAAGGATGTTGACAAGCTGGAAGGGGCGGAGAGGAGGGAGACCAAGAGGACCAAGGGCCTGGAAACCAAGCCTTATGAGGAACGGTTGAAGGAATTGGGGATGTTTAGCCAGGAAAAGAGGAGAGGAGATAGGATAGCCATCTTTACTTATCTCAAGGGCTATCACATGGAAGAGGGAACAAGCTTGTTTTCTCCTGTTCTGGAGGGGAGGACTCGAACCCATGGCTTCAAGTGACAAGAAAGGAGATTGCAGCTCAACATCCGGAAGAACTTTCTGACAGTAAAAGCCGTTCAGCAGTGCAACGGGTTCCCTCGGAAGGTGGTGGATCCTTCTTCCTTGGAGGTTTTTAAGCAGAGTTTGGATGGCCACCTGTCCGGGATGCTTTAGCTGAGATTCCTGCATCGCAGGGGGTTGGCTGGATGACCTTCACGGCCCCTTTCGGCTCTATGGTTCTGTTATTCTAAGAACATAGCCATTGTGGCCAGAGTGGCCATTGATAGCCAGGGCCGGCCCAAGACATTTTGGCCCCTGAGGAGAACCACAAAATGGCGCCCCCTCCCTGCTAGGAAAGAAGGGGTGAGTGAAGATCTACATCAGGAGCAAGGCTGGAGTGAAGGCTTGCACTGGGATCTGCTGCTCCTGTGAATCCTGTTGCCTGAGGCAGTTGCTTCACCTGGTCTAACAGGTGGGCTGGCCCTGTTAGTCATTTATTTGCCTAATAATATTTTACAATCATCCAAGTTGGTGGCCATTGCTGCCTCCTGGCCTATTAGCCTCTGGTATAAATCAGTGAGGGACGCAAGTGGCGCTGTGGGTTAAACCACAGAGCCTAGGACTTGCCGATCAGAAGGTCGGCGGTTCGAATCCCCGTGACGGGGTGAGCTCCTGTTGCTTGGTCCCTGCTCCTGCCAACCTAGCAGTTCGAAAGCACGTCAAAGTGCAAGTAGATAAAATAGGTACTGATCAGCGGGAAGGTCAACGGCGTTTCCGTGCGGCTTAGTCCTGCTGGCCACATGACCCAGAAGCTGTATGCCGGCTCCCTCAGCCAATAAAGCGAGATGAGCGCCGTAACCCCAGAGTCGGTCACGACTGGACCTAATGGTCAGGGGTCCCTTTACCTTTTTATAATTCAGTGATGTAGCAGTGGTAGTCGACTTTCCCATGTGAGAACGCAGTAAACAGGTTTACAAAGGAGTAGACAGTGACTCTTGTTCCTTTGAAAAGCTCAGGCTGCTCACATTTGGCACCCGCCTTTCTTTCCCCCTCACTTAGCAGTGCAAATGGATTCCAGCAGATGGCGCCCTACGCAGATTAACACAGCAACACAGCCCTGCCTTCCTTGTTGAGGTCCTTCCAGAAAAAGCATATAGATAAAGGTCACTCACAAGCTTTTTTGACAAAGAGCCACACCAAAGGCTCCTGAGTAAGCTTAGCAGTCGAGGAGTAAAAGGAGAGGTCCTCTTGCAGATCAGGAATTGCTTGATTTGCAGGAATAAATGGACAGTTCTCCAACTGGAGAGATGTAGGAAGAGGAATCCAACTACCCCAAGGATCCTCAGACCTGATAATGCCAAGGTTGCAGGTTCGATCCTTGTAAGGGGGCAGCTGCACATTCCTGCACTGTGTGGGGTTGGACTGGATGACCCACAGGGTTCCTTCCAACTATGATTCTGTGATGATTCTATAATGACTAGATAGATGGGCCCCCTTTGGCCTGATCCAGCAGAGCTAATCTTGCGTTGTTGGGCTCCTCCTGACTTCGCTGTGCTTTTTCCAGTAGTGGGCTGAGTTAGGGCAGGATTCCACCCCGCCCTCCGCTCCTCTGGTTTTGGCAGGTCTCCTTGGCAGCGTTGTCTGGAATAAAAGCTGTGCGGCAGTCAAAGGGGGGAAATGAACCTTTTTGTTCCCCTCGCCTTGTATATTTATCCGTTTCACACTGCCATAAAAATTTACAATAGGCGTGGGAGGTTGAAACATGTGGATAATTGGGGGGGATCTATTCCTTATGAATGTTCTTAACCTTCTACCCACATCCCATCTTTACAGGCACAAAGATGCATCATTGGTGATATATATATATAGAGAGAGAGAGAGAGAGAGAGAGGGAGAGACGGAGAATAGCTTTTGTTGTTGGTGATTTATTTTTATCTTGCAAAGGAACAAGAGGAGAATCAGAGTTCTAAGGAAGAGGCCTCCGTGTGTTTTGCTTTTATTTAATAAAAAAACCCTAGTATTTTTAGGTATAAATTATGCGTCAAGGGACGCGGGTGGCGCTGTTGGTTAAACCACAGAGCCTAGGACTTGCCGATCAGAAGGTTGGCGGTTCGAATCCCCACGACGGGGTGAGCTCCTGTTGCTCGGTCCCTGCTCCTGCCAACCTAGCAGTTTGAAAGCACGTCAAAGCGCAAGTAGATAAATAGGTACTGCTCCGGCGGGAAGGTAAATGGCGTTTCCGTGCGCTGCTCTGGTTCGCCAGAAGCAACTTAGTCATGCTGGCCACATGACCTGGAAGCTGTCTGCGGACAAACGCCGGCTCCCTCTGCCAGTAAAGTGAGATGAGCGCCGCAAGCCCAGAATCGGTCACGACTGGACCTAATGGTCAGGGGTCCCTTTACCTTTATCTATGCATTTGAAATAAGAAGTGAGTTAATTTAGACAGAGAGATGGAGAGGAGATGAAGGCGCAGAAGAGCAACCCCAGGTCACCACATGCAATAGATGCTCAGCCTAGAAGAGGTGGGGGTGGAAACAGCCAAGAAGATGCAACAGCCAAATGCAACAAGGATTAGACATGCTCAGGAGCTGTGCAGGGAGGACAACACCCACAAGAACTCCCTTCCCTGAGCCAACGAACTCACCAACAACAGGGTTCCTCCGCCTCTAGCTCACATGCCTTGCATTATAACACATACAGAATATTATCCCGCCTATTTTTACTGAAATTTTGTTTTAGTATGGGATGCCTTCTTACAATGTTGGGTGAAGGGTGGGCAAGAAATCGGAATAATGACAGTGGTGTTTGTCTGTCGTACATAAATCAGCAAGTGGGCCAGTTCTTCGGAACGGTCAAGCATAATACTATGGCGTTCTAGGGGCCGATTTTTTGGCTCAATAACAATCATAATTTTATTATTTATACGCCGCCCATCTGTCTGGGTTTCCCCAGCCCGCCTTATGATGTTTTAAGGTCGTTCATGTTCCGATCTCTTAGAGGTTTTATACGTATTATCTACCCACCACCTTAGGGTTTCTGCAGGAAGGGTGATCCGGAAAGAGCAACAGCAATACTGTTGTTAAGTTATGGGTGAACATATCAGACGACACAGCTTTGGTGCGTAGTGGTTGAGGAGCTTCTCTTGAATCCTGTCCCACAGCGCTGCCTGGACTGCTAGAGGCGCAACCAATGCTCGGGCCGTCTTGAACACTTTGGGGCCACAAAGGCTGAGAGCTCATGCTCTACAGAGCCTCCTGTCAGCTCGTTTGCTTGGAGGTAGCAGTCAAACTGAGCGAGGTAGGAGTCCCATGATTCAGAGGCTGGGGTAAACGGCGGTAGAAGCACGAGTGAATCCATGGTTCCAATGCCAACGTGGTGGGCGATGGATGGGACACAGTGCTCTAGCCATACGGTGAGCTCTGAATTGGTTCTGTTCAGTGATTCAGCTCAGCTCAGAGGGTGGCTGCATCTGGCTGTGCTCTGATGTCCATCGATCCCACCTTCGTCGCCAGTGTTAAGTTGTGGGTGAACATATCAGATGACACAGCGATTCTTCAGACAGCTCTTGTTTATTCACAGGCCAGAACAGAACTGAACTGAAGGGTTGAGTCAGCCTGCTTATATAGAGCTCAACTACAATGCAACAGTAACCATTTTCTGTAACTATCCAATCACTGAACATCACTTTCAATTCCTTATTTGCATATGTGGACCTGAGTGAAAACTGTCTATAGTATCCCCCCCTGCTGGCCCAGGGTGAGAACATCAGTATGTACATAACAACTATAGTAAAAAAAAAATCCTTCCAGTTGTTACTGGTACGAACTTTCGTGTGTATCTGAAGAAGCGTGCATGCACATGAAAGCTCATACCAATAACGAACTTAGTTGGCCTCTAAGGTGCTACTGGAAGGCTACCTACCTGTAACTAGTAAAAAAAAAATGTGATTGTTTTGTGGCACCTAGAACCTCCTCGTCCTTCTCCGAGGGGGTGCATGCAGCCCCTCTCCCCTTGGGGCGCCGGGCGAGAGCCTGCCCCGCTTGCGCGCATCGCCCTGCGCCCTGGATGGCCTCGGAGGGACGCAGCGCCCTTCTCCATCCTCCCTGGCTCTCCAAGCGCGCAGGGCGCGTTGCCCTTTTAAGAAGTGCCCACCTCCCAGGGAGGGGCCAGGAAACTTTTTCCCGTCTCGCGACATTCCCCAGCCCGTCTCCTCTCTCCTCCCCCCGGGCCCCCCCCCTCCCCGGGCCGGTCCTCTCCCGCGTGCTCCTCCCCGATTCCCCTTTGCCCTGCCCGGCGGGCGCCGGCAACTGTGGCGGCGGCGGCTGCTGCTGCTCCACCTCGCCACCATTGCGGGCCGGGGAGGGCGCCCCCTTGAAGGCCCCCCCCCGAAGATCGCCCCATACTCTTCCCTTCCCCCGGCGGCGGCAGTGATGCAGCATCCGCAGCCCTAAGAGCGAGGAAAAGTTCGGGGGCGCAGGGGGAAAGGAACAGAAAAAAGCCAAAGGCTATATAAAGTTGGGCGTTGCAGCGCCGGGGAGCGGGGCGAAGTTTGGCGGGGCCCCCTGCGCAGGAAGGTGAGCGCTTCTGGGGGGGGGATGCGAGGGTGAGGGGGGTGGCGCATCCCCGGGGGGAAAGAGAGGCGGGCGGGCGGGCAGCGCCTTGTATCGGAATGCCGGGGGAGGCCGAGCGGGAGCGCCGGGCGCAGGGATCCCCTCCTGCGCGCCAGGCGGAGAGCCCGTGCCCGGCGGCGGCGCCCTCAAGACAAACAGAAGGATTCCTGCAACGCAGGAGGATCTCCTGCGCGGGGAGCGGGAGCAGGAGGGCGGCTGGAGTCTGGGCTGGGTAGGAGATCCGAGGCTGCTTTCATCCGGAGAAGCTGGAAAGCGCAGGAGGGTTGGAGGCTGGGTGCGCAGCGAAAACTTCCCCTGACTTTCCCCCCTTTTTAATCTTGCTGCTTTCGCGGAAAAGGAGCCCCGCGAGGGCTTCAAGGATTGCTTTCGACACTTGTAACAAGACTCCTGACTTATGGCTCTAGAATTGTAGAGTGGGAAGGGATCCCCCAAGGGCCATCTAGCCCAACCCCACCGCAATGCAGGAATCGCAGCTAAAGATTCCTGACGGAAACTCTGTTTGAAAACCTCCAGCCAAGGAGAACCCGCCAACTTCCAGGGGACTCCATCCCGCTGTCAAACAGCTGTTACTTGTCAGAAAGTTCTTCCTAATGTTTGGAATCTCCTTTATTGTCTTTTCAATCCATTGGGGGGGTTCTTATTGTGGGGATCAGTGGGGTTAAGCGTGGGGGGGGAGTCCTCCCCCAACCCCTGGAACTTTTCCCCAAACCCACTTAGAACGGGAGGCTAGGAAAAGTTCTTCCTCTAGCAAACAGAGTGCTACAACCAGACCCAGGTTACGCTAGCTAGCAGTAGCACCCCAGTAACGCTTCTTCCCATTTACGGCTTGGCTCACTTGCTTAAGTTGCCTGTTAGCTGTTCTCTCTGCTTGTTGAGAAACGTCACAGGTTCATTGCATCAGAGAAAGCTGCCATGGAGTAGAGCCTGTTTTGTTGGCTCTACATTAATTTTGTATGTGGGGGTTGATGGAGACAGGGAAGCATTCCCGTCTTGCTTTTGAGGTGCTGGGTTTGATGCTCCATTTGGCCTGTTGGTTCTCATAATCCTTCTACCTGCTTGCAGAGGCCTCGTGAAGTTTGTGACAGGTAAAGGTAAAGGCACCCCTGACCATTAGGTCCAGTCGTGGCCGACTCTGGGGTTGCGGCGCTCATCTCGCTTTACTGGCCGAGGGAGCCGGCGTACAGCTTCCGGGTCATGTGGCCAGCAGGACTAAGCCGCTTCTGGCGAACCAGAGCAGCACACGGAAACGCCGTTTACCTTCCCGCCAGAGCGGTACCTATTGATCTACTTGCACTTTGAGGTGCTTTCGAACTGCTAGGTGGGCAGGAGCAGGGACTGAGCAACAGGAGCTCACCCCGTAGCGGGGATTCGAACCGCCAACCTTCTGATCGGCAAGTCCTAGGCTCTGTGGTTTGTGACAGAATAGGGTGCTAATGCCACTCCAATGTGCCGGCCATTCCCAGAACCATCCTCAAACACTAGGAGGAGGACATTCAATCCATGCTTGCTGTTCCTGTTTTTCAATGAGATTTGAAAACACTAATCTGACGTAGGCGGGAGATGTTCTGTGGGTTTGGTGGCCGTGCCTGTTTGGGGTGGGAAGACTGTAGGATGTATGAATTAGGGAGTTTAAAATGTCACTGGGATTTTTTTCCTGGTCCTTGACCCTGCCCTGAGGCAAGTGAAAGATTCTGTGTTCCAGTAGCAGAAAGGATACCATGATGATGACTGCCCCCTCCCTCCTCAAACCCCCAGGGGTGTGACGCTCTGGAGTCTCCTGATGTTGGTGGAGGCAACGCTGGGTGTTGGTGGTGGGGTTTATCATTTGTTCCAGGTCATGCCCGAGCAACCGAGAAGTTGGGAGGTGGGGAGTGGGAGCATAAAATACGCGTCCCTTGTTGTCAGGAGTTATTTTTAGGAGAATGACCGGTCCTTCGTCTATGTTCCGAATACACAGAAACATTCCCGATCCGGGGGTGCGTTGGGGAAGAGGGAGAATGCAAAGTTGCTCTGTCTCTGGGTCCTATCGAAGGGCAGGCTGTTGCGTTCTCCTCTTGGGAGCACAAGATGGGTAAAACGACACCGCTTATTTGGGTCAGCTGAGGTGGACGTATACAGACGAGTCCCCTTCGTATAGCGGCCGGGCAAATTTTCTGGTATCCGTGGAGCGTGCTGTGGCCTGAAACCATTCCTGTGGCTGATTGTAAATGCTTCCCAAATACTCATCCGTTGTTAACAAGGTAATGGAGGCAGGATTGCTTGGTGGGTTGTGTCCTGGTGCTGTGGAAAGTGTTTGGCTTTACACTGAACAAAGAAAAACGTGTGTTGTATTTGTGAACTTGGATAGTGGCAGTGCTTCCCCCGCCCCCTGCTTTGCCCATGGCATGTTCTTAAAAGCTTGGACGTTCTCCTAATATCCTCACAAAATGTCATTTTTACAATTTTTTAAAAGAGGTGGATAGGTTTCCAGGCTCTGTTCAGAGAGGGCCCTTCCACCTGACCTTGAATCCTGCCGCAGTTTAAACAGTTCAGAAGCTGTCCAGCTTGGTGCTATCTAATCCCTCAGGTGGCGCAATGGGTCAGTGCTTCTGGCTGTTAAACAAAAGGTTGGTGGTTCGAGCCCACCCAGGGACGGCTGTTGTGCTGAGGGTTCCTTCCAACTCTGTGATCATATGATTCTATGAATATTTGGGAGAGAGGTTAGGGGGGCGGGGAATGTGACTGCTAAATTCTAGGGAAATTGACTTTGTTCTAAATTATGTTCTCCGTTTCCAGGAAAGGCCGTTTAGCCATTTAGCCTACTCTCTACCAGTGAGAAGAATCTCTGGTGCTGCATATGTGGCATTTTGGGAACTGAGGAGGGTTCCCCCCTGTCCTATATGACCTTAGTTCTTGCCCTCCCCTTTCCATGGGACATTAGGGCCTGCAGTGACCAAGGACAGGGCAAGGGCCATGATTCAGTGGTAGAACATCCCCTTTGCATGCAGAAGGTCCCTGGTTCTGATGGCATCTCCG
This sequence comes from Podarcis vaucheri, assembly GCF_965113315.1. Taxonomy (NCBI): domain Eukaryota; kingdom Metazoa; phylum Chordata; class Lepidosauria; order Squamata; family Lacertidae; genus Podarcis; species Podarcis vaucheri. Next base: position 1,953,501 of record NC_138751.1, on the reverse strand, counting down.
GATAGGGCTGGGAGAGAACCCCCCCTCTCTTTCCAGAAACCTTGGAGTGCAGTTGCTGCCAGTCAGTGCAGTCAGTACTGAGTGAGACAGACCGCTGGTCTGACCCTGCTTAAGGTGGCTTCCTATATGCCTGCTTTCCCATGCTGGGTTGTGTGCAATAGCCCCTTCTTTGGATTTCTTTATGGAGCTGCCGTTCCTTTGCTTCTCCCCCTACATCGCGTGGTTTGGCTCACTTCCTTGAGTTGCTCAGGCTGGAAGCAGCTCTCACAGGGCGTCCACTTTTCCTCTCGGCACCCACTGATGTCTGGGTTGCTTGGGCGGAGTGGCAAGGGAGGAGACTGGTCCCCTTGGGCTCGAGGCCGGACCAGATAGCCTTTGACTTGGACCCTGTGTGACTCTGTCCCAGGTATGGGTGGCAGCACCTATCTCTCTCTTGCTGTGGCAGTTCCTTCAGTTCTGCTTGCGGGTACCTTGGCGTAGCCTTCTGTGACTGAGGCTGCTGAGTTTTACACCCAAACGTCTTGGAAAGCCTCCGCTCCCCCCCCCCCCGTTGCCCAAATTGGTTACCAAACATGGATTTTGGAGTTTCTCCTTTTCCAACACCTTGAACTTCTTGTGCTGCTTTTTTGACAGGTTTCCCCAATTGCCTTGGTGTGCGTGTGTGATCATTGCCTCTTTTATGTGTGTGTGTGTTTATCTGTCCAAGCCGTTCCCATCTGCCTTGGCCTGTTGTAAGCAAATGCCCTCCTGATCCTGTCTCTCATGACTGCTCTTTGAGGTCCAGGCAGCTGATCAAATATCCCCTGCTTTGCCAGAAAGCCTCTGGGTAGAGGGAGAGCTGCAATGCCCCGGCAAAAAGCTTTGCTCAGCTAGCTTGGCATGGGAACTTGCCTGCTTCATCATGCGCTGCACATTGCCTTCCCTGTGAATGCATGGACAGTACAGAAAAACAAATCCACCTTCTCTTTCTTTCTCTCCTTCTCTCTCCTCCCTCCCCCCCCCCCCCGTTTCTGTGGCCAGTTCTGCAAGTCAAGGATCTATTTCACCAGTAGCAATTAGGTCTGCTGTGTGTCTCCCTATGGTGTTTTCCTATAATGCTGGGCTGCAGTTGGGAGAGTGCTCTTCAAGGTGGTGGCTGTCCTGCTGTCTTGGCTGCTGAGGGGGTGTGGAGGAAAGTGATTCCACCCCCCGGCCAGCTTGCTTTGTGAAGGTCTTGTGGGCCTTGCCCTGCTTCAGAACATAGTCATCCTGGTTAGTAGCCATAGATAGTCCTCTCCTCCTCCATGCATTCCTCAAATCCTGTTCAGGCATGGCCAAACTTGGCCCTCCAGGTGTTTTGGGACTACAACGCCCATCGTCCCTAGCTAACAGGACCAGTGGTCAGGGATGATGGCAATTGTAGCCCCAAAACATCTGGAGGGCCAGGTTTGACCATGTCTGCTGTAGATAGCCTTTGACACCTCCAGTGCCCCCCTCTTGCCCCTAGGTAACCCCACTTCCCCCTTTGGGAAAAGCTAGTCTAGAGCCCTTCTCCCCTGGCCTCAGTTTCCCTGCCTCTGTCCAGGAATGGGGAAGGTTCTGTGAATGGCTGATTTGTCTAGTTTTGATGGGGTGGGGGAAATCCAGCGTTGTCATCCCTTGCCCGGGTGTGGCTCCTTCACAGCATCCCAAGCAGGCGCTAGGAAGACAGTGGTTGCCTGAGACTGGACGTTGCCTCCTGTTAGACTCGTGCTCACAGTCCTGCCAAGGAGAAGCGAACTCTTCTTCCTGGACGTCAGTTCTTTGCTCTCTGCATAAATACTGGGAGTGCCATTTGATGTGCGCACACGGCAGACACAACAGCTGCCCTGGTGTTCTGACTGGCTCCTCCCCAGCTGAGTCAACCCTGTCATTCCACAGGCTGTCAATCCTTAGATTTGTTTGTGGCACTGTGACGTCTTGGCCCTTAAATCTTTCAGCTCAACATGGAAGGGATCTCCATCTTGCCCTTCGCCTCTCCGTCTTCATCTTTCCCTTTCTCCTCCCTCTGCTCCATCAACCTGAGCCAGAGGTGGTGATGGGATTAGACTGTGTCTAAGACTTCAGAGAGACCAGGGTTTGAATCCCCACTTGTCCATAAAGCTCCCTGGGTGGCCTTGGAGGCCAGTCACAGCCTCTGATCCCAACCAATCTTCTGATGTTCTTATCCCTTTGGCCTAACATGGTTGCTTTCTTCCAGCACCTACCTGAAGCTTGATGAATGTACTGGGATCATTCTGAGGCAGACTTCCTGGCAGCCTTGAGAGGCTTTCTCCCTAGTAAAGTGATGCAGAATCATAGAATCATCGAATAGTAGAGTTGGAAGGGACCCCAAGGATCATGTCTTCCAACCCCCTGCAATGAAGGAATATGCAGCTGTCCCATACAGGGATCGAACCTGCAGCCTTGGCAATATCAGCACCACACTCTCCCCAACTGAGCTATTCAGGAATGCAGTGGGACCTTTGGGCACCCTGTGGGATTCTCTCTTGCGGATGGCGGTGGTAACACAATTTCCCCTCCTCCAAAGTTTGTAACATCAGCCACCACAAACTGAGAAGGGAGACTCCAGTGTGAAATTGGTTCTTGTCAGGGAGTTTGATTCTGTTTGTTTAGACCTGAACCAAGATATCAGTTTTGTTTTCCTGCTGCAGATGTTGACTTAGCATTGTGAAGGTTGGGTGATTGGCAACTGCGAATGGCCAACACATTTGATGTGTATGCATTTTGAACTTCACGTAGAGTGGGTACAGATGGAACTTTTTGCATTTGATAGCCATTTGGCTCCACTATTTACAACCCAACCCCCCATGGATACGTGTGTGTGTGAGAGAGAGAGATTGAGGGAGATAGATTAGATAAGATCTACTATGTACTTTGGAAAATGGATTGTCAGTTCTCTGTGCAGTTGGCCAGCTCTTGAGATATTGTCATCACACTTGGAGTGAGGGTTCCCAAGGTGAGCGCCATTTTGATTCAAGGTGGCGTCACTCAATTTTTGGTGTGACCGTTGCAAACTCACAAATTACATTATCTGTTTTAAAAAATAACATTTTTTTGGTTTCTAAAAATTCCTGGGCAGTGCCCAGTACTCCCGTCTAATAGTTATATAATCTGCCCATTGAGGATAATGCCTCATGCATCTGGAGTGTGATCTAGTCCACAAAAACCTTTGACACAATACTGCCCCAGGTGCAACAGGGATGTTTGTTATGCTTGCCCAGTAACTCAGTGTAACTTCTGGGCGGCTGGGGAAGTGGTGCCTTTGCTTCCTTACTGCACTCTGAAGGGGCCTTGCTTCTGTACAAGCCCCATTTAAGACCATTAAGAAAGCCCAATTTCACATTATACTGTGGAGAGGGAGACCTGTGTGTCTGTATTTGTTGTATGATTCCCACCAAATGGCCTGTAATTTTTCAGGGTCCTCCAAGCCTTTGGCCACCCACAATTTATGAGTTGTTTCCCCCCGGCTAATGCTAAACGCCACATGGGCTTATACCAAACCAAAAGCTGCAAGTCATAGAATCACAGAATTATAAAGTTGGGAGGTCAATTGAGGTTCTGGCACCTGCCGACATCCGTATCAAGAGTTCCTGAGAGCTGAAACCTTTCAGCTGATTGTCGTATGGATTTATTTAACAAATCTGTGGTGAAGTTAGAGTCATCACCTTGCCGACACAGGTCCATATAGTTAAAGCTATGGTTTTCCCAGTAGTGATGTATGGAAGTGAGAGCTGGACCATAAAGAAGGCTGATCGCTGAAGAATGGATGCTTTTGAATTCTGGTGCTGGAGGAGACTCTTGAGAGTCCCATGGACTGCAAGAAGATCCATTCTTAAGGACTTAAGGAGTCCTGAGTGCTCACTGGAAGGACAGATCATGAAGCTGAGGCTCCAAGACTTTGGCCACCTCATGAGAAGAGAAGACTCCCTGGAAAAGACCCTGATGCTGGGAAAGATGGAGAGCACAAGGAGAAGGGGATGGCGGAGGACGAGATGGTTGGACAGTGTTCTCGAAGCTACCAGCATGAGTCTGACCAAATTGCGGGAGGCAGTGGAAGACAGGAGGGCCTGGCGTGCTCTGGTCCAGGGGGTCACAAAGAGTTGGACATGACTAAACAACAACAACAACAAGTGTTGAAGTTAGAAGGGACATTTGAGTATTTTGGTCATTTCTGGACAAATCCAGAATTGGAATACCCGTGGGCACTCCCACCACAGGTGGAAAAAGGTGCCCCTTTCCCCACAGCCCCTTCAGCAGCGTGGAGAGGATTGTGACACTACGTGAGCAACTTGGATTTGCAGGATCCTTGGACTTGCAAGCGCCTGGCCACTTTTGAGAACGCCTTAGAGATGTCTGGAGTTCATCCCTTGGCCTCATATTTTGTGTGTGTGTGTGTTAGAGGTGTGGGAGAGAGGCAGGTCGGCTGCTGCACGGCCCTCTTCCGGCTGAAAGATGGATGCTTCACTTGCGCTTTTTATTTATTTATTCAGGGCGTGTGTCTTGTTTCCTACCAGCTCTGTGATTATGGTAATTAACACGACTTGATGGTCCAGAAGCTTTAATTAAAGGCTTATCGCTGCCTTCCCTGCTGAGTTGCATGGGTGGTTTCTCTGTGCCACAGGAGAGGCTGAATTGACTGCCAGTTCATAGCAATAGCTGCAGCTCGCGCTCTCTCTCTCTCTGTGTGTGTGTGTGTGTGTGTGTGTGTGTGTTTGTATGAGCAAGAGATGGGTGTGAGAGCAGAAGGCTGTTTCCTGAGGTCAGGGTCAGCTGTTGTTTCTGCAGGAGCAAACAGACTTAGTGAGAGGAGTGTTGTGAACTAAAATGCCACTGGTCCAGAACAGAGAATCTAAGTCAGATAGCCTGCTGCCCTGTTGAACTCCCCTGCAGTAAGGAAGACCTCTGAGCATGTGCAGGGTGCATTTGTTGGTCCATCAGCACAAGCTAAGGGGCATAGCTAAGTGGCTGGTATGCCTGGTTTCCCTGAGCAGGCCTCAGCCCCAGGACCTCTCAGGAAGCGCATGGATATCCTTGTACTATCTCTTGTGCGCTGTCTGTCTCTCTGTGTACTTTCAGCTGCAGATATGGAAATATGGCCCTGGTGCAGTTCCATTATACAGTAAAACCATGGGTTGCGGGCGTAATTTGTGACGGAGGCACGTCTGCAACCTGCAGCGCCGTGTCTGCGCATGCATATGATGCGATTTGGCGCTTCTGCGCATGCGCAGAAACCCGGAAGTAACCCTTTTCCGGTACTTCCAGGTTTCCCATGGTCCACAACCTGAAAATGCATAACCCGAAGCATCTGTAACCTGAGGTACCACTGTAATTTATTTAGTGCTAGCCAGAGTGATGTGGACCCTGCCCCAAAGACAAGCTAGTCGAGCAAGGGAGAAAAGAAAGTCATTAAAGAAAGTACTTTTTCACGCAGAGTTAAACTATGGAACTCACTCTCACAGGAGGCAGGGACAGCCAACCTCCCCCCCCATGGCTTTAAAAGACGATTGGATTTTTAAAAAGGGCTATCGGTGGCTACCGGCCACAATGGCTATGCTCTACCTTCACAGTCGGAGACAGCAATGCCTCTGAATACCAGTTCCTGGAAACCATAGGAGGGGACAGAGGCTTTTGGGCTTGCCAGTCCTGCTTGCCAGTTCCTCACTGGGGCAGCTGGTTGGCCCCTGTAGAACAGGATGCTGGACTAGAGGGGACTCCTTTGGCTTGTCCCACCAGGCTCACCTTACGTTCTTAGAAGTCAGGAATTAAAAACCGAGTGGTGAGGAAGAGGCAGAAGTCATCTTGCAGCGAAAGAGCACATCAGGTGAGCTTGTGTGGCTTCTTGAAAAAGGCCTAAGGAGCACAGGCAAGGCTTATTCCTTTCCCATTTCCAAACACTTTTGCGGAGGTGCCTAGATAGATACCTGGGATCCTTTTGGCCTTAATCACTCCAGGTGTGTTGGGAGGTGCAGGCACACCCAACTCTTCCGCAAGACTCTTCCACGTGGCTGGGGCAGACTTTGGGAAAGGCTGAACACAAAGCCAAGCGGAGCTTGAATGTGTGTGTGTGTGTGTCTGCCTCTTCCCTTCTTGACCACAATGGAGCTGCTCTCTGTGGTCAGACGGTGGCTCTGGAGCATGAAACCTCCGTTTGCTAGCTCTGTGCAGAGAACTTTCGCTTGTTTTAAAAAGCAATGCCACCAACCCAAAGCTATTGTTGATACAAGATCTCCCTTTCCTCCTTTCTCCGTCCAGGATGCTTCTGCAGCCAGAAGGGGCCCAGGATGGGCTTGTAACAGGATTGCGGCTCAGAGCGCAGAGCTGAAGCGGCAAATGGTTTAAACATACAACCCTAAGCTGCCCTGCAAATCTCTGCTTGTGGAATCAGGAGGGGTGGGGGGTGTAGAGGAAGGTGCCTGTCCTGCAGAGGCTTTTCGGGGGGGGGGGAAGGCTTGCACCACAGAGTGCCTGGGAACATTTTCAGGCATCAAATGGAGGAGGTGAGCTTCGCCCTGCCCCACAGTGTGCAGTGGAGGGTGAAGATTCAGGCAGGTGGGGGTCTCAGCCAGAAGAGTGGCTGCTGTGAATAACAGCAGGTTAGGATGCTGCAAGCCGGGGTCAGAGTTCGCGGGGAGGTGGAGGGGCTTGGAAGGCGTTGGGAGGGAGGTCTATCTAAGCCAGGGGTCAGCAAACTTTTTCAGCAGGGGGCTGGTCCACCACCTCTCAGACCTTGGGGGGCGGACGGCGGACTATATTTTGAAAAAAAAATGAACAAATTCCTTTGCCCCACACATAACCCAGAGATGCATTTTAAATAAAAGGACACATTCTACTCATGTGAAAACACACTGATTCCCGGACCGTCCGCGGGCCGGATTTAGAAGGCGATTGGGCTGGATCTGAGCCCAGCCAAAGGCCACTTTCTTCTTCAACTTAATCAATCTCTTTGTTTCTCCTTTCCCACCTGAGTCATTTTTCTGGGAAGCATTTTACTCAAAAGCGAACGTTTTTAAAATAAATAAATTACAGAGCATTTAAATATTGCTGCAGCGGACTGCCTTCATTGAAAGTGTTTAAGCAGAGGTTAGATGGACACCTGTCAGGGATTCTTGAGTTGCGATTCCTGCGTTGCAGTGCGTTGGACTAGGTGGCCCAGCCCTACAATTCAATGATTCAAGTTTGTTGAGAGAAAGGTTGAGACCAGGATGGGAAAACCCTTGGCCCTCCAGATGTTGCTGGCTGGGGCTGATGGGAATTGTAGTTCAGCCACATCTGGAGGGTGAGGTTGGCTTCTCTTTCTGATGTGCTCAGCTGGAAATCTGGGCCCAGCCCAGCACTATTTAGTTTTATTTGTAACTCTATGAATGTTGCTCAAAAGCTGTGGCAATGCTCACCAGTCTTTGTGGACTATTAAGAACATCAGAGCTCTGGTTTTCCCCGTAGTGATGTATGGAAGTGAGAGCTGGACCATCAAGAAGGCTGATCGCCGAAGAATGGATGCTTTTGAATTCTGGTGCTGGAGGAGACTCTGGAGAGTCCCATGGACTGCAAGAAGATCCAACCTCTCCATTCTGAAGGAAATTAGCCCTGAGTGCTCACTGGAAGGACAGATCCTGAAGCTGAGGCTCCAAGATTTTGGCCACCTCATGAGAAGAGAAGACTCCCTGGAAAAGACCCTGATGTTGGGAACGATAGAGGGCACAAGGAGAAGGGGACGACAGAGAGAAGAAGAGAAGAGTTTGGATTTGATATCCCGCTTTATCACTACCCTAAGGAGTCTCAAAGTGGCTCACAATCTCCTTTCCCTTCCTCCCCACAACAAACACTCTGTGAGGTGAGTGGGGCTGAGAGACCTCAGAGAAGTATGACTGGCCCAAGGTCACCCAGCAGCTGCATGTGGAGGAGCGGGGAAGTGAACCCGGTTCACCAGATTACGAGTCCACCGCTCTTAACCACTACATCACATTGGCTCTCGACAGAGGACGAGATGGTGGGACAGTGTTCTTGAAGCTACCAACATGAGTTTGACCAAACTGCAGGAGGCAGTGGAAGACAGGAGTGCTTGGTGTGCTCTGGTCCAGGGGGCCACGAATACACCACTAAATGACTAAAGAACAACAACAACAAGAAGAACATCAGAACAATGTTTCTGAATGGCAGTTGCTGGAAACCCCAGGAGGGGAGTGTTGCTCTTGTGCTGGGACCCTGTTTGCTGGTTTCCTACTGGGGCGTCTCGTTGGCCCCTGTGAGAACACGATGCTGGGCTAGATGCCCCCCCCCCATTGGCCTGATCCAGTGCAGGACTCTTCTTATGGGCCACTCCCCTCCCTGCCTTCCCCACCCACATCCTGCTGCAGGCGCTGGTCTTCATATTTCTGCCATGAACAGAGGCAAGCATGGATTGTCTGGTTTCTGTCTGGGGAAGGGCGTTTCCCCCGCCTGCCCCGTGTGGCAAGTGCCTGGGCTGGCACCCGGAGTTGTGGGTTTTATTGATGGCTTTCTCCTTCACTCACTGCCTGTGGACCCAGATGAACTAGTTGGGCTGGGCTGATCCGGCTGGGAGGAGCTCTCAGAACAGGAAGGATCTCTTTGTTGGGATTCCAGTATGCTTATTCACTTATGTTAGTGCTCCCTCTTACACACACAAATATACACCCTTCAGGAATGCCAGCACTTTGGCTGGCCGCCCTTTTGGCTGGAGGAATGCAAATTGAGGGTCTAGAGTGAAGAAAGGGGGGGGAGGAAATATATTCTCCCTTCAGCTTGTTTTCGTCTTGGCCAAATTGATACTGCAAAAAACCAACAACGTAAGCAGCCGGCCATCTTTGAAAAAAAGAGCATTGTTTAAAAGCAAAGGCCACAGGCTGCAGACAGGCCAGCACACTCTGGGTTGCTAAAACAGGGTGGCTCAGCAGTCAGCAACCTCACGGATCACAGCTGGCAAGCTGGTTTCCTGAGAACGTACGAAGAGCCTGCTGCATCTTGCCTAGCATCCTCTTCTCACAGTGGCCACCCAGATGTGCAGCGTGGCAGGTAATGAGCCTGCCTCTTGCCAAGATCTTCAGAAGATGCTCTGCTCTGTGTCCCACCAGCATCTAAGGTTAGGCCTGCGTAGACAGGACAGGGGTGCATAGACGGTGGAGCTTTTTCCCTGAGGAATGTAAAAGAAGCTGGCTGCTGATCATTCTCTCACAGCAGTCAGGCAGATGCACGGGGAAAAGCCACGAGGATGCCTTATGAAGACCACCTCGTTTCACGAGGCTCTTTCCCCCACCGTGATTATTTATTCCCTCACCTCCTCCAATGTCCTATTTTGTTCCAGCACCCCGGCATTACGTTTTCGTGATTGCTGCTTTTTGAGTGTAGTGCCGTTTCGGCTGTCGTTCTTTGTGTGCGTGTTTTAATGTTTGCAAGCTGCTTTGGGGCAGTAGGAGAAAAACACACTTAAAATAACTGAGGTTTCAAGGAAAATGTTGGCTAAGGGCAGGATATCTTAGCTTGGTGCAGCTGGTAAGGCAAACGGGACTCCTGCGTTCTCCTTTCTGTTTTATAATACTGCAAAAGGATTCTGATTGGGATAAAGATTTTAAATGCATATAAATTTAAATCAACCTTGGGAAGAGGAGGAAAAGGACGGGGGGCTGACACCTGCAAGGTTGTTGGAGGAAGCAGTGCTTTTTTATTTGCTAGCCAGTAAGTTAAATCCGGGGACGTGGGTGGCGCTGTGGGTTAAACCACAGATCCTAGGACTTGCCGATCAGAAGGTTGGCGGTTCGAATCCCTGCGACAGGGTGAGTTCCTGTTGCTCGGTCCCTGCTCCTGCCCACCTAGCAGTTCAAAAGTACACCAGTGCAAGTAGATAAATAGGTACCGCTCCAGCGGGAAGGTAAACGGCGTTTCCGTGTGCTCCTCTGGTTGCCAGAAGCGGCTTAGTCATGTTGGCCACATGATCCAGAAGCTGTACACTGGCTCCCTCGGCCAATAAAGCGAGATGAGCGCCGCAACCCCAGGTCATGACTAGACCTAATGGTCAGGGGTCCCTTTACCTTTAAGTTAAACCCGTGTCCCATCCTTCTGACAAGCGGTGTTCAGAGCAGTCGTCCACAGTAGCATGAACCTAGCAAAACACAGCCATACAGGGGGTTGAGCTAGATGACCCTTGTGGTCCCTTCCGACTTTACAATTCTATGATTCCAAATCCCAGTTGCTGGAGACCGGGTGTGCCCGAATCCTTCTTGCATGCACCCTGCAATGGCCAGCTGTCTGGCCACTGTGAGAACAGGATACTGGACAAGATGGGCTCCCTTTGCAGGCTCTTCTGATATTCTTCAGGTCGTGATCTTTCCGGGGGTGGGGTGGGGGCAGGCAGGTGCCCAGGCTCTGTTTGTAAGCTGGCTGGGTGGGGCGGAGGAGTTGCGCGCTTGATAGCCTCTTGCCAGAGCCTCTGTGCGAAATGCACGCCTGGCCTGTTTCATCTCTCTTCCCTTCCCGCTCTCGGTTGCCAGGGAACAGCTGTCTTAGCTAAAAATAATCCCTTTTTAGCTGTCATCGGCCATCATGTGAGCAAGGAGTTTTATTCCTCTATCTCTGTCCCCCCCCCCTTGTCTTCCTTTCATGTCCTTGGGATCACATTGTGGGCGGAGAAGGCACGCGTGTTATTGTATTTTTAAAAGGGGCTCCGTTTGGGGAGGAGGGGGCTTTACCCGCATCCCACTCTATATTTTCTGCTTTCTCTGAAGGTAAGCAGACTTGTGCTTTGACTTGCAGCTCAACCCCACGTTCGACTTGCAGCGCAATTTTCCTTTGCAGGAAAGAGTCATGCTGCAAGCTGCCTATTCTGGTGATGAAGAGGGCCTATAAACTCATTGGTCAAGACATAGAACATAAACTCTGCTCCGTGCGACAGACTTTCTTTTCTCTGTCCTGAACCTTCCAGCATTCAGTTTCACGAGATGCTCACGAGTTCTAGAGTAGTTACGAGAGTGCAAGGAAAACGTGCTCCTGCCACACTGGGGGCAGTCCAAAGTACCATTTCCAAGCTTTCAGTTTCGCCGCTGCCTGCGTGTTGGCGGCATGCTATTGGGAAAGGAAAACTTGTGCGCCTCTAACCCCAAATGACAGCTATAAACAGGTGTGCATGTGTGTGAGAGAGAGAAGAGAGCAGGGTGGTTGGGAAACGTACATGTTTTTATCTGCCGTGACTCAGCAGGCCTGGCCCGGCCCAGACTCACAACAAGTCCTTCAAGCGTAGTTCCCAGGTATTTTTCCAGATCAGCCTTTTGCCAGCCTGGTGGGCCCCGCCCAGATGTTTCGGACTACAGTTCCCATCAGCCTCCAGCCAAGCGCAGCCGATGGGAATCGTAGTCCAGAACACCTGGAGGGTTCTGGCAAGATGGAGGCGCTGTGGGTGACTAGCTCCCGTGTCCGAGAAATCAGTTGCTGACCCTGGATGGAGTTGCCCTCCCACTGAAGGAGCAGGTTTGCAGTTCTGGGGGGGGGGGTCTGGATCTAGCTGTGTCCCTGGAGACTTGGGTACCCTCAGGGGCTGGAAGTACCTTTAACCAGATGTAGCTGGTTCAACAGCTCCTGTCCACTGTCGTCCGCTGGTGTCAAACTAGCTGAGTTCTCCTCCTGACCCAACAGGACTCTTCTCCCTAGGCTTGGCTGTTAAACATGAGCGCCTGGTTCCCTGGCTTTGGGGGTCTGCGGCTGCCAGCTTTGGGCTTCCTGCAATAGCATTCCATGCTCGGGGAGGCTTCAAAAAGTGGTTCGTGAAATGGCTCACACCACCACTTCCATCGGCAGAACTGGCACAATATACAAGTGCCACATAAAACCCCTTCCACATGTGAGAACTAGATATTTCAGCCTGCGCCCACCTACACTTTGGAACTCCCTGGCATCACTGTACTCTTTTGCTAAAAACATTTTTGGCTAGACAAGCCCGCTCAGGTGTTTAGAAAGCTGATGCGAGTTTTAATCTGTTCTTAGTCTTTATCGCTACGATCGCTGTTGATTTTACTTACCGATAATTTTATTGTTTTATCTTTTTGAAGACGGCGGGCAGGTTTCTTTGTTTGTTTGTGTTTACTATCAAATTGATCAAAATGGGGTGGTGGCGGGTCCCATCTGAGCCCCAAACCATCTCTTCTGCTTATAACACACACCTGTGGAAGCAATAAGTGCTGACTCAACCTGTGGGTCCCCAGATGTTGTTGGACTACAACTCCCATCATTCCTAGCCAGCATGACCAGTGGTCAGGGATGATGGGAGTTGTAGTCCAACAAAACGTCTGGGGACCCACAGGTGGAGAACCGCTAGACTAGATGATCCTGAGTGTCTCTTCATGATTCTATGATTTATCGCTGGGGTGGGGAGGGTGGAAGAAGAGTCAGCTGGGGGGGTGGGGCTTGTACTTACTGACTGTAGTCCCTGATGGTAGAATAATGAAAATGGTGAGCTCTGCTCGGGTGTCATCCAACACCTGCCTTTTTCTAACATCTGGAAGCCCTTGGAAAAGCCCGCCTCTGTATTTTAAAGTAAGAATATGACGTAAAATTGCCCCCTGGAATCCCAGCTTGGAAACACAAATGTGGGGAGGAAGCAGAAGGGGCCTAGAGACTTGCACATCTTCTCTCTCCCCCGCCTCCCAAACCCAGATATCCTGAAATCTGTTCAAACCCTGCTTTTCTACATCATGCAAATTCTGTGGGCTTGCTTAAGTGGCGCATTCCCGCCTTGTGGCTTTCGAACGGTGGAAACCGCTGCTGTTAAGAACGCCGCAAAGTTGTCTGAGAGCTTGAGGCACCGGCAGTAAAGCCTTTTTGCCGACCCTTCATCCTTGCAGGCTGAAATCGCAGCCGGCTCCTTCTGTTGCCAGGATGCTTGGGCTACCAGCGGCTACTGGCCACGATGGCTGTGCTTTCTCCCCTCACTTTTGGAGGAGTGCTGTGTCCTTTTTAACAGCTCTAGACGCTGTGTTATTTTTAGCAGCTGTATGTTGCATAACGTCAGGAATAGGAAGACCTTTCTGACAGTAAAAAGCTGCTGGACCGTGGAACGGACGGACTATCTTGGAGGGTGGTTGACTCTCCTGGGTTGGAAGTTTTTAAGCCCTCTGTGGTACCTTCCTACTCTACAACTCTATGATTCCATGCAAATTTTCACATTTACTCATAGTCTGTATTTGTCATGGTGCAGCAGAGGGACAGAGGTTTAGGCAGAATACTGCCTGACCTCTGGGAATCCTGCTCAACACCATTCCTGCCTCCCTGTCCTTAAAATTTTGCAAAGTGTGCCCAAGTTCAAATGTGTCCTCACAGCTTTAAGGGCTGGAAGCCGGCTTCTTTTCCCTTTTTTTGCGACGGTGGTTGTGGCAGCTGGGAGCCTTCAAACGCTGCTGCCTTGTGCGCCCAGGACTTAATTCTCTGCTTCCTTTGTGTTGAATGTGCAGAATGTCCCAACCCAAACATCCCTGGATTTGCCCTGCTTAAGAGCTCCGGCTGCGATTGGCAGATTAAAATCAGCAGCTCTGATGTCTTGCGGGAGGCCACTTTCCCCCTCCAGTAACCTGATCTTTGGAAGATGTTGCTCCTGGTTTTTAGACTAATTGATCTTTTGAAAATGTGATGTTGAGCCTGTTTTCGCAGGCGCCACAAATGTCCCTGACTACTATGGGGAGAAGAGGCGACATAGTTTATAGAATTAAGTCAGTAGAGAAACGTCCCACCCCCCTGCCACCCAGTCTCTCACAACATGAGAATTCTAATAAAACTGAATATTGGAAGATTCAGGACAGGTAGCAGAAAATCCTTCTCTATGCAGTGCCTAGTTAAACTATGGAACTCCCACCTGCAGGAGGCAGTGAAGACCACTAACTTGGATGGCTTTAAGAGAGGATTAAGTATAAGGCTAGGACGCGGGTGGTGCTGTGGGTTAAACCACAGAGCCTAGGACTTGCCGATCAGAAGGTCGGCGGTTCGAATCCCCACGACGGGTTGAGCTCCCGTTGTTCGGTCCCTGCTCCTGCCAACGTAGCAGTTCGAAAGCACGTCAAAGTGCAAGTAGATAAATAGGTACCACTCCGGCGGGAAGGTGAACGGCGTTTCCGTGTGCTCCTCTGGTCGCCAGAAGCGGCTTAGTCATGTTGGCCACATGATCCAGAAGCTGTACACTGGCTCCCTCGGCCAATAAAGCGAGATGAGCGCCGCAACCCCAGAGTCTGTCATGACTAGACCTAATGGTCAGGGGTCCCTTTACCTTTAAGTATAAGGCTATGATCCTATCTGTCCTAGGACAGATAGGGCCAACATAGTTTCAAAATTGTATAAGGTGTTATTAGATAAGGGGAAATCACCAAAGGAATGTTTGAAAGAATATTATTGGAAGTTAGAAATTCAGGAACAGATTTTAGATGAAGAATGGGAAAGAATCTTTCGGCAACCACCCTTTGTTGCCACCTCTAGGATAATCCAGGAAGAAGGGTTGAAGCTGGTACAAGAATGTTATTATACACCTGTGAGGTTATATCATATTACAAAATCTGGAAGTAAGAATTGTTGGAGGAAATGTGGAGTGATGGGAACGTACAGTCATATGTGGTGGGATTGTCCATTAGTTAATGAATTTTGGAAACAGATTGGTATAGAAATATCGGGAACTGTGGGTAGGAAGGTGGGGATATCTAAATTAATGGTTCTTATTAGTCTGAGTAGCACCGAGTTAAAAACAAAAGAGGAATGTAAATGGGTAAAATTGATGGTAACTGCAGCCAGACAGGTTATAGCGAGTAATTGGAAAAATGCAGAAGAGTTAGGGGTGAACCAATGGAGGAACTGAATAATATTATAATTTTAGAATATCTAACTGTGAAGATACACAGAATGAAAGGGTTTAGGGTCAGTGAGAAAGAGGAGGATTGGTTTGAGAAGATATTGAATTATTTGGGTAGGCTTGAACAATTTGGGGCAATTAAAATGTTAAAAGTAAAATAAACCTTGTGGATGGAGGAGTGTTATAAAATTGTACATATGGTTGATTTGAATATGTTATTATGGATTATGTAAACCTAATGTATCAGCCGCCTTGAGGGGGGGGTGTTTCCACTGTTTGTGTTTTGGTTGTTGGTAAAAAAAAATTTATTTATTTTTTTTAAAGAAAAGTATGGGGCTATGGGTGGCTCCTAGCCAGGATAGCTTGGCTTGGCTGCCACAGTTGGAAGCAGCTATTTTTCTGAATACCAGTTGCTGAAAACCACAGGAAGGGAGAGTTGCTCTCATGATCGAATCCTGCTAGCTTGTTTCCCACTGGGGAATCTGCTTGGCCACTGGGAAAACAGGGTGCTAGATTAGACTGACCCAACAGCTCTTCTTATGTTCTTATGAATGTGGACCTACACTTGTATGAATGTCTATTATTATCATTATTATCATCGTCATTCATATTTATTAACCCCAGCCTTCACCAGCAGGAGAGCTTAAATGTCAAACAATCCGAATGTCACAATTTAAAGCAGCTAAAACAGATCGCAATCACAGGAATGGGGTGGGCCCTAGAGACTGTTTTGGAGAAGCACACCTGCGCACATGCATTACGCATGATGCGTCCTGGCCCAAGCTAAGATTACCCTGCTGCTGGACAGCTATGACTCAATGTTTTGGTTTTCAGATGGCAGGCAAACATTTACTTTAATCCTCTGCAGCTCATTCGTGGAACCTGTTTTAATGACAGCTTGTAGTGCAACAGAAAGATTGCTTTTGAGCATGTCCAGAGCGATATTGGACTCAAGTTATAAATGTGTTATAACACTGTGAAACCAATGGTGCTCTAGAGCTGAAGTTGGAACTTTGAAATGTTCCATTGTGAGCTTTAAAACAGTTTTTTTAGAGCATTTTTTATAGGTGTGTAGAAGCAGCCATTGTCTCGCTTCTGAGTACCCACAACCCAGAACTCCTCTCTATCTGAAACAAGAAGGGGTGTCTCTTGGGGGTGACGGGGCCACGTGTCAGATTGGCTGCTGGAGCACCCACATGTAAGAACAATTAGGCTTATGGGCAGCATTCGAAATTCACCAGGTGCTTTTTGCACCTGGCTATCGGCCACCTGCGACCCAAGTAAAGATGTCCGGCTGGCGCCCGACGTCTCCACCACCTGGAGGTGCCTTAGATCTTGCCTGTTTTCACACTCTAGCAACACATCCTATAGAATTCTATCTACAATATTTTACCTGCACAACCAGAATGAGTTTCAAGAACCAAAAAGTCATATTGACAAATACGACTTGGGAGCCGTCTAGCCCCCAAATGGCAACTAGGCATTCTGTTTCAGTGACTGTGACTGGCTTAAGGAGCCATTTGGCGCCTAGTTTACCGTATACCGTATTTTTCGCCCTATAGGACGCACTTTTTCCCCTCCAAAAATGAAGGGGAAATCTGGGTGCGTCCTATGGGGCGAATGCAGGCTTTTGCTGAAGCTTGGAGAGCGAGAGGGGTCAGTGCGCACCGACCCCTCTCACTCTCCAGGCTTCAGGAACACATCCGCAGCCTAGGCAGCCCTACGGGAGGTCCGGCAGGGATGTCTAGGCTGCGGATAGCAGCCTGCCGCCCGGCGGGCAGGGCGCCCTGAAACAGAGCGCCCCCCCCCGCCCCAGGCAGACATCCGCAGCGAGGGGAGCCTTGCAGGAGTTCCCGGCAAGGCTCCCCACGCTGCGGATAGCAGCCTGCCGGCCCCGCAGGGGGAGGCGCACCCTGAAGCAGAGCGCCCCTCGCGCGGGGCAGACATCGGCCAGCCCCACAAGCTCGGGGGACAGCAGGGAGGCGCAGCGCCGCCATCCCGCTGTTCCTCGACCTGGTTCTGTTTCCCCGACCTGCTTTTGGGGGGGAAATAAAGGGGAATTTTTTCCCCTTTATTTCCCCCCAAAAAAACTAGGTGCGTCCTATGGGACGGAGCGTCCTATGGGACGAAAAATACGGTATATCTGAGCCTCTTAACACTGTATGTAGGACCTCCTCAGTGGCCGTGCCCGCCCCATTACAGATTTCTGTTCCAGGGCCTCACCCTAATTTTAAATGGGCCTTAAAGGTAACCTCTAATTTCGGCTTAATCTAGAGGACTGATCTAGGATATCAGACTGTAATTCTTCAGAGCTGAATAGGTTATTTTTTTGTTCGTTTGGTACGCTTGGTGTGGAATTGGGGTATTTTAATCTGGTTTTGTTGTTGGGCTTCATGTGGATGTAAACTACTTTGGGAGGGTAGGTAAAGGTAAAGGGACCCCTGACCATTAGGTCCAGTCGTGGCCGACTCTGGGGTTGCGGCGCTCCTCTCGCTTTACTGGCCGAGGGAGCCGGCTTACAGCTTCCGGGTCATGTGGCCAGCATGACTAAGCCGCTTCTGGTGAACCAGAGCAGCACACGGAAACACTGTTTACCTTCCCGCCGGAGTGGTACCTATTTATCTACTTGCACTTTGACCTGCTTTCGAACTGCTAGGTTGGCAGGAGCAGGGACCGAGCAACGGGAGCTCACCCCGTCACGGGGATTCAAACCGCCGACCTGATCGGCAAGCCCTAGGCTCTGTGGTTTAACCCACAGTGCCACCCGCGTCCCATACTTTGGGAGGCTATTATGCCTTAAAAGCCCATTAAACAAGCTCACCTGTCTCACCTGCCTGCCTGAGTCTCTGGCTTGGAGCCAAGGGCGGTGGTGATTTTTTCCTCGGCAACAGCTCCAAGG
Source organism: Podarcis vaucheri (assembly GCF_965113315.1). Lineage (NCBI taxonomy): Eukaryota > Metazoa > Chordata > Lepidosauria > Squamata > Lacertidae > Podarcis > Podarcis vaucheri. The sequence goes on along the minus strand of NC_138751.1, from coordinate 1,935,751 downwards.
CTTTGCTTGCAGGGTGGGGAGTCGGTGCTCAACCAGCCTTGATGTTAAATTATGTGAAGATGGGCCACCTTAATCTGGAAACAGGGCAGAATGGAGTTTATCAAAAGGGACAGCGTGTGATCATTCATCCCTAGTCAGTGCAAATTTCCTTTGTGGCTCTTGAGGCAGGATTTCCGTCTATCCCCCCTCTGCCCACCCATCCACCCACCAAAATAGCTTTGGATGAAAATAAACGAGTGTGTTTTGTTTTCTCTCCCCCCCCCTCCCTGTTTTTGCAGGTAATCCCACCTGTGAGCTGCAGCCAAATTTGACCCAAAATGGCCGGCGCTTCCGTCAAGGTGGCCGTCCGGGTCCGGCCATTCAACGCCCGCGAAATCAGCCGGGACGCCAAATGTATCATTCAGATGCAGGGGAAAACAACCTGTAAGTGGCCTTGTTGGTGTGTGTGTGTGTGTGTGTGTGTGTGTGTCCATCTGTCTTTGAGCCTAATTGATTTTTTAGTGTGGCAGCACCTGTACTTTGGAACTCCCTGCCGATGGACGCCGAGCAGTACTTCGCTGTACTCTTTTTGGTGCCTGCTGAAAACATTTTTATTTAGATAAACCTGCCCTGAATGTGGATCATGCATGTTTTCATCTGTTTTTAGTTTATTGATTTATTTTATTTTTTGAATGTTGCTTTTACTGATCATTGCTGCTGTTTCAGTCTCTGCTATCCTGCGGTGTAATAATTTTGTGAAATAATAATTTAAAAAATGCGATAGTTTGGATCCCACCAAAAAGCACCCAAATCATTGGGGTTGCAGCCACATTATGGGAAGAAGTTGTTGAAAAACAAAGAAGCCTCCTACATCCCTAACATGGAGCCAGACTTTTGATCCATCAAGCTCAGTACAGTGGTGCCCCGCAAGACGAATGCCTCGCAAGACGGAAAACTCGCTAGACGAAAGAGTTTTCCGTTTTGGAGGTGCTTTGCAAAACGAATCTCCTATGGGCTTGCTTCGCAAAACGAAAATGTCTTGCGAGTTCCTGCGGGTTTTTCCCCCTCCCCCCCGTTTTCTAAGCCGCTAAGCCGCTTATCAGCTGATCCAATAAGCCGCTAAAAGCCGCTAATAGCACTAATCCGCTAATCCGTCAATGGGCTTGCTTCGCAAGACGAAAAAACCGCTAGACGAAGAGAATCACAGAACGGATTCTTTTCGTCTTGCGAGGCACCACTGTATTGGCAACACTGGCTGGCAGAAACCTTCTGGGCTTTCAGAGCCAGGGCGTGTTTCACGGCCCTCCCTGGAAATGCCATTGGGGACTTGGGCTCATTCCCTGCCTTTGCTCCCCAGGAAAAAGGCGGGTGCTTCCCTTTCTAGCCCAGGGGGCAACAAAGGGGGTGGGGTGAGGAGTGGGGTTTTTCCGCACTTTAAACCCACCCCTCCCCCTTCTCTTGAAATTTGGTACTACCGAGGGATAATTTAACTGTGATTCCTGCATTGCTGGGGTTTGGGCTGGATGACCTTTGGGGGTCCCTTCCAACTCTGCGGTTCCTATTTGAACAGGAGCTTTGAGCCTTCATCCGTGGGCTTCCCTCTGAACAAGCTGCCTGCTGTTTTGAGTTGCTGCTCACTTTAATTAAACCTCCCCAGAATGTCACCTGTAATGCTTGTCACATGGCCTGGCTTAATTAAATCAGTTAATCAGGGCAAAGCATTAATTGCCAAGAGCTGCCTGTACCAAGCTTCCTGAGTTCTTCTGGGACACCTCCAGCCGCAAAAGGCCTTTTTTTTAAATGGAGGGCGGGTGGTTTGGCTGGTCTTCTCTCTCCCCCCGCTGCATCCAGCCAGCCCACTCTTCCTGCTCTGTAACTTTAGGCAAAACAAAGCCCAGTTTGGAAAAAGTTTTCAACGGATCAGGAAGGGGGGAGTAGAATAAAAATCACATGAGAGGGAGTCATTTTGTTAAGGCGGTGTCAGGGGATGGGGACCTTGCATTTGCTAATTTTATTAAGCCTTTGAAACGTCTTACAAACCCTCTTCCAAGGAGTCTTTCCGATGATAAACAACTGTCCTCTCCTCTGCCAGTGAAAGGAAGTTGATGAGAAAGTTGTAGGTGTTTTTTTTTTTTAAAGTGTTATATGGGAAGAAGAATTGTGTGTGATTCTGGCTGACTGAGCAAGTCAACAAGCCCTGGGCTTATAAAAACACCCTGGATAAACCTCTTTTGGGGCTCATTTAAGTTGAATTAATCCTGTCGCCTGGTGGTGGCTGGGAGAGGGGTGGGGAGTGGGCTTTGCGGACACGCCAGACCCTCTTCCCATCCTGTCCTTGTGCAAACAGCCCCTTCGAAGCCTACAAAACGGAAAGGACTGGCTGCTTTGCCCTTTTTGAATCACTAAAAGCCATGAGAAAGGCCATGCAAAGGAACTTCCTCAAGTTCCAGTGGCCCACCTAGTCCAGCCCTCCTGTTCTCTCAGATGACTCAGTGGGGAAGCCGCAGGCACAGTCCGTGCCCCAGAGCACTTTCTCCCTTCCTGTGGTTTCCAGAAACTGGAATTCGGAAGTATCGCTGCCTCCAACTGCGAAGGCAGAGCCTAGCCATTGTGGCCAGGAGCCAGGGGTAGCCCTCTGGTCCTCCATGCGTTCGTCTAACTCTCTTTTAAAGCCATCCAGGTTGGTGGCCATCACTGCCCCCTGAGGGAGGGAGTTCCACTGTTCAACTTTGCGCTGTGTGCCTTTTATCACTCCTGAATCTCCCAACATTCACTGCATATCCACCAGTTCCAGTTTTATGAGAGAGAGAGAGAGAGCGGGAGAGAAACTTTATCCACTTTCTTCTAGCTGCGGATAATTTTACAAACATCCATCATGTTAATAAATAATATTTTTTATTTATACCCCGCCCTCCCCTGCCAGAGCCCGGGCTCAGAGCAGCTAACACCAATAAAATCACAGTAAAAACGTAATAGGGGAAAAAGAGGGGGGGACCCCAATTTAAAATACAGGTTAAAATGCAATTTAAAATGCAGCCTCATTTTAAAGTAGCCGATGTTGCCTCTTACTCACCTTTCCCCTATACCACAAAGCCCCTAGCGCTGCAACCGTTCCTCATAGGGGAGTCCCTCCAAGTGCACAGCTCAGTCGGCAGAGTGTGAGGCTCTTAATCTCAGAGTCATGGGTTCAAGCCATATGTCGGGCAAAAGATTCCTGCATTGCAGGGGGTTGGGCTAGATGACCCTCAGAGGTCCCTTCCAACTCCATGTGTCTTTCTTTATATTTATTATTTATTATTTATTTATTTATACCCCACCCGTCTGGCTGAGTTTCCCCAGCCACTCTGGGCGGCTCCCAATCGGGTGTTAAAAACAATACAGCATTAAATATTAAAAGCTTCCCTAGACAGGGCTGCCTTCAGTTGTCTTTTAAAAATAAGATAGCTGCTTATTTTCTTGACATCTGATGGGAGGGCATTTCACAGGGCGGGCGCCACCACCGAGAAGGCCCTCTGCCTGGTTCCCTGTAACCTCACTTTTCACAATGAAGGAACTGCCAGAAGGCCCTCAGCGCTGGACCTCAGTGTCCGGGCAGAACGATGGGGGTGGAGATGCTACTTCAGGTATCCTGAGCTGCGGCCGTTTAGGGCTTGAAAGGTCAGCACCAACACTTTGAATTGTGCTCAGAAATGTACTGGAAGCCAACGCAGATCTCTCAGGACCGGTGTTATGTGGTCCTGGCAGCCACTCCCAAGAAGATGCTGACCCCAAGAGGGCCTTGTCCAGATCCCGGTGCACCCTCTGCCCCAGCCTGATCTCGCTCCCTGGCCTTGGCGTTTGTCGCTGTGCCTGCCAGGCCTCCCCGCCAGCTGCTTGACCCCGTCTATATTTAGCCCCGGGACAGCTGAGGGGCCCTTGTGCAGGGGGTACCTGCTGGAGGAGGAAGAGGTGTTGGTGGCCTTGGGGTGGCCCGCAGGGGCATCCGGGTTTCCCACAGAGAGGAAGCCATTCCCCTTTCCCCCAACGCATTACCCCGGCCCACAGGGTGCTGAGAGGGCAGCTTCAAAGCCGCAGCTATTCAAGTTATGCAGGGAATGTTTTTCCAAGAGCTGAGGCTGAGTAATGCCACTGGGCTGGCTTTCCAAGGCGGGGAGCGCAGTGCTGGTCCGTCTGCGGATTTCCTAGAACGCACGTTGAACGCAGGGGAGGGGAGACGTTGACTGTGTTTGTTCCCTGGTGCTTTTGGCCCTGTCCTGCCCGGGGTGGAGGAAGGGGGGTGCGGTGTGGGCGGTCTGCCCCGGGTGTCACCACTGAGGGGGGTGACAAAATGCCGGGCGGCACTGACTGGGGGGCCTGCAGCACATCTCTCCTGGGAGAGAGACACAGCGGTTTGGGCGTGTGCAGGCTCCGTGCTGCCCAAACGGACCGCCCGCTGCCTCCCCCCCAGCTGTAGCGCAGCTGAGTGGGAGGAGGCAGGCAGACTCCAGAGGCCCCATGGTACGCCCCACCCCTATGGGTGGACCGCCCCACCCCTGGGCACGCCGCGCCAGGCGCCTGATCAGCTTCCTCCGCTGCTGGTCGTGCCCTGGCTCTACTTCGAGGAAGGGGAACCTCTCAGCTTTTTGGAGAGGAAGCCTGCTTTCCCTTCCTTTCCTCCCAGATGCAACCATTGGCTGTGGTTGCTGCACTGCAGGGGGTTGGACTGGATGGTCTTTGAGGGTCCCTGTGAACTCCGTTACTCTGTTACTATAAAAGGTAAAGGTACCCCTGCCCGTACGGGCCAGTCTTGACAGACTCTAGGGTTGTGTGCTCATCTCACTCTAGAGGCCGGGAGCCAGCGCTGTCCACAGACACTTCCGGGTCACGTGGCCAGCGTGACGAACCTACTCTGGCGAGCCAGAGCTGCACACGGAAACGCCCTTTACCTTCCCGCCTGAGCAGTACCTATTTATCTACTTGCACTTTGACATGCATTCAAACTGCTAGGTTGGCAGGCGCTGGGACCGAGCAGCGGGAGCGCACCCCGCCGCGGGGATTCGAACCGCTGACCATGCGATTGGCATGGTCCCGCGCCCCTGTCACTCTGTTACTATACTTAAGAGACAAACCTCTACTCCTTAAAGGCCAACCACCAAACCCAAATACCAGAGTGAGGAGAGCCCTTGTAGTGTTTTATTATTTTTATTTTGTATTATTTATATCCTGCCTTTGCTCCAAGGAACTCAAGATTAGAGGCTTTAAAAGAGGATTGGGCAAATTCATGGAGGAGGAGAGGGCTACTGATGGCTCTCAGCCAGGGTGGTTGTGCTCCGCCTACACAATTGGAGGCACCGATCCTTCCAGACACCAGCTGCTGGAAAACGCAGGAGGGGAGAGTTGCTCTTCCGCTCGGATCCTGCTTCCGAGTTTCCACGATGCTGGTCTAGAGGCCTGACCCAGGAGCTAGGCTCATATGCTCTTAAGATGACACCCGTGGTTCTCTCTCCCCCTCTCATCCCCCAAACAACCCTGCCAGGTAGATTGCAGGCTGAATTGCTCTGGGCATCCATCCAACCTCTGCGCCAAGAGCGCTGTCTTCTGCGACCCAGCAGAGGGGATAAAAAGCTGCAGAGATGGAAGGGATGCAGAGGGTCATCTGGCCTGACCCCCTGCAAAATTATGGTTGCAGCCATCAATATTAGCGGCGTCTCCCCACTTACTTAACCTCTTGCACCCTCCAGGTCCACGGGGAAAAGAAGGGCAATTAAGCCAGAGAATATGTGAAGTTGGAAGAGACCCCCAAGGTCTCCTGGCAGCGGTGTAGCTAGCCACACAGGTGCCCAGTTCAGCGTGCATGTCCTGCAGCCAGGGGCGGGGCGAGCCAAGGCAGGGCACGTTGCATGGAGCCTCTCTGCAGTCTTCCCCTCAGCTGTAGGACGGCTGAGGCAGTGGGCAGACGCAAGCCCCTTCTGCTCGAAAAAGCAGTGTGGAGCTTGCAGGCAATCTGCCCTTCGCCTCCCCCTCAGGAGAGAGGCGTGGCTCAGGCACACTGCAGGCCCTGCGATGTGGTGCCCAGTGCCCCCACTACCAGTGGCATAGGAAGGTGGGTGTGGGAGCTTTTTTTTTAAAAAAAGAAGTGTTGTGAGCCCATTTTTAAAATTTTATTTTAAAAAAATTATTTTAAAAATACATATTTTTTCCCATTTTGTCACCCCCTCAGTGATGACACATGGGGCGGCCTGCACCCACCACACACCCCCTTCCTACGCCATTGTCTCCTGGTCCAACCCCACCCTGCAATGCAGAAATCCCGGCTAGACCACCCGACCTCAGCAGTACCAAATCCCTAAAGTCTGGCTCTTTGGGAAACGCCCGACTTTTAAATCTTTCTTTCCCCGCAGGTATCGCCAACCCCAAACAGGCAAAAGATGCCCTCAAGAATTTCACCTTTGACTACTCCTACTGGTCTCACACCTCGGTGAGTTTCTTTGGGAGTGGGCAGGTGGGATGAGGACTGGGTGCAGAGCTATTGCTGATGGCGAATTGGCAGAATGGAGTTGAAACCTAAGCTGGCCTTCTGCAACCGGGTGCCGCCTGGGTGTTCTGGACTGCAAGTCCCACCAGCACCATAAGGCTGTACTGGCTGGGGGTCATGATGGGAGTTGTAGTGCAGAACTTTGGGGAGGCTGGCTGAGGACGGCGCCAGCCCCTTGGGAGTGGGGGCCAGGAGGAAGGTGGCATTGGTGGTTGTAGCCCCTTGAACCTGGTGCAAGGCTTGGAGGGGGTTTATTGGTTATAAGAAAATTCAAGGAAAGACTTATCAGTGTTCTCATATCATCAAGTTTAGTCCCAATATGGCAGACTTGCAATGAAGGTTGTCTTGAGAATGATGGTTCCACTGCATATGTCATAAAGGAATGCCAAACCATATAAAAAGTGTCAGGAGGTTGCAGACCTTGTTGAAATCTCAAATTATGCGTAATTTTCTCCTTTGCAGCGTCCAAGTGTAAGATTTGGGGCTGTTTTCCATATTTCATGTACTGCATAAGACCAATTCTTTTGACAACATATCAACAATGGTATCATCAAAAATGTTCAGTGGCGTTAATTTTGGACAACAGACAACAGTTTTCTTAGTAATATTTATTGTTCTTGTCAAATCCCAAAAACCTCGCTCCAGCCAGCATCGCCACCATACATGCACCAAGTTTATTGCAACCTCTCCAACGATTAGGTGATACAGAAGAAAACATTTCTGGCATTTGCAAAGAGGTGCGATGCCATCTGTGTGGAGATTTCAGCGAGTCCCACCCCCGCAAAAAAAAACTGGAAACAGATTTGAAGGGCCGCCAGATTCTGTTCCAATTCTTGGGAAGGTTTTGTGTGTTGACGCCTCGTTCCCCCGTTTTTCTAAGGTGTTGCACTCGGTGCAGTGCTGGCTTTTCCTTTTCCCTTGCAGGAGGAGGACCCCAACTTTGCTTCCCAGAGGCAGGTCTACAAGGACATCGGGGAGGAGATGCTCCTGCACTCCTTCGAGGGCTACAACGTCTGCATCTTCGCCTACGGGCAGACGGGCGGCGGCAAGTCCTATACCATGATGGGGAAGCAGGAGAAGGACCAGCAAGGCATCATTCCTCAGGTGGGCCCCGGGGTCTGTGGGGCCCGGAGGGAGAGGCGGGATGGCGTGCGGGAGCCCCAGGACCGTTATAGCATAGAAACACAGAATTGTAGGTTGGAAGGGACCCAATGGGTCATCTGGTTTAATCTGCTGCAGTGCAGAAATCACAGCTAAGGGGCAGCTGAGCGTTCTAAACACTCGGTCAAATAAGTTGCACTGCGCTCCCCTGAAATGAGTGGCAAGGCACCGAGGAGAGGAGGCAGTAATGGTGAAATGACCAAAAGGTTGCTTTACGTCCTTGTTGTTTAGTCGTTTAGTCGTGCCCAACTCTTTGTGACCCCTGGACCAGAGCACGCCAGGCACTCCTGTCTTCCCGCACTTTGGTCAAACTCATGCTGCTAGCTTCCAGAACATTGTCCCACCACCTCGTCCTCTGTCGTCCCCTTCTCCTTGTGCCCTCCATCTTTCCCAGCATCAGGGTCTTTTCCAGGGAGTCTTCTCTTCTCATGAGGTGGCCAAAGTCTTGGAGCCTCAGCTTCAGGATCTGTCCTTCCAGTGAGCACTCAGGGCTGATTTCCTTCAGAATGGAGAGGTTTGATCTTCTTGCAGTCCATGGGACTCTCAAGAGTCTCCTCCAGCAGGTTTACATCCTAGTTTCAGCAAATACACAGTGTACAATACTAACCCGTACCCTGAAACAAACAGCCACCTCTGCCTGGTTGAACTGAAGCCTGGTCCACCGTGGGTCCCCCTGGGGTGTGGCTGGGGCGTCTCACCTCCTCCGCCTGTTTCCCCCCTCCAGCTCTGCGAAGACCTCTTTGCCCGAGTGAACGAGAACAAATGCCCCAACCTCTCCTACTCCGTGGAGGTAAGTCCTTCCCACTTCCCCGCCCGACCCCTGTGCCCCTCGTCTCCGCTGCCCTTCCCGGCTGGCCGGCTGCGCCCTTTCACAGCCTGCCCCTCCCGCCTTGCCCGCTTCCCCAGGTGAGCTACATGGAAATCTACTGCGAGCGCGTGCGCGACCTCCTGAACCCCAAGAGCCGTGGGAACCTCCGTGTGCGGGAGCACCCCATCATGGGCCCCTACGTCGAAGACCTCTCCAAGCTGGCCGTCACCTCCTACGAAGACATTGCCGACCTTATGGACTGTGGCAACAAAGCAAGGTGTGCCTCTGTGGACCGGGGAGCTGCCTCTCCACGGAAAGGGTATTGGGGAGCCGGGAAAGGGTGGCCGGAATGATCGAGGGGGCGGTGGTGGAGTGAAGGCCCCATGAGGAAAGTTTGCAGCACCTGGGACTTTTCAGTTCGGAGGAAAGGCGAGTGAGAAGCGACACGATGGAAGTTTATAAAACAATGCCTGGCATGGAGAAACCGGACGGAGGAAAGTTTTTCTGCCTCTCTCCCAACACTAGAACTGGGTGGACACCCCACGAGGGTTGGGAGATTCAGGATGGGTGAAAAGGAAGTCCTTCTCCATGCAGCACAAACTGTGGAACTCCTTGCCACAGGAGGCAGGGGTGGCCAACCACTTGGATGGCTTGGAAAGAGACAGATTCGAGGGGGAGAGGGCTATCGATGGCTACTGGCCAGGGTGGTTCTGCTCTGCCACCACAGTCCAGTTGCTGGAAATGGCAGGAAGAGAGAGTCTTGTGTTCAGATGCTGCTTCCTGGTTTATTATATTGGGCATCAGGTTGGCCACTGTGGGAGCAGGAGGCTGGACTGGATGGGCCCCTTCGGCCTGATCCAACAGGCTGTCCTTATGAGCAGGGCCCCCAGAACATGAGGAGAGCCTCCTGGATCAGACCCTCTTCTCACAGAGACCAACCAGGAAGCCCACAAGCAGGATTCAAACACAAGAGCCATTCTCCCCTCCTGTGCTTCCAAGCAACTGGGATTCAGAAGGCTCGCTTCCTCAGACCATGGAGACTGAGCAAAGCCATCCTGGCTAGTGGCCATCAAGAGCCCTCTGCAAACCTGTTTTAAAGCCATCCATGTTGGTGGCCTTGGTACTGCATTGGCCACGGCTGGACCTTTTATGTGGGGAGTCTTTGCTATGAGAGGAGATGGGGCTTAGCGGAGGGACCCTGAACCAAGATATCCCTGGCTTCTTTTGGAACCAAAAGGAAGATTTCAAGTGGCATGGTACCTAAGAGAAGGCGGTGAGCCTGGATCTGTGGCTGGTTAGGTGGAGGGACTCAGAATTGTAAAGGTGGATGGTACCCCCAAGGGTCATCTAGCCCAACCCGCTGCTGCAGTGCACGAACCACGGCTCCAGAATCCCACCCTGCCTCTGCTTAGAAACCTCCAAGGAAGGAGAGTCTGCCACCATCCAAGGTGGAAATGCTCAGTCCTCTATCTCTCTCTCACACCTTAATATCCTTCCCTGTTCCCAGGACGGTCGCAGCCACCAACATGAACGAAACCAGCAGCCGCTCCCATGCCGTTTTCACCATCGTGTTCACGCAGCGCCGCCATGACGAACTCACAGACCTCGACACAGAGAAGGTGAGGTGCCTGCCGCCTTGGGGGGCCGGAGGGAGCAGAGCAAACTGCACTCCTGCTACTCAACTATAGCAGACAGGCAGCCTGCTCCTGTTCATTCTTCTGCCACAGTAACAGCTGTGCATTGCCTACAGCTTCGTGCCCAGGCCCCCATTTCTCTCAGCTCGGTGGCAGCCGTGTGGTGTAGAATCATAGAAACTTAGAGTTAGAAGGGACCCTGAAGTCTAGTCCAACGCCCCGTGATGCAGGAATCTCAGCTAAAGCAGCCATCAGCCTCTACATTGGCTCCCAGGACGTTTCCGAGCACAATTCAAAGTGTTGGTGCTGACCTTGGAAGCCCCAAACAGCCTCAAAGGCCCAGGAGACCTGAGGTCCAGCGCTGAGGGCCTTCTGGCGGTTCCCTTCCTGCAAGAAGTGAGGTTACAGGGCCTTCTCGGTGGTGGTGCCTTCCCTGTGGAACACCCTCCCACCAGATGTCAAGGAAATAAACAACTACCTGACTTTTAGAAGACATCTGAAGGCAGCCTTGTTCAGGGAATGTGTGACATTTTAATGTATTTTTAATCTTTGTTGGAAGCCGTCCAGAGTGGCTGGGGAAACCCAGTCAGATGGGCGGGGTACAAATAATAAATAATTATTATTATTATCATCATCATCATCAAATGAGAGAGGGTCCACAACCTCCCGAGGGCGTCCACAACTATAAGGGAAGAAAATATGCCCGTTTCTCTGCTGTTGTCTCCTCCTTTGATTCAGCATCTGGGACAAGAAGGGAGAAAGGGGGTCCTGATCCCAAGTACATACAGCACCACGGAACAAGGGAGGAAAGCCTCTCCTTCTTTCTTTCTTTCTTTCTTTCTTTCTTTCTTTCTTTCTTTCTTTCTTTCTTTCTTTCCTTCCTTCTTTCTTTCTTTCTTTCTTTCCTATCTGGGTCCTTTCTTTTCAGGTCAGCAAAATCAGCCTGGTGGACCTGGCAGGGAGCGAGCGGGCGGATTCATCAGGAGCCAAGGGCACGAGGCTAAAGGTGAGCGCTCTGCCTCGCATGCCGATAAGCCGCCGTCTTGGCAACCTACAGCAGTTCCCCTCCCTGGGGTGGGCGATGGGATTATCTAGGGGGGACGCTAAGAAGCAAGAGGCCCGTGACTACCAGACTTTGCAAAGCTGGCATCGCCAGGTCACATTTGCTGAATTAATGGAGCTAAGTTGTATTAACTGGGTTCTGAATATATGGGCAATTATCTGTTGCTACTTTGCCTTTTGTAGGGTTATTTTCCTCAGTCTGTCGTGCAAACCGCTGTTCTGAATAATGCTTTTTTTATAGGGCAGGGGAGGTGGCCCTGGGGGCGGGTATATGGAACCAGGAGGGTAGTGGAGTTCCCTAAAAGGTTTGGGAACTGCTGGCTAGAGTTAGACTCCCCTGACAATGGGGGTAATGTGTGCCCGCCATAGGGGAATGTGTGTGTGTGTGTGTGTGTGTGTGAGAGAGAGAGAGAGAGAGAGAGAGAGAGAAAGAGACAGGAAGACACAGGCAGGCAGGCAGAGAAGTTAATTCTAACAAGTTAGCTGTGATTCCTGCATTGCAGCTCTACAATTCTAAGATTATTAAGTTAAAGGTGAGAAATAAGTAATAAGGACTTGCTGAGCTAATAATTTGAATTGGAATACAAGAAGGGAAGATGTGAGGAGGTCTGAGAAATAAGTTAAAAGAAATAAGTAATTGAAACTTTATGTGTTTTTAATTGTTTTTAAGTTTAGTATTTTCGTATGCTTGTTATACTTTTTTTTTCTTTTTGTGTGTGGCTGTTAATTTTTGTTTGTGTTTCATTACAGAAAATGTTAATAAATATATATTTAAAAAAAATACAATTCTAAGATTCTGTAAATTATTTTCACCCACTTTTTCAGGAAGGCGCCAACATCAACAAATCTCTGACCACACTGGGCAAAGTTATCTCCGCGCTGGCAGAGATGGTGAGTGACCCTTTGAGGGGGTTCTTCTTCTTTGGGGTTCCAGGCTTAACTCGTTTTTAGTCTTATTTTTATTGTAATGTCCAAAGGCTTTAATCATCGATGCAATGCTTTCCCAGTGGCAATTTCATTGCTTTTTTCTTTTTTTGGGGGGGTACACTGCTCTTTTTTCAGAAAATCAAACAGTGTATTAAATTTTACGAAATAAGTAAAAGCAATACCTGGAATGCATTTATTTAAAAAACCAGTAGCTTGTAAATAACCATATGTATTATTATCCAGATTCATATGTAAATAACCACATATGAATCTGGATAATAATAACACCTAGTATACTGGGACGCGGGTGGCGCTGTGGGTTAAACCACAGAGCCTAGGGCTTGCCAATTAGAAGGTTGGCGGTTTGAATCCCCGCAATGACGGGGTGAGCTCCCATTGCTCGGTCCCTGCTCCTGCCAACGTAGCAGTTCGAAAGCACGTCAAAGTGCAAGTAGATAAATAGGTACCGCTCTGGCGGGAAGGTAAATGGCATTTCCGTGTGCTGCTCTGGTTCGCCAGAGGTGGCTTAGTCCTGCTGGCCACATGACCCGGAAGCTGTACGCCGGCTCCCTCAGCCAGTAAAGCGAGATGAGCGCCGCAACCCCAGAGTCAGTCACGACTGGACCTAATGGTCAGGGGTCCCTTTACCTTTACTACCTGTATACTAGAGAAGCATCTATATGGAATTGTAGTCATTTGCATAAAATTGCATAATTGTAGTTGTTTGCATATAAAGTGTTAATAATACACATTCCCCCTTTTTCATTTATTCCCCTTTTAAAGATTATTATTAATAAAAATGCAAAATAAATAAAAACAGGGGGCAGGTGGTGTTATTGGATGGGGCGGAGGGCAAAGAGAGGAATCGCCCCCCCTTTTTTCACTTGCCTCCCTCCTTCTTGACCCCCCCCCAGCAAAACAACAAGAAAAAGAAGTCTGAGTTCATCCCCTATCGTGACTCGGTGCTCACCTGGCTGCTGAAAGAGAACTTGGGTGAGTGTTTGGGGTTGGGATGTGAGTCAAGGTGTGGGGAAGAGGCGGAAGGTGTAGGGAAGTTGAAAGCAGCTAGAGATGATTTTGGATGGATTTAACTTTTTAAATAAAAAAAACCAGCCTCCCATCTACGACCCTAGATTGGAGGAGAGAAAGGTTCCCTGGTTTTGGGAGCCTCTGTTGCCGGTGGTGGTGAATAGGGGTTAGAGGGTCAGGACTAGGATGTGAGAGAGACCAGGGTCCACGTCCTCCCCCCACATGGCGGCCATGGAGCTCCCTGAGGGTCACCTTGAGTTGCGACCACTCTTCTCTCAGCCTAGCCTACCTGGCAGGGCTGTTGTGGACATTAAATGAGGAGGTGGGGAGAAGCATGTGCAGGTCAAATTGAGCTCCTTGAAGGGAAAGGTGGCATGTAAATGAGACAGAGGGATAGATATAAACTGGGGGGGCGGGACGCTGCTCCTGTAGGGTTGGAGATAATAAGTTTCCGTGCTCTCTGCCATTTTTCCTGCGGATTTCTAAAAATGTAGGAGCCTTTGCATATGGTCTGTTTGCTTTCTTGGCCTTTCACAAAGGGGGGGGGGGGATAAACTAGGAAGTAGAAGCACTCCCAGTCCACCCTTCTCCCCTCCATTTACCTTCTCTCCCCTCCTTTTTATTATTTCTCAGGGGGCAATTCCCGCACAGCCATGATCGCTGCCCTCAGCCCGGCTGACATCAACTATGAAGAGACACTGAGCACCCTCCGGTGAGCTGAAGAAGCAGATAAATTGGGGCGAGAGGTGGGGAGTTCGTGTCCCATTCTGTTCCCACTGCCCACCTCCTTCCTGGTGTAGCCAGAGAGTTTCCCCTCCATGGGGGGGGGGGCAAAGACCACAGCAGCCCAGCTATTTCCTTGCTGTTTCTCTCTCTTGCACACTTGCCTTCCCATCAAAGAATCATAGAATTGTAAGGGGGGGGGAGCTGTACACCACCTTGAGCTCCTCGGAATAAAAGGTAGGAGATAAATGCAATAAATAAATAAACACCCTGACTTCCCCCCCCCCATCCAGTTATGCCGACCGCACCAAGCAGATTCGCTGCAACGCCGTCATCAACGAAGATCCCAACGCCCGCCTCATCCGGGAGCTCAAAGAGGAGGTTGCCAGGCTCCGAGACCTCCTTTCTGCCCAGGGGCTCTCGGCCACCACCTTCGCGGGTAAGGGGGCAGGAGAGTGCCCCAGAGGGAGGGAGGGAAGGGGTGAAGTCTGAGTGCTGGGGATTTAGCTCCTGCCATAAAGGCAAGGGACGCGGGTGGTGCTGTGAGTTAAACCACAAAGCCTAGGACTTGCCGATCAAAAGGTCGGCGGTTCGAATCCCCGCGACGGGGTGAGCTCCTGTTGCTCAGTCCCTGCTCCTGCCAACCTAGCAGTTCGAAAGCACGTCAAAGTGCAAGTAGATAAATAGGCACCGCTCTGGCGGGAAGGTAAACGGCATTTCCGTGCGCTGCTGTGGTTGGCCAGAAGCGGCTTAGCCATGCTGGCCACATGACCCGGAAGCTGAACGCTGGCTCCCTCGGCCAATAAAGCGACATGAGCGCCGCAACCGCAGTCGGCCAGGGGTCAGGCCAGTCGACTAATGGTCAGGGGTCCCTTGGCAAGAAGCCAAGGCAAGTTCCCCGGTATTCTTCCATCAGGGTAGACGTTACACAAGGAAAGGGTGTGGGGGAGGGATGAGGAAAAAGGAATGAGGCTGATGTTGCAGCCTTGAGAACAGCTTGCAAACTCCCAGGTCCTGCAGATAATTTCAGGTGACACACCTAGGATTCTGGGGTAGAGAAGCTACTAGCCACAGTGGCTAAGTTCTGCCTCCACATTTGGAGGCAGCCGTGCATCCCATGGCCAGATGCTGGAAACCCCAGGAGGGGAGAGCGACTCTTCTGCCTGGATCCCATAATAGGCACCTGGCTGGCCACAGAGAGAACAGGATGCAGGAGTAGATGGGGCCCCCTTTCGGCCTGATCCAGCAGACACTTCTTATTCTCTTAAGCAATTTCTGCTCCTCCTTCTCTGACAGATTGAATTAATAGAGCGGCAGAGTTGGACGGGCCCCCCAAGGGTCATCCAGCCCAACCCCCTGCAGTGCCGCAATTGCAGCTAAGGAAGGAAGGAAGGAGGAAGAGGGCGCAATGGCTGGCTTCCTGTGTTCCTGATGGTGGTGTGTTTCCCACTCTGCAGGTGCCAAACCGGATGACCCGGGGGGCGGACTGGGCCTCCCCATCTCTCCCTTTGCCCCGAGTGAGGACTCCTCCCTCCTCCTGGAGCCCCTGCCCCTCAATGGGGAGTCTGAGTCGTACCCCGACATGGAGGAGGAGATGATTTGCACAGAAGAGGCCATGGAGAGGCTCCAGGTGAGATTGGGGGGCAGGCGCTTATCTCCAAACCACTTGGAAAGGGGGACTTGCATCTAACTAGCCTGCCCCAGGGGAAAGCCCCAGGCTTGGGTTAGCTGGGGAGGGGGCAGCGCGTCTTGAAGTGAGCTTACAGGGAACCAGGCAGAGGGCCTTCTCGGTAGTGGCACCTGCCCTGTGGAACGCCCTCCCACCAGATGTCAAGGCAATAAACAACTATTTTACTTTTAAAAGACAACTGAAGGTGGCCCTGTTTAGGGAAGTTTTGAATGTTTGATGCTGTATTGTTTTTAATATTCGGTTGGAAGCCGCCCAGAGTGGCTGGGGAAACACAGCCAGATGGGCGGGGTATAAATAATAATAATAATTATCATTATCATTATCATTATCATTATTGCTCTTCCTCCAACCCCTGGCACACACACACACACACACACACACACACACACACCCGTCAAGTGACCCAGTTGCCTCAACTGTTCCCCCCAAGGCTTGGTTTCCAGACCCTCAATTATCTCAGTCACCCTCCGTCCTCTCACCAAAGGCTTGGGCTGGCTTTCTAGGTGGTCCTGAGCTGAGGGTCTTCATTCCCACTTGTGTCCCATCAGACCAGCACATCTTCAAGCCTTTAGCCATTTCCCCACATCCTGCTGTTTTGAGCTTCTCCAATTCAGCGTCACTCGCGGCAGAAACTCTCTCTCACTACGACCTGCGGCCTCGTCTTTTCTGCGCCGCAGGCACTGGCTTATAACGGGCCGTAGGGAGTAGTTGGGCGGGGAATGGTGGTAAACAGAGCGGCTTTCCTTGCCTGTGCCCTGAGTTGCTCCCCTGTCCTCGTAGGAGACGGAAAAGATCATCGCGGAGCTCAACGAGACGTGGGAGGAAAAGCTGCGGAAAACAGAGGCCATCCGGATGGAGCGGTGAGTGGGATAAACCCCTCTGGCATGGGGGTCTCTCTTGCAAATCCCCCCTCCCCAAGCAAGAATGCTCGCTTGTATCCGAGCAGCGTGTAGTCTCTTTCCCTCAAGGAATGTGGGGACTGCAAATATACTGGCAGGGGTGGGAAGGAGTTATAGTTCCAAACCCCTGGAGGAGGGCGCCAGGTTGGGCAAGGCTGTTGTAGGCAGACAAAATAAAAAATTCCTTCCAGTAGCACCTTAAAGACCAACTAAGTTAGTTCTTGGTATGAGCTTTCGTGTGCATGCACACTTCTTCAGATACACTGAAACAGAAGTTGCCAGATCCTTCTATATAGTGAGAAGGTGGGGAGGGGTATTACTCAGAAGGGTGGTGGGAATGGGAGATTGGCAGATAGCTGAGATGAGCCTGTTGACGACTCTTAACGACTGTAATAGGTTTTACAGGAAAAGGCAAGGGGTGAGAAGGTGAGAAATGGCTTAGTCATGTATAATGAGATAAGAATCCAATGTCTCTGTTCAGACCAGGTCTCTCCATGGTTTTAAGTTTGGTAATGAGTTGCAATTCACTATATAGAAGGATCTGGCAACTTCTGTTTCAGTGTATCTGAAGTGCATGCACACGAAAGCTCATACCAAGAACTAACTTAGTTGGTCTTTAAGGTGCTACTGGAAGGAATTTTTTATTTTGACTATGGCAGACCAACACGGCTACCTATCTGTAACTGTAGGCAGACAAGGTGGCGTTTAGCTGAGTTTTGTTTTATCATTGATTCGTTTTGTCGTGTTTACGCCCCTCCTTCTTTCTCCAAGGAGCACAAAGTGGCCTGGACTCGTAATCTGGGGAACCGGGTTCGAGTCTCCGCTCCTCCACCTGCAGCTGCTGGGTGACCTTGGGCCAGTCACACTTCTCTGAAGTCTCTCAGCCCCACTCACCTCACAGAGTGTTTGTTGTGGGGGAGGAAGGGAAAGGAGAATGCTAGCTGCTTTGAGACTCCTGAAGGGGAGTGAAAGGCGGGATATCAAATCCAAACTCCTCCTCTTCCTCTTCTTCTTCTTCTTCCCTTCTCCCCTTCCTTCTCATTTAATCCCCCAAATATCAACCTGCGAGGAAGGTTAGGCTGAGAGAAGACAGTGACTGGCACCCAAAGTCACCGTCCAGTGAGCTTAATGGCCAAGTGGGAGGATTTGAACCCTGGTCCTCTCCCAGGTCCTAGTCTGACAACGTCACCACTACACCGCCACGGACTCAGCGAGTAGACACATTGAAATCCATTGATACAACTTAGTCACGTTGCTTATTTTTTTAATGAGAAAAAGCTTGAGTTGAATACCACCCACAGGTATTAGCATGAAATTCTGGCTGTGAAAATGGGGAATGGAAGCAGTTGAGTGCCAGCAGATGAATCACGCAAAGCCAAAAAGTGACATGAGCCAAACTACCGAGATAGACTGCCTCTGGACCTGGAGGTTCTGAAAGGCCATAAGAGCCTGGTTGCTGGATCAGGCCAATGGCCCATGCACTCCAGCATTCTCACAGTGGCCAAGCAGACGCCTGTGGGAAGCTCGCAAGCAGGATCCGAGCGCAAGAGCAACTCTCCGTTCCTGCGGTTTCCAGGAACTGGTGTTCAGGAATATCGCTGCCTCCAGAGCCACCATGGCTAATAGCCCTCCTCCTCCATGAATTTGTTCTCTTTTCAAGCCATCCGTGTTGGTGGCCATCCCTGTCTCCTGTGGCAGAGAGTTTCAAAGTTCAACTACATGCTACATGAAGGAGGAATTCTTTTCATGCGTCCCGAACCTTCCAACCTTTATTGGTTCATTCAATGCTGAAATGTTGAACCCGTCCCCATCTGAAACCTGCCTGTCTGTCTCCCTTTTCTCCCTGCAGAGAGGCTCTCCTGGCAGAGATGGGCGTGGCTCTCCGGGAGGATGGGGGCACTGTGGGGGTCTTTTCCCCCAAGAAGGTAAGCCTTGGTGTTGCAGTGACAGGCGTCCGTAGGCTTCACTGGGCATGGCTGGTGGGGTGAAGCCTGCGACTTGCCAAAGCCGGGGGGGGGGGGCTCAGTCTTGCCCCATTTAAGCAAAAGCTTCCAAGGGTCTCCTGGGATGGAGCCGGGGTGGGGGTGGGGGAGTCTTTTTCTATTGCCTGAGCCAGGGGTCAGCAAACTTTTTCAGCAGGGGGCTGGTCCATTGTCCCTCAGACCTTGTGGGGGGGGCGGACTGGATTTTTTTGGGGGGAAATGAACGGATTCCTCTGCCCCACAAATAACCCAGAGGTGCATTTTAAATAAAAGCACATTCTACTCATGTAAAAACACACTGATTCCCGGACCATCTGCGGGCCAGATTTAGAAGGCCATTGGGCCGGATCCGGCCCCCTGGCCTTAGTTTGCCTACCCATGGAATCTGAGCCCTGTTGAAACCATCTCAGGAGCAAACATTCCACAAATCCTGAACGGAGTCCCTAAGGCGGTTGGGTGGCGCCTTGTACGCCTCCTTCTAGCAATTCCTGCAGCCAAATTTGTGCCCAGCGTCTTGCTCTGCTTTCCTTCGGACCCCCTCAACGAGGCCAAGAGCGAGGCCTTGTTGTTTGAGCAGCCCTGGACCCCCACATATACTGCCCAGGCCTGCACCCTAGGGGGGGGGTCACTTGGGTGCTGCTAACACAGCAAAAGCAACATGGCAAGCAACCGTCATGAGATCCCAGTCTCTGCAGCCACAGCAGGCGCTGTGATTCTCCAGCAGTTTGACTTCACCCCTGGAGGTGCACTCCATTGAGTCTCGAGACAGACGGGTGCCGTAATTTCAGAGATAGGGACAGCTGCGTATTCCTGCATTGGACTGGGCGATTCTCAGGACCCCGTCCAATTTTATGCTTCTGTGAAATCAGCCTGTGGGAGGGTTTGCTGACCAGCTTAGTATCTTCTCTCTGTGTGTGTGTTTGCAAGCAATGGCCACAAGGTGGTGCCAGTTTCTCCCAGCTGATACATTTGCAGCAGGCGTCTCTGGTCTGGGCAGTGGTTTTTAAAAGCCACTGGTGTGAAAATGCACCCTTTTGTTCTGCCCACAAGGGGGCAGCACCACTGTTCTTTCTCCCTCCTGGCCTCCTTCCTGACATAAGAGCCCAGCTGGATCAGGCCCACAGGGGCCCGTCCAGTCCAGCCTCCTGTCCTCACAGTGGCCAACCAGATGCCCCAATGGGGAACCCACAAACAGGATCCGAGCAAAAGAGCAACTCTTCCCTCCTGCAGTTTCCACCAACTTGTGTTCAGAAGCATTGCTCCTGGTCCTGAATGACTCCCTGGTCCTCAATGGGGTAACTGTGCCCCTGAAGGACCAGGTGCGCAGCCGGGGAGTCATTTTGGACTCACTGCTGTCCATGGAGGCGCAGGTCAATTCTGTGTCCAGGGCAGCTGTTTATCAGCTCCATCTGGTACGCAGGATGAGACCCTCCCTGCCTGCGGACTGTCTCGCCAGAGTGGTGCATGCTCTGGTTATCTCCCGCTTGGACTACTGCAATGCACTCTACGTGGGGCTACCTTTGAAGGTGACTCGGAAACTACAACTAATCCAGCTAGACTGGGGACTGGGAGCGGCTGGCGAGACCACATAACACCGGTCCTGAAAGACCTACATTGGCTCCCAGTATGTTTCCGAGCACAATTAAAAGTGTTGGTGCTGACCTTGAAAGCCCTAAACGGCCTCAAAGGCCCAGTAGACCCTGAAGGAGCGTCTCCACCCCCATCTTTCGGCCTGGACACTGAGGTCCAGCGCTGAGGGGCTTCTGGCAGTTCCCTCATGGCGAGAAGTGAAGTTAAAGGGAACCGGGCACAGGGCCTTCTTGGTAGTGGCACCCGCCCTGTGGAATGCCCTCCCAGCAGATGTCAAGGAAATAAGCAGCTATCTTATTTTTAAAAGACACCTGAAGGCAGCCCTGTTTTTAACACTTGATTGGGAGCCGCCCAGAGTGGCTGGGGAAACTCAGCCAGATGGGAGGGGTATAAATAATAAAATTATTATTATTATTATTATTATTATTATTATTGCTGCCTCCGACTATTGGGCATTGAAACATGTCGCAGAGTGCGTGCAGAGTGGCCCACACAGATGGAAACACTGAAGAGACGCAGAGATATCTTTGCAAGGTTTAATAACAACTTCCCAAACATACATCTTACATAGTGTCTATAATCGTCGCCCGTCTATCCACCAGGGCAGAGTAAGGTACATACTGCCCATTATATTCACAATTGCTGACACAGCTAACTACAGTGACTTATCAGCACCTGCTACACAGCTGTAAAAACTAGGTCAGGATATGCACCCTGGCTTTTCAAGGGAAACAATAATGAACCCTAACATTTAAACAAACTATTCAGCACCGACTGTGGAGGGCAGGGCATCTGGCCGTGTGAAGGAGGGCTTCCGTTGATATCTGCCTGCCTCTTGTCTTAACGCAGACTCCACACCTGGTGAACCTGAACGAGGATCCGCTGATGTCCGAATGCCTCCTCTACCACATCAAGGACGGCATCACCCGGTGAGACCCTCGGGGCTGTGGCGGTTTTGTGGGACGGAGAGGCGAAAGGGGTCCTTCTGAGCTGATCCTTATTCATATTACTAATTAATCAAAGTTGTAATCATACGAAGAGCCCAAGGCAGCTCACAACAAAAAACATCTCCGTCTCTCTCTCTTTCTCCCTCTCTCCGGGGACCCTTCCTTCTCCCCCTGCAGAGTTGGCCAGCAGAACGTGGACATCAAACTGACGGGCCAGTTCATCAGAGAGCAGCATTGCGTCTTCTGCAGCGTCACCAATGAGTCTGGAGAAGGTGAGCTGGGTGGTTTAAGGAGCACAGGCCCCTTCGAGAAGTTGGAGGGCCGCCTCCCTTTGGGATCCCGAGTTCCTTTTCTGTAATAACTCCTCCTCCTCCTCTCCCATTTCTTTTGTGCTTGCGTGGAGCAGGGGGGCCTCGCCGTGGGGCCACATGCCAACAGGTACTGGGGTGTCTGTGGGTCCTGGCAGGGGTGCGGGGAGGTGCCAGCGTGTGGGTCTGCTGACTCTGGGGGCCTGAGCTGCCTCCCACCCTCTCAGTCTCTCATGCTGTACGCCAGTGATTCCCAAAGCAGGAGGACTTAATGGTGAGAAGCAGCGCTAAGGGGCAAGAGAGTGGCGGGGGGTGGGGGCCACTGGAGGTGTAAATGGCTACCAGACTTTGAGAAGCTAGTATCCCTGGGCAAAGTGAGTTTAGGAAACCACATAAGAGAAAGAAAGTAAGTAAAAACTTCCTGACAAGTAAGAGCTGTTTGGCTGTGGAAGGGACTCCCTTGGGAAGTTGTGGACTCTCCTTCCTTGGAGGTTTCTGAGCAGAGGTTAGGCAGTCTATCTCAGATGCTTTAGTTGAGATTCCTGCGTCGCAGGGGAAAGGATTAGATGATTCCATGTAGTAGTTTCATAGAATCATCTTCACTATTATAAATTATGAAATGTGTAGGCCAACCCTCAGCCAACGACCACAGGGCAGTTAGCAATACGAAACGAGAACAAAGAGTAATAACCATGGAATTGTAGAGTTGGCAGGGACCCCCAGGGGTCATCTAGCCCAGTCCCATGCAGTGCAGGAATCCCAGCTGACAACCTGACATCATCTGCCAGTGTGGTGTAGTGGTTAAGAGCGGTGGACTCGTAATCTGGGGAACCGGGTTCGCGTCTCCGCTCCTCCACATGCAGCTGCTGGGTGACCTTGGGCCAGTCACACTTCTCTGAAGTCTCTCAGCCCCACTCACCTCACAGAGTGTTTGCTGTGGGGGAGGAAGGGAAAGGAGAATGTGAGCCGCTTTGAGACTCCTTCAGGTAGTGATAAAGCAGGATATCAAATCCAAACTTCTCTTCTTCATCTGCTCAGAAACCTCCCAGCGGAGGAGACCTATACCCCTGCGTCTTACTGTCAGAAAGTTCCTCCCAATTGGCTTTTGAATATGTGTGCTTTCGAATGTCACGCTTTCGAATTTTATCTTCCTTTGTGGGTCATGCTTCTGAGCAACGCTTATTTTATAGGGTAGGGGCCCCTGGGGGTGAGTTTATAGAGTCAGGGAGGCCATTGGAAGAGGTGCTCCTGTTTTTTCCGATCTCACATCCCAGTGGGGTCTTTTCCCCCTAGCAAAGCAACCCCAGAAGACCTGGGGCCTTGAGTGGGGGGGGGGTAGAGAGGGTGCTAGCGGGTGCTGCTTGCTTCCTTACCACCACCACCCACCCTTTCCGGGAAAGTGTGCCCTGACCTTTGCCTCCCCCTCCTCCCTCTTTCAGTGGTTGTGACCCTGGAGCCGTGCGAAGGTGCTGAGACCTACGTCAACGGGAAGCAGGTGCTGGAGCCGCTGGTGCTGAGATCAGGTCAGCGTTTCCCGAGTGGTGCAGTGAGCAATAGGCTCGATTTACCAGTTGCATTATTGGAATTCTGTGCTGCTTTCCAATCAAGCGAACCCCGAAGCAGCTTGCAAACAATAAATGACAATAACGGAACGGTATAAATCACACAGTGCAATTAACGAATCATCAGTCAAACCATTGCGAACTATAAAGCACTGTTTGAAAACCGGCAGCTAAAAAATAAGCTGAACGTACCAATTACAGCATATGTCATATTAGCTGGTTCACAAATCAAAAAGGCATTTATAATGTATAAAACAGTATTTACAGGATGACAACTAAAAAATAAGCTAGACACACACACATATCTCATTCTTGCAATGACTCATAATATTTCCTGCTGTTTCCTGCTTGGCAGGGGGTTGGACTCGATGGCCCTTGTGGTCTCTTCCAACTCTATGATTCTATGATTCTATGATTCTATGATTTCACTCTGTTCATTAAAATGCACCTAAACATCCATCAAAGGGTAATAAGAAATTGAAATTAATTGAAATTGAAATACTTTATTGTCACTTGTATACAGTGAGATTGTTAAGGGACACGGGTGACGCTGTGGGTTGAAACACAGAGCCTAGGGCTTGCCGTTCAGAAGGTCGGGGGTTCGAATCCCCGCGACGGGGTGAGCTCCTGTCGCTCGGTCCCTGCTCCTGCCAACCTGGCAGTTCGAAAGCACGTCAAAGTGCAAATAGATAAATAGGTACCGCTCTGGCGGGAAGGTAAACGGCTTTTCCGTGCGCTGCTCTGGTTCGCCAGAAGCAGATTAGTCCTGCTGGCCACATGACCTGGAAGCTGTATGCCGGCTCCCTCGGCCAATAAAGCGAGATAAGCACCGCAACCCCAGAGTCGGCCATGACTGGACCTAATGGTCAGGGGTCCCTTTACCTTTAAACATCCATCAAATGGGAGGATCCTGATGAAAACAGAGCAGAATTGTGCCTCCCTTCCTGCAAGACTCTCCTTGGGCCCATCTGTGTGCGTGACTTGTTTGTGCAGGAAAAACATGCCCCAAAGCCAGAGGTGGTGCAGCACTTATTAGAGTGTTGGGTTACAAGGACCCGGGAGAGACCAGGGTTCAAATCTCCCCACTTGGCCATGAAACTCACCTTGGGGGCCGGTCACTTGCTCTCAGTCTAACCTACCTTGCAGGATTATGGGGGGAGGGCTAAATGGGGAGGTGGGGGGGTTACCTACCTGGAGAAAAAAGGCAGGACATACATGCCGTAATGAGCAATGGCTGCCACACATAGGCATGGGCTAGTTTCTGTGGGTACCGCCATAAACACCGTCTGCACACCCTGAAATATGGATGACTTCAGAGCAATAATTGTTCCTCTGCCCCCAGAAGGTCCAGCTCCAAGGGCCTTCTGGCGGTTCCCTTGCTCCAAGAAGCCCAGTTACAGGGAACCAGGCAGAGGGCCTTCTCGGTGGTGGCGCCCGCCCTGTGGAATGCCCTCCCACCAGATGTCAAAGAGAAAAATAACTACCAGACTTTTAGAAGACGTCTAAAGGCAGCCCTGTTTAGGGAAGCTTTTAATGTTTAATAGATTATTGTATTTTAGTGTTTTGTTGGAAGCCGCCCAGAGTGGCTGGTGAGGCCCAGCCAGATGGGTGGGGTATAAATAATAAATTACTATTATATTATTATTATAAAGGGGGTGTGCGTGAGACACAGGACAGGACCTGCTCTGCAGTGGCCCCTAATAATTCTCCTTCGCTGACATGTCTCCTTCCCTCCTCCCATCTCCCTATCTAGGGAACCGCATCGTCATGGGCAAGAACCACGTTTTCCGCTTCAACCACCCAGAGCAGGCGCGGCTGGAACGGGAGCGCAACACCCCTGTGGAGAGCCAGGCCGAGCCAGTCGACTGGAACTTTGCCCAGCGGGAGCTTCTGGAGAAGCAAGGAATCGACATCAAGCTGGAGATGGAGAAGAGGTGGGCGAGTCTTGGCTAGTCAGTGATATCATTTGCCAGAAGCTTGCACAGTGAAGGTGCCAGGCGCACCACTGTGGGGAGGGAGTTGCAGAGCTCAGGGGGCCACCGCAGAGCAGGCCCTGTCCTGGGTCACACGCACACCCCCTTTGAGCTTCTGGGGGTGGAGGAACAACCAAGAGGGGACCCCCTCTGCCGATCTCAGCACCTCAGAAGGTCTGTAGGGAAGAGGGGGGCTGTTTCTTGTGACTTGTGGAGTGGGACCTGTCTCTATCACAATTTAGTGTTTCTGTCCTCTTCCCCATCACCCTTTTTTTACAAAAAGGCTTCAGGACCTGGAGACGCAATATCGTCGTGAGAAGGAGGAAGCGGACTTGCTTCTGGAGCAGCAAAGACTGGTGTGTACATGTCTACATGTCTCTGTTGCCCCATACCTCTCCAGTGTAGGGTGGGAGGAGCAGGCAGGGCAGGAGTGACCCACTTTACAGAGCAGCACCCGATAGGCTGCCCTCTTTGTTGCCATTCTGTTGGAGAGGAGAGGGGGCGGTCCCGGGTGCAGAGAGTTTGCAGGCCAGAAGCAAACAGGCAGTTGGTCAGCCAGTTCCATCTCTGCCTATAAATCTCAAAGCCAATCTTGTTTCCAGGGCTGATTGCAGCCCCTATGCACCCACCACCACCAGGTGCTTCTTTTTGCAACTCATCAATTTTTAAAAAGTTAAAAGGTAAAGGACCCCTGACAGTTAAGTCCAGTCGCAAACAACTCTGGGGTTGCAGCACTCATCTTGTTTTACTGACCAAGGGAGCCAACATTTGTCCGCACACAGTTTTTCCGGGTCATGTGGCCAGCAGGACTAAACCGCTTCTGGCGAAACCAGAGTAGCGCATGGAAACGCCCTTTACCTTCCCGCTGGAGCGGTACCTATTTATCTACTTGCACTTTGATGTGCTTTTGAACTGCTAGGTTGGCAAGAGCAGGGACCGAGCAACGGGAGCTCACCCCGTCATGGGGATTTGAACCCCTGACCTTCCGATCGGCAAGCCCTAGGCTCAGTGGTTTACACCACAGCGCCTCCCGCGTCCCTTTAAAAAGTTACTAACTTGTTAAATTTTAAAGGGCCACACAGCCCAAAAGGACAAAAGGGCAAAGACTCAGCACAGCCGCAAAAGGCTGTGAAAGTAATATTAACTCGTACAGAATATTCCCTTTACAAATAATAAAGGTTTCTAAAAACAAAAAACATACTCTTCACCTGTGAGAAGCTTGAGAGCAAAGCTTCTATATAGTATTAAATGAGCTGAACGTTTGTATATATACTAATAGCACTGAGTGACCGTGTGCCTCAGTGGGAAATGAAATCAAACACAAGCACACACAAACCTATTCTGTACATTTGAGCGAGAGAGATTGGAGCTCTGCTCACCAAGGCAAAACCATTTTGAGCATATAATGGCTGCACTGACTCTGACTCCGCAGTCGGGGGAAGCAGTGCTGCTGAATCCTATGCACAGGGCTGCCTCACAAGACGGTTCGGAAACTTCAGCTGGGGCAGAATTTGGCAGCCAGATATAGCTTCAGCCTATATCGCCAATCCTGGTCCGACTGCACCGGCTGCCAATTCGTTTCTGGATCCAATTCAAAGTGCTGGCTTTGACCTATAAAACTTCAAACAGCTGAGGACCCCAGTACAATGGACTCTCGGGTTACGTTACCTTCGGGTAACGTAACTTTTGGGTTACGAACGCGACAAACTCAGAAGTGTATACTTCCGGGTTTCACTGCGTGTGCATGCACAAAAGCGCTTTGCGCATGTGCAGAAGCACTCTATTGCACCGCACGCGTGCACAGAAGCAGCACCTCTAGATGCGGACTTTTTGGGGTACATACGGACCCCCGGAACAAATTAAGTCCATATCCAGAGGGTCCACTGTATAGCCTCTCCCCATAGGAACCAGCCCAAACCCTGCAATCTTCATCCGAGGCCCGTCTTCCTGTGCCTCTTCCACGAAAGGTCCAGCAACACAAGGACGGGCCCTTTTCTGTGGTTGCTCCCTGCTTGTGGGATGTTCTTCCCAGGGAGATTTGCCGTGAGCCTTCATTAGGCACCTGGCGAAAACATTCCTCTTCAACCAAGCCTTTGGCTATTAAACTATAGTCTTTTAAAGCAGTGGCGGTATTGTCCCACCCACTTCTCTTTCATTATTATTACATTATGTGTTTTATGCCGTGGTCTGTCGATAAAGGCGGTATACAAATGAGATATGAGAATATCTTTTCAAGAAGGGCGCTTTGCTAAACCCTTGAATACTAAACCATTAAGATCAGAGTACTTCTGGGATTTGCCCAGTACAGTCCCCGCTGCCCCCTGCAGAAACTCAGCTGCGCCCCCCTCTCCTTCCGTCTCCCCAGTACGCAGACTCCGACAGCGGGGACGACTCAGACAAGCGCTCCTGCGAGGAGAGCTGGCGCCTGATCTCGTCTCTGCGCGAGAAGCTCCCGGCCACCAAGGTGCAGACCATCGTGCGCCGCTGCGGCCTGCCCAGCTCGGGCAAGAAGCGGGAGCCGCTCCGCGTCTACCAGATCCCCCAGCGTCGGCGGGCGGCGAAGGACCCCCGCTGGCTGACTCTGGCTGACCTCAAGATGCAGGCGGTCAAGGAGATCTGCTACGAGGTGGCCCTCAACGACTTCCGCCACTCGCGCCAGGAGATCGAGGCCCTGAGCATCGTCAAGATGAAGGAGCTGTGCCGCCTCTACGGAAAGCGCGACCCCAACGAGCGCGACAGCTGGCGCGCCGTGGCCCGCGACGTCTGGGACACGGTGGGCGTGGGCGAGGCTGACGGCACGGCAGGGGGCGGAGGAGGAGGGGGCTCCTCGGAGGTCCGCACGGGAGGCACCCCCGGCGCGGATGTGGACGACCTCCGGGCCCACATCGACAAGCTGACTGACATTCTGCAGGAGGTGAAGATCCAGAACAACATGAAGGACGAGGAGATCCGGGCGCTGAGGGACCGCGTGGTCAAGATGGAGCGTGTCATCCCCATCTCAGCCCAGGTGAGCTGGGGGGCCTGCAGGGGGGGTTGGGGGGCAGTGATGGTAAGGTGAAGAATGGTGTTGCAGAGAAATGTTCTGTTCCCACGCAAACCAGAATAGGAATCTGGCCTCAGACTTAATGGCAGAAATTGTAGCGGCTTCCTAAAAACACCCTCCATCGTTCTGCCCGGACACTGAGGTCCAGCTCCGAGGGCCTTCTGGCGGTTCCCTAGCTGTGAAAAGCCAAGTTACAGGGAACCAGGCAGAGGGCCTTCTCGGTGGTGGCACCCGTCCTGTGGAATGCCCTCCCACCAGATGTCAAAGATAAAAACAACTACCAGACTTTTAGAAGACATCTGAAGGCAGTCCTGTTTAGGGAAGCTTTTAATGTTTAATAGATTACTGTATTTTAGTGTTCTGTTGGAAGCTGCCCAGAGTGGCTGGGGAGACCCAGCCAGATGGGCGGGGTATAAATAATAAATTATTATTATATTATTACCATCATCAGGGGCCATGAGGCTCAGTGAGGCTATCCATCTGGCTGGGCAGCAGATGCCCAGAAGTTGGCAGCAGGGTGTCGGCACAGAGAGTCTCAGCTGAGGGCAGCAATCATGGAATGGTAGAGTTGGAAGGGACATCTAGTGCAGTGTGGGTGGAGACAGTAACAATAATTAGAGAACCCCTTTTGGACTTTTCGTGTGAAAAGGAAAATGAATGAACAGAGAGGCATTTGGGTCTGGAGTTTGGGAAAACATCGCTTAACAGAAAGTAGAACAGTTGGATGCCTCCCTAGAGTGAATGTTTTGAATTATTTCTTCTATGCAATGGACAGGCAGAAAACCAGAAGTTCTTCTTATTTCTGTTTCCATTTGGATTAGTTTATTTCATTGCATTACAAAAAAGGCTATCATGAAATCTCCTTCAGACCTTTGCGTTTCTTCTTCTTCTCCCAGGAGGACGAAGACCTCGAGAACGAGTGGGGCTCGCTGCTCTTCTCCGAGGGGCTCGCTCCGTCGGAGGAGGACCCCAAGGAGGACAGGGCGGGTGGCCAGGACTCCCCGACTCTCAGGGAGGCCGGGGAGGAGAGGAGAGGCCCGTCCCCGCCCTCCCCGACCTGCTGCGACCGCGTCTCCCGCCTGATGGAGAAGGACCCGGCCTTCCGCCGCGGGCGCCTCCGTTGGCTGCGCCAGGAGCAGGCGCGGCTCCAGAGCCTGCAGCAGCAGCAGCTGGCCAAAGCCCTGCGCCGCACCCAGCCCCACGCCACCCCGGGCAAGTTCATCCCCCCCCAGGACTGCAAACTGCGGTTCCCCTTCAAGAGCAACCCCCAGCACCGCTACTCCTGGGCGCCCGGCTCCGCCTTCATGGTGGAGGGCGAGCCGTCCGCTGGCCAGGCGAAGGAGGAGAAGGGGGCCGAGTCCTGCCCCCCGCGGCCCGCCAGCCCCCGCCCCGCCCGGAAGAGCAGCCCCGCGCCCCAGCAGAACCGGCGCTCCGCCCCGCCCCGCCGCAACTCCCTGGAAGGGGGGCAGGCGCGCGGGAGGCGGGGCCCCGCGCAGGAGCACTACCAAGCTCGCAAGCACAACTACTACCCCCGCCAGCACCAACCCTACCCGCAGCACCGGCCCCCCAACGCCCCAGACGGCGGCCACCCGCCCCGCATGCGCCGGCAGAGGTCAGCCCCCAACCTGCAGCAAGAGCGCGAGAGCGCCGTGTGACCCGGGACGATCTGGCGCTCCCTGGCCAGGCGGAAGCAGGAATGGGGGCGCGCAGGGAGGGGGCAGCAGTAGCCTCAGATCCCGGACGGCTGCCCGCCTGCCACGGACGGACATGATTCTGCAGCACAGAGCTTCCTTCTTGTGGGGCGAGGGAAACTTGGGCGATGGAGGGTGGGTGTTTTGAGCGCTGCTGCGGTTTCAGGAGCTGCTGAGTCGGATCAGCAGGGTCTTTTCTGGCTGGGAAAGCCAAAGAGGTCGTCGTAGGTGTCTTTTTTTTGTAATAGGAACGGGTTTAGGAGGGGGAAAGAATGGGTTGCTGTTTGGTTTTAAGGCTGTGTGATAGAGGAGGTTGTGGAGGGTTTGTGCAAGGAGGTCAGGAGAGTTTGGCGCAAGAGGCCTTCCGGCCGTGGAAGGTGGTGGGCTTCCTCTTGAGCAGAGGTTGGGCGTCCGCCTGTCAGGGATTCTTGGGCTGCGATTCCTGCACCGCGGGGGGTTGGTCTAGAGGACCCTTGGGGTTCCCTTCCACCTCTACAAGTCTATAAGGAAAGAGTGGGTGGGTTTGTCCAGAGAAGGCCATGGTAAGAAGGTGGGCATGTGGGGCTGAGGGGCTTCCCCCACACCCCAGTTGCCCCTCTCCCTAAAGTCAAAGCATGGGGGTCCTGCCTGCCTGTTTTAGACAATTCCAAAGTGGGGCAGAGGCGCACTTCAGCCCCCCCTTGGCTTGCTGGTGGAGGGGCGGTTGGGGTGCCCCCACTCCCCACTTTGTGGGGCAGGGGGGCTGGAGCACATTGGCCCCCTTTTAAGTGGTGCTGCCCTGCCCTCCCCACCCCAAGGAACAGCCTGTTTGTTGAAGGGGAACTTATGGGGCTGAGGAAACCTCTCTGGCCGGGCTATTGAGGGCTGCTGTCACACGCTTTGTCTTGGAGCAGCACACACTCTGCTTGTGGCTGGAATACTGCCCCCCCCCGGGGGGGGGGGCAAGTTGAAGTCCACTTTGAAGGCCAAGGTTGTGGCCACTGAGAAGGCCTCCCCCCCACCCAAAAAAAAAAGTTTTTCCTGCCCTCTACGGAGGGGGCAGGAAGATCTCTTTTGTATTTTCCTCTGACACCACTCACGTGCTGTCAATCTTTCTTCTATTAGTTCTGGGTCGGGTTGGGGGCTGGGATGAAGCAGCCCCTCTTCAGCTGCAATTCCCACATTGCAGGGGGCTGGACTAGATGGCCCTCAGGGTCTCTTCCAGCTCTGCAGTTCTATAAAATGGGGCTACTCCTACGACACCCAGTAGGGCAAGATGTCTAATTATCGTTCAATGGGCCTTTTTTTTTTCCTCCTGGGGAGATGGGCGGAAGAGAGGCAAGCCTCCTATCTCTGCGGCTGCAATATCCTATTTTTAACACACAAACACCCTCCAAAAAAACCACTGAAGCTGATGGGCTCGGCTCCGCCTGTTGGCTGCTACTGCCCCCTGACCCCCTTGCTTTCTCACTGCAGCCAAAGGCCTGCCCCCCGACCAGCAATCCTGTGGAACCCCAAGAGGGGGCAGCCTCATGGCGCACTCTCTTCCCCCACCCCCACAAGCTTTGCACGAGCACAGCGCGGGTTGGGCTAGATGGCCTTTGGGGGTCCCTTCCAACTCTACAATTCTAGGGTTCTAAGTGGGTCTGTCCAGCCCTTCCAAAACTGCTTTTTGTGGTGTGTCCCCCGAGGGCTTTCTTGTGGGTCCCCCCCCCTTTCGTGAGAGGGATTTGTGGGAAGTATGTATGGGGCAGGGGGTGCCTGTCTGTGTGTGTCCACGTGCGTGCGTGTGGGGGGCTGAGTGGCTGCTGCTGCCCCTGGAAATGTGGCTGAAGACCCTCTACTGTTATCCTGTTCCAATAAAGGTGGGGACAACCTGCCACATCTCTCAACGGATTCTCCTCCCTTCCTTGCAAACGCTGGCGGTTTGAGGGGTGATGTGGGTGTGGGGTGCTGGGCTGGCATGGGGGGTCTTTATCACCTCCGATGAGATGGGGGGCACCTGGCTTGACAGCTGCACATGTGAAAAGGATCGATCCACAGGGTGATGCAGCAGCAAAAAAGGCTAATACTATTCTCAGCTGCATCCGCAGAAGTCTAGTGTCCAGATCAAGGGAAGGAATAATCGCACTCTATCCTGCCTTGGTCAGGCCACACCTGGAGTCCTGTGTCCAGTTCTGGGCACCCTAATTTAAAGAGGACATTGACAAGCTGGAAGGGGCGCAGAAGGAGGCAACCGAGAGGATTAAGGGTTTAAGGGTGTGGAAACCAAGCCTGATGAGGAACGGTTGAAGGAGCTGGGTGTGTTTAGCCTGGAGAAGAGGAGAGATGAGAGCCAACATCCAATATCTTCAGGGCTGCCACGTGAAAGATGGAGCAAGCATGTTTCCTGCTGCTCCAGAGGGTAGGACTCGAATCCAGGGCTTGATATTGCAAGGAAGGAATAACTGACTCACAAGGGCATTTGACTATGGGATGGACTCCCTTGGGAGCACTGCAGGGCAGACCCTCCCAAGCCCCCCCACCAGAGAGCCTCCCATTTTCTGGCCTGCTCAGCAAAACCAGGCCGCGATTCTCCCCGCCTTCCCTCCCTGGTGACGCAAATCCCTGTTTCTCTTGGCCGCCGACCCCACAGGTCAAGCCCTCTCCTGTTTTCTGTTCCTCGCGCCTTGCTGAGGACGCTGCTTCCCCTCCTGCCCCCCCACCGCAAGCCTCTCGTCCAGACAAGACACAGCTGGTGAATTGTGATGCCTCGCAGCACACCGCTTCCTCCGTTCGGGTGCCTCGCTTTTATTTCAACATGTCGAAAAGGCGTTGCTGGTGGCGTGGCCCGATCTCCCGTGCCCCCCAAAATCTCCTGCCCCTTTTCAAGGTGCTGCACCCCAGACCCATTCCCCCTTCCAGGCCCAGCCAGCGGGGAGAATGAACAACCAGGGCTTGCAAAAAAGGCTGTCAGCATTCGCACTCAGAGGAAGCGTGGATGACCCTTGTAAGACAGGGCACTCCTTCCGTCCGCAGCCATGGTGGATAGGCGGGCACAGATCCCATTGGTAGTGGGGAGGAAGAGAAGAGGGTTCATTGCCCTACTGGTCAAGCTGTCCCCCAGGAGGTCAGGATCGCAGGAATGCCATGGTTAAGAGGCCTGGAAGAAGAGGAAGAGAGGTGGAGATCAGGAATTTTCGCCTTGATCCCAGGGAGGAGCACAAATCCCATCAGCCCCCAGAGGGCTGAGGTCCAAAACATCATGCGGTGACTAGTAATAATAATAATAATTTATTATTTATACCCCAGCCACTCTGGGCGGCTTCCAACACAATATTAAAATACAGTAATGTATCAAACATTAAAAGCTTCCCTAAACAGGGCTCTTGGGAGATGGATCGTCTCTGCTCTAGTGGATGCTCTTGAGCAAAGCATGATGGGAATATCCCTCCACCACTGCTCACACCAGCCGTTGGGAAGGATGGAGGAACTTGTCCTAACTCAGTAAATTGCAAATGTCCCCGTTCCCCCAACAGTAAGAGCCATTCAATAGCCTTCCTTGGGAGTTGTGAACTCTCGTCCTTTGGACGTTTTTAAGCAGAGTCTGGATATGGCCATCAGGCCTGGATGTGTCAGCTGAGATTCCTGCATCAGGGGGTTGGACTGGATATCCTCTTGGGGTCCTTTCCAGCTCTACGATTCTACTTATTCTACCCTGAGGACCACTGGAAAATTGCTGAGCAGATTTTGCCCCCTGTGGCAGTCATGGTACCGTGCTGCATGCTAGATGCTGTACGGTTTTCGATTTTGCATTTTAATCGCTTCCTGTATATTGCATTTTATTGTAGAACTATTTGAATGCCATAATAGAATACAATATATAAGGAATAAAAGAAGCAACCTGGCTGCTGGATCAGGCCCAAAGGGGCCCATCTAGTCCAGGATCCTGTCCTCACAGTGACCATCCAGTGCAATCTGGATCTGAGTGCGAGAGACGCCCCCCCATCCCATTCCCCAGAGAAGCTCTCACCGAGGACATAAGCAGCCACCAGCTTCTGGGGGAGGGTGACGTGGAGGGCAGGGGGCACCAACGGGCTTGGCTGACCCTCCAGGGGCAGCATCAGGAGAACCAAGCAGGTGCCGGCCAGCGCCAGGTAGAGGACGAAGATCCGGGGAGGGATGGGCTCAGCGCGGCCTGGAAGGGAGGAGGGAAGTTTGCAAGCAGAAAGGTCTGTGTCTCCGTTTGCAGCAGGGAGAAGGGTTGTCTCCAAAGAGAACAGAGGGGGAAAGGAAGAGCCGTGCTCTCGGCTTGCGGCTGCTGGTTCCTGCGTTGCCGGGAGCGGGGTTGGGCTGGATGACCCCTGGGGTTCCCTCCCAACTCTGTGAATGCAAAAGCCGCTTCAGTGGATGGAGTTTGACCTCTCCGGGATGATGGGGAACTTGGAGTTTGCTCTGCAGGCTGCCTGAACTCCCCTTTCATTTGGGGGATCCACGCATGCCCCCTTGGTGGGTGAGAGCAACAAGAGGGGGCTGCCAAGGGCTCCCCCACCCCACCTTTAACTCAGCCTGCCGTTCCACCTCTGTGTGGCTCCTTTAAGAGGAAAGTCTGCTCCTTTCCTTTCAAGATGCCATTGTGTTGTAATAAGTTCAAGTGTTGGACTCTGAGCTGGGAGAGAGCAGGGTTCGAATCCTCCCACTTCCCCTATCACTGCCTCAACTACCTCGCAGGGGAGTTGTGGGGATTAAAGAGGGGGAAAAGGGAACCGCAGGCTTCTCTTTTTTTGGAGAAAAAAGCAAGACATGAAATGCAGTAAATAAATACAGATTCGCTTCCCACCCCCATGGGCTCCCATCTGCCACCCCTACGGTCAGCAGCCAGGCATGGTGAGAACTGGAGTCTTGCAACATCTGGGGGGCCAGAAGTGTCCTCACTGCTGGTCTGCCCTCTGGCTAGCCTTCAGGGTTTCATGTAAGCCCTGCCTAGTGGCCAAATCCAGGACCTTCTGCCTTGCAGAACAAACGCCGCAGCCCCTTCCCACAGATAACCTCTGACCTGCTTTTGAAGCGGGACCCTCTTTCAGGTAACCTCAAGCCCCTCCAATCTCTGCCACCGAAACCGCAAGGATACCCAATCAGTGGCGCTTCACATTTCTTATTTAATACAGGTGCCTTCGTATATAGCAGACTGTTACACAGGCTGCATGTCTCAATGCGGGTGGCGAACTATAGACTCCCGGTCAGCAGCTAGAGGGACCCTGGGCCTTGATATGTGTGGGGCAGCTACAGGTGGGCATGGGGCAGTCCTGCCACAGCAGGAACTAGCCTCTTGGACCCCGTTCTGCTCCCTCCCTCACCCACAAGAGACTCACCCAGGCCTTGTGGAGAAAGGGGTGCCCCATGACGAACGATCGCCCGCTGCTGCCCTCTCCTTGCCGGGCCAGGCTGGTTGCTTCCTGGGCGCAGGGTCGTCGCTTGCTCTCCGCCAGCAGGTGTTCCTGGGCAAGGGGTAGGAGGAGGTGTCTGTGGGCATCGATCCATCCCCAGAGGTTTCCTCAGCTGTCTTCTGAGCATGAAGTCCTCTTCCCCTTTATGGGAGAGGCTGTCATTGCCCAGGGTCGGCAGGCTGGGAAATGCACTCTGCGTATGCACAGAGGAGCAAAGGTTGTAGGCCCAGGGTGACCCCCAGCGCTGGGGGAAGAGTCCTAGGATGTAAGAGTCAGCAAGGCAAAAGGGGGGCATCGAAAGGGGGGGGGTTCCTGCCCAGTCTGCCGTCCTCAGAGTGGGCATCCGGATGCCCAAAGGGAAGGAGACGGCAGCACAACAGCGGAACACTCTTGCGCCTCAAGTGGGGGGGGGGCATAACCAGGTGGCATGAGAACCCAACCACCCTGGATGGTGGTGTGGGGGTCCATTTCTCCCTTGCTCCAATCACCCCGCTTCTTAATTCCCCAATACCCCCCTCTGCCCGCTTCTTCTCTCGGCTCCTGCGTCTCCCTCCCCACAGAGGGATGCCCCAACCCTGGAGCAGCCGCAGCAGCCCCGGAGGGGTGGGGGGCTCTGCAAATATTATTATTATTATTATTATTATTATTATCCTGGGAGCCAATGCAGATCTCTCAGGACCGGTGTTATGTGGTCTCGGTGGCCGCTCCCAGTCACCAGTCTAGCTGCCGCATTCTGGATTAGTTGCAGTTTCCGGGTCACCTTCAAAGGTAGCCCCACGTAGAGCGCATGGCAGTAGTCCAAGTGGGAGATAACCAGAGCATGCACCACTCTGGCCAGACAGTCCGCGGGCAGGGAGGGTCTCATCCTGCGTACCAGATGGAGCTGGCGGACAGCTGCCCTGGACACGGAATTGACCTGTGCCTCCATGGACAGCTGTGAGTCCAGAATGACTCCCAGGCTGCGCACCTGGTCCTTCGGGGGCACAGTTACCCCATTCAGAACCAGGGAGTCATTCAGGACAAGGAGCAACGCTTCTGAACTCCAGTTGCTGGAAACTGCAGGAGGGAAGAGTTGCTCTTTTGCTCGGATCCTGTTTGTGGGTTCCCCATTGGGGCATCTGGTTGGCCACTGTGAGGACAGGAGGCTGTACTGGACGGGCCTGATCCAGCCGGGCTCTTAGGAGGCCAGGAGAGAGAGAGAAGGTGGTGGTGCAGCAAGCCCCCTCTCAGCTCCTGGACCCCCGATTCCCCCCGCGCCCCCCCCCCCAGGGGCTGCCTAGGTCTCTGCCCCGAGTGGCAGGCTAGACAGTAGCTCCTGGCTGGCTGCTGCGGAGGGGCAGAGGGGTCACTGACCAAGCCCCCCCATTTGTTTTGGGGGGGTCCCTCCACGTGTCTCCCTCCCTCTCTCCCCCCCCCGCAGCCGCCCCTCTCTCACCAGCTGCTGCCTCCTCCTCCTGTCCGTCCGCCCTCCCCTCTCCCGATTGGTCCATCTGCTTCCTATTCTGGCCCCCTGGTGGGCGGGGCTCTCCCTTTCCCGCTTTTCTATTGGTCAGGCGCCTCAGGGAAATCCCCCCGCCGGCGCTTCCATTGATCGCCGCCGCCGCCTTCAAGTCGTGGCAACGAAGCCACGCCCACCCGGCCCTGATTGGCGGGAGCTTCCTATGACGCCACACACAGAGGGCGGAGGTTCCCTCAGACGGGGGTCGCCCGTCTGAAAGAGTCTTCTGGCGCCTCCATTGGGCGTAATTAATGATAGTAATTATTATTATTATTATTAATGATATTAAGCGACCGGAAGACTCCGTAATCATTATTTGATCATTAATAATAATAATAATAATATAATAATAATAATAATAATAGTAAATCATGCTTTTGCACTTGAACTGTCCTCATTGGGTGTTTTTAAGCAGAAAATTTAAACCAACTGCCCGGGATCTGTAGCATCGCAGGGGGTTGGATTGGATGACCCCTGGGTGTCCCTCATTCAACTCTACTGTCCTCAGATCCTAGTATTCTACTCTTCTTGTTCCAAAATGAATTTAACTCCGAGCTAGGTAATATTCTTGTATTATCTGCTATTTTAATTGAGAAATGATAGATTTTTTAAAAAAAGATATCTTGGCGAAGGAAGATTATATAACAATCTTCTATTTCAAAAATGAAAGATGAATGAGTCACGAATGCACGTCTGAGCGGGCATCTTGCATGTCTCTCTCCTTTTGCAATTACACCCCGAGTTCCACGACGGACTCTAACCGCTAGGCCGCCCCTGTCTCTTTCCGACTCCCTCGCAGCATCCTTCGGGGTCCCGCTGGCGCCGCGTGGGCTTCGCTGCCGGAGGAGAGGCGCGCCCGACCCCCGGGCTCCCCTTCCCTCCTGGGGCTGCGGCTGCGGGTCCGAAACTGCCGCGCGATCTCGGGGGCGCCCTTCTCACGACGCGTGTCGTGTTGCCTTCCCCACTCGGAGGCAGGAGATCGCTCCTGGGACCCCCAGGCGGGAGGGAAGGGGGCGCCCCTTCGGGACCTGCTTTGGGGGGCTTCCCAAAAGAGACCCCCGGGAATCTTTCCCCCCGGAGCGGAGCCTCGCGCTCTGCACATGCTCCTCGGCCTGGCCGTGGCTCTCCGCCCGCCCCCTCGGCCCCTCCCCGCCGCCTGGCTCCCCCCACCGGCGCCCCATAAGCAGGAGGCGGCGCTGCTGGGACGCCACTCCGTCCCCGTCTCGCCGCCCGCCCCGTCCAGCTCAGGGAAGCGCCCCGAAAGCGACGACGATGGCGCCCCACTTCTCCCTCCTGCTGCTCGCCCTCCTGCCGCTGGCTCGGGCCCAGGACCCCCCCAATGGAAACACCACCAGGTACCTGCGCGCCCCCCCCGACCCGTCTCATCTGCCAGCCCCCCATCCCAAGAAATACCCCCAAGATCGGGGCTGGGGGGTGACTTTGCGCCATAGATGCCCCCTTCCCTGTTCCACATCCTGGGGGTGCTTGCGGGGGGGGGGGACTGCCGCAGCCGCTGCGCGCCCCCGCCCCCTAAGTTTTGGGTCCGTCCGCGGCACATCTGGAAGGGTTTAGGCGAGACGCGGCTGGTCCGGCTGCCAGGAGCCGGGATGAGCCAAGCGGATTCCCGGAATTCTTGGACGGGGTGTCAAGAGAGCTACTGGGAACGGGGGCGGGCTGGGGGGGGGTGGGACGGCGGCTCTGGGTCAGGGGCAGAGAGGCTGGGAGGAGGGGGTGCCCACAGCCCCGCCGCCCGCCCCCTTCTTAGCCCCGGGCTGTCCAGGAAAGGGGGCAGGACGTCTGCTTGGCACGCAGAACTGTGCCTCCAAGTAGGGCCCCGTCTGAAATCCTGGAGAGCCGCTGCTGCCAGCCTGAGCTGGATGGATGAAGGAAGAAGCTTCTTGACGCCAGGGGCTCTTTAACTCCCAGACCCCTAGTGGAACGGACTCCCTCAGAAGATGGCAGGCTCTCCTTCACTGGAGGTTTCAAAGCAGAGTTGGAGTAGGGGATTCTCCCTGCATTGCAGCGGGTTGGGCTGGATGACCTTTGGGGGCCCCGTCCAACTCCTTGGTTCTGTGGGGCATGTCTTGTCCCCCCTGCCTCTCTCAGCGCTTCTCCCTCTCCCTTCCAGACCCGTCTTCCTCTGCGGGGGCGACCACACTGGCGACAACGGCTACATCGCCAGCGAGGGATTCCCCAGCCACTACCCTCCCAGCAAGACCTGCACCTGGACCATCACGGTGACTCTCCCTTGGGGCGGGGGTCCTGGGCAGGGGGTGGGGGGACACGCAGTTAGGTACCCCCGCTCCAGCTCCCACCAGTTGCTGACCATTGACAACGGCTAGCTTGACCGACGTCTCCCAGTGCGTTTCCTGGCCGGGGGATGATTCGAACCCTGATCCTGGTGCTGAATTAAGGCCACGCAAGGGGAACAGCCTCCTTTTCCCTTCTGCCTGCAGCTATTTCAGATTTTATTTCCCCCGAAGTGTGGGTGCCAGTCTCCTTTC
This sequence comes from Podarcis vaucheri, assembly GCF_965113315.1. Taxonomy (NCBI): domain Eukaryota; kingdom Metazoa; phylum Chordata; class Lepidosauria; order Squamata; family Lacertidae; genus Podarcis; species Podarcis vaucheri. The sequence continues at coordinate 1,896,822 of NC_138751.1, read as the reverse complement.
TCCAGGGGTGCCCCTGATTCTCCCTCTGCCAGCCTGCCCACCCCCTGGCATCTGACAGCCCCTTTGCCCCCCATGCCCAGGTTCCAGAAGGGCAGGTGGTGATGCTCTCCTTCCGGGTCTTTGACATGGAGCCGGACCCCGTCTGCCGCTACGACTACCTGGAGGTCTACAACGGGCACTCGGCCGTGGAGGGGCAGCGCCTGGGTCGTTTCTGCGGCACTTTCCGGCCCGGGGCGGTCCTCAGCACCAGCAACCGGATGCTGCTGCGGATGGTGTCCGACGAGGGCACCGGAGGGAGGGGCTTCCTGGTGTGGTTCAGCGGGGGGCTCCCCCATGTCGACGGTAAGGGACCCCGCTTGCAGCGGCCAGTGGCTTTGGGGCTGGCGGGAGTTATAGTTCCAAACTTCTGGCGGGTGCCAGGTTGGCCGAACTTACCCACAGTTCCTCTGGCAAATTACCCAGGATCCTTTGGGCCCCCATGCTGAGAACAAGGAGATTTTGTTTCCCCATCAAGTCAAGATTGTATATTTAATAGTCAGGGAAACTGAGTCCTGAGATTGTGAGTCGCGCTGAGATCATGATGATGATCAGTTGAGGGAGATGGGGATGTTTAGCCAGGAGAAGGAGAGGCCGGAAGGTGATACTAGAGCCATCTTCAGAAATCTGAAGGTCTGCCCGATGGAAGATGCAGCAAGCTTGCTTTCTGCTGCTCCGGAGGGCAGGACTCGAACCCATGACTCCAAGTAACAAGAAGGGAGATTGAGACTCCACATCAGGAAGAACTTTCTAATGGCAAGAGCCATTTGTCAGTGGAACAAACTCCCCCGGAAGGTGGGGAAATCTCCTTCCTTGGGGGTTTTTAAGCAGAGGGTGGGGGGCCACCTGTCCTATATAATAATAATAATAATAATAATAATAATAATAATAATAATAATAATAATAATAATAAATTATTTATACCCCGCCCTCCCCAGCCAGAGCGGCTAACATCAATAAAACTACAGTAAAATCATAATAGGAAAAACAACAACACCAATTTTAAAATGCAATTTAAAATGCAGCCTCATTTTAAAAGTAGCCCATAGATCAATATATGATCTGATCTAGCTGAGATCCCTGCTTGGCAGGGGGTTGGACTGGATGACCCCTGGGAGAAGCTCTGCCAACTATGACTCATTATTTGCTAACTCCTTATTCTGGGACCACAGATGACTTTTGAAATTAACGTTGCACAGAAACCCCCAAGAAGCAGCCAGCAATGGGATCCTAGGAGGACTGGGTCTCAAATACTAATTTAACAACCGTTAGACTGACAAATACTTTGCAGGGGGCAGTGTTTTGGGAGAGGAGCGTTTGCCAGCTGGAATGTTCAAAACGTGAGAGGGGGCTGCTGTGGATCACAGCAAGCATTTGACCTTTGACCTCGAGTAAAAAGGATCCGGCAGGGAGAGTTTCAGGCCGAACCAGCTGCTCATCTGGGAGCATAATGAGGGGAGGCTGGCGCTCTGCACCCTGGGGTGGCATGAGGAAAGGGTAGGGGGCCGGGCAGGTCTCTCGCACCCCCTTTCCTTCCCCCCCCCGCCCCATCCCAACGCACAGGACCTTTTTCTAGGGCGCCCAAAGGGACGAGGAAAAGGGGGTGCCCATCATATAGACTCCTGGGGGTTCTGGGAGCCGTGGGACTATTGGGACGGTGAGTATCAGACCCCCGGTTCTTTCCCGCAGTGGCAGCTGCAGAGACCCCCCCTCCTGCCCCTCCAAGGAGGGCAAGGCCTGGGCTTGGCTTGGCTTTTTGGGGGGTGGGCAAGGGGTGCTCTTGCTGCTTTTGGAAGCCCATAGTCAGGAGGGTTGTGGGGTCCTCTGCTCAAGGGGGAGACCCCATCCCGGGTCCTCAGGAGGGGCTGGAAGTATGGGATGGAAGAGACGGACACCCCTCCAAATAAAATTCTCATTCCACCCCCGCTTTTCTCTGCCTGCGTCCCCTGGCGATGCCAGTCTCTTCCTCCCATTCCTGGTCCTTCTGCAACCAGTCATTAGTGCGGTCTCCCAAATTGCTGTTTTCGCCCTGCGGTTCTGCTCCCTTTGGGGGCCTCTCTCTCCGCCCCCCTGGACTGTTTCCAGAGCAAACAAGCATTCAGACCATAAGACGCCTGTGCAGCTTTGATTGCACCCCCCCCAGTAAAATAAAAACACCCCCCTTACTTTCCTGAAACCCCCCATCCATCCCGTTGGGTCTTTGATCTCTGGCCCCTTCAAAGCCCTCGCTGGCTGCAGGACAGGCCTGGCCTCTGAATTGGGCTTAGTTAGGGGGCTCTTCTGGGGGGGGGGTAGAATATTGGCTGGCATGCGGCACGTGGGTAGAGGTTTGCGCAGGAATGGCTGGCCTGAGGGCGTGCAGGGGTTTTGCCTGCTTGCACATGGGCATGCGGGCGCGATCCCTCACGGCAGCGACTGGCACACTTGCGCCCCCTTCCTCTGTGGGTTCAAAAGGCTGGGTGTGAGCCCATCTTGTGCCAACGGCTCCCAGAGACTCTGCACGTGTCGGGGGGGTGGCATGGGACCCCGTGGTGTCTGTGTGCACGCTTGCAGCAGGCGACCCAGACGTTTCCCTGTGTGCCGCCTCGAGAGACGAGGGCCACAATGAGTTTCTGAGCATCCCTGGCCTGGCCCGTTCCGCTGACCCCCTTGGCGGCCCTGCCCCTCTTTCTCTCTTTGCAGAGCACCAGTTCTGTGGGGGGAAGCTGGAAAAACCCCAGGGCACCCTCAAGACCCCCAACTGGCCTGAGAGCGACTACCCACCTGGCATCAGCTGCTCTTGGCACATCATTGCCCCAAAGGACAAGGTAAGGCTGCTCGCTTGTCCCCTTAGCCGCGTCGCAGGGGGTTGGGCTGGATGACCTTGGGGGGTCCCTTTCAGCTCGGCAGTTCTGTGTTTCTTGCCGGCTTCCTCCGGCGGGGCCTCTCTTCCTAGGGCAGTGGGTGGGGTGGCACCCAGCAACCACCTCCATTCTCTGCCTGCAAAGCTTATGAGTCAGGCCATGCGCACCGGCGCAACGGGAACTGATTCCCTCTCCTTTCCCCCCTGGCTCAGGTGATTGTCTTGACCTTCGGGAAGTTTGACGTGGAGCCCGACACCTACTGTCGCTACGACTACGTGGCCGTTTTCAACGGCGGAGACCGAGACGACTCCAGGCGCATTGGCAAGTTCTGCGGGGACGAATCGCCCAGGTGAGGCTTTGCAGCGCACAAATTTCCCTTTCTGTCGCGACTGGAGCACGTTGGCAGCCAGCTTAAGGGTGGTTGCAGTCCTCCATTGCTTCAGCGTGTCTCCTCTTTGGGATGCTTCCTTGAAATATAGGATTGTAGGGTAGGGAGGGACCTCCGAGGTCATCCAGCCCAACCCCCTGCCCTGCAGGAATCGCAACAGAAGCACCCGCAACACGCCAAGCTCTGCTCAAAAACCTCCAAGGAAGGGGAGTCCGTTTCGCGCTCATCTCAAGATCCCCAGAGCATTTCAGTGACAAATGCATGTCCCTCGTCCTCTTGGGGCTCAGTATAACAAGCTTGCAGGGCAGTCTGCCCCATGGGGGGATTTTTGCTCTCTGGACCCCCTGCCCTCGGTGACCCTTCCCCGTCGTTTCTGGAGAGTTTACACCAGGGGTCAGCAAACTTTTTCATCAGGGGGCCGCTCCACTGTCCCTCAGACCTTGTGGGGGGCCGGACTATATTTTGAAAAATATGAATACCCTCCAAACCGGTCCCACAGCTGCACCACACGCTGCAGCCCATTGTCTGAGGCCGGGTCAGTGGGCAGGCTGCGCATGCAGAGGACCAGGCAGGCGGCGTGCAGCTCACCCTCCAGCTGCTCCAGCGCGGCTGCCGAGCATGCCACCAGTAGCAGCGCCAACCCGGGCACCAGGTGCGGGGTCAGCAGGTGCGCCAAACTCCGGCTGAGGCTCCACGACACCCCCGTCATGATGGCAGTCAGTCCCTGCACAGAGAGGGGTCTGCAGCGTGTGGGGACTGACCGAGCGCGCAGCAGGGTCTGTGGGCCGGATTTATGAGCCTGGGGCGCTGCATCCGGCCCCTGGGCCTTGGTTTGCCAACCCCTGGTTTACACCCACATATAAGGACCTCCCACTGGCTCTCTCCCTTCCCCAGGTCATTCCCACGTCCTCTAAGACCAAGCATTCCCTTTCGCCTGCTTTGGCAAATAATCTCTCTCCCCCATCGCCTTTGGCCTCCCTGAACTGCCCCTGGCCTCACAGGGCCTCCTTCTACGCCTCCTCCATTTAATTTCTTTGTCTATTTCATCGTATTCGTAAGAACATCAGCAGAGCCTGCCGCTTCGAGCCATCCCTCGCCCTCTCCTCCTCTTCCAATAATTTGCCTCCTCCTCTTTTAAAGCCACCATCTCTGTGCTCATGCCTGGGGGGGAGATCCCTTCTGAACCGGCTTTCCCCCAAGCAACCAGCCTCAAAGCTGCTCTGCCACCTGGGCAGCTCAATTAGTTAGCGGACAGCGGGGCTATGATGCCAAGGCCACAGGTTTGATCCCTGTATGCGGGTAGCGGAATACTTCTGCCTTGCAGCGGGTTGGGCTGGATGACCCTCGGGGTCCCTTCCAAGTCTACGATTCGAGGAATCCTGGTTCCTCCCAAATCCAAGCCCCTCGTCTTGACACACCGTCTTCTCCTGCCCGCCTTGAGGCCACCAAGCCTCACCTGCCTGCCTGGTCCTCTGCGTGGAACCAGAAGCATCTCAGAGACAGAGGAGACCTGGAGGTTTTTGCCGTCCCACCTGGAAACCTAAATGTGGCTTCCAGGACGTTAGAGTAGGGCTAGGGAGGGACTTCTCTGCTCTTCTCAATTCCTTCCCTCTCCCTGCGGTCATCTAGCACCGTCTCCTCAAATGGCAATGAACTGCTGGTCCAGTTCGTCTCGGATCTCAGCGTGACGGCCGACGGTTTCTCGGCTTCCTACGTCTTCAAGAGCCCCGGCGAGGCGGTGGACAAAGGCGTCTCTCAGCCCACGGGACGCGTCTTCCCGGGCTCCAAACCAGCCCAGCCGGGCAGGAAGCCAGTGGCCCCCAAGCCCAAGCCGGCACCGCGCCCCAGACCGACCGCCAGGCCCCGCCCCAGCCCCACACGGCCCACGGCACCACCTGCCACAGGTAAGAGGCATCTGCGGACGGGATCACCGCGGTGTCTGTGTGTCAGGATCCGGCCAGAGCTTCCTTTGGCCCACGGTGGCCAAATAACCCTCAGGACCTAGGGGTCGAGGTAGACTGCCTCTGGAGCTGGAGCTCCATAAGGACACTGGAAGAGCCTGGCTGCCGGATCAGGCCCAAAATGGCTCATCTAGTCCAGTGTCCTCACAGTTGTGAAACCCGCAAGCAGGATCGGAGCACAAGGCCAATCCTCTCCGAGCCCAGCTTGGCAAACAATCCATAGAAATCCCCCTTGAAATCCGGTTAAATAATATTTGGAATGTGGCTCCACCGGAACGCCTCCCTTGCCACGGAAAGCAACTCAGGGGTCGGCACTTTGGGTGAGACTTCGCCCCAATTCTTTTCCTTTATAAATATCGACAATGCATGAATAAATGCATTGCTTGTGTACTGCAAACCCTCCCAGTGTCCCTATTTTCCAGGGACAGCCCCAGATTCACAGAAGCTGTCCCGGGTTCCTGATATGATCCCTGAATATTCTGATTTTCCTTGGACACGCTGTCCCTATTTTACTTGGATCAATGTTGGAAGCTATGCATACTGTGTACTTCAGGTGAAACTTAACAAGAATGCAGTGCTGGGCAAGTTACTGTAGGAATATGTTGTTCTTGGATTTGCAGGGAAAGCAATAATTTTTTTTTTGGGGGGGGGGGAGAACCCCCTTCTACTCCATGGATTTGTCTCATCTTCTTTGGAAGCCATCCATGATGGTCGCCATCCCTGTCTACTGTGGCAGGGAGTTCCGCAGTTTAACTTTCTTTTATCGGTCCTGAATGTCCCAGCATTCCGTTGCATTGGATGTCCATGATTTCCAGTGCTATGAGAGAGGGAGAAAAACTTTCCTCTCCACACTTTCTCCCGGCCTGGCATAATTTTTATAAGTTTCTATTGTGTCGCTTCTTGTTCACATTTTCTCCAAGCTAAAAAGCCCCACTGTCCATGGTCTGCAGCAGGCCAGGCTCCCCTGGGGCTACCAGGCCTCTCTCCTGGCATGTGTTATTTGTAAAATAAATATAGTTTTATTGATTTCCAATATATAACAATTACCAAAAAACAAAGAAGGAGAAGGATACAAAAAACAAAATCCCCATTTCTTTCCCTCCGGGACAGATCAATCTAGTATAGTTTGCTAGAGTCCAATCTGTGGTTTTGGTAGTCGCCGTTCTTCAGACTTATCCACAAAATTGTCCACATCCTTTATATTATTCAATGAATAATGTGTGTTCTGAATGCCCAAGCAGGAAGCAAGGTAAAAGTTTCCTAAGCTGCCCTGCTGCAGGTGACATTGAGAACGTGCTCCTGAGCATGTGCAGAGTGCTGGTTGGAGGGTTTGTCTCAATTCTACTCTTCCCCTCCATTTCTCCCCCCCCCCACCACCACCCAGGTGAGATCACCTGCCCAGACAAGTGCCGCCGGACAGGAACGCTCCAGAGCAACTTCTGCGCCAGCGATTTTGGTGAGCCCTTGAGGAAAGCGGGAGGGGGCATCGTAGAATCATGATGAAAAGGGACCCCCAAAGGTCATCTATTCCAACCCCCATTTGAACAGGTGCAGGGGGGGGAAGTGGGGAAATGTGCACACCCTCGTTCTGCCAGCTCCTGGAAATGAAACTGGGCAGCCGGGAGGAGGGGGGCAGAAGAGAAGTGGCTGGGGGTGAGCTGTCAATCAGAATGAGCCCCAAATGTCCCTGGAGTGAGACCCCATAGCCTCTTAGATCAGTGGTCCTACCCCCTGGGGTGCGGTGGAATTACATAGGGGGTGCGAACGGCAAGCAGGCAGCAGGGGGGCGCTTGAGGTGCCAATGACTATTAAGTTTTGGTCATCAGTTTTATGGAGTTAATTAGTTTTAACTGGGTTTTGAACGAATGTGTGGTTAATTGCAAGTGTTTTGATAAGTCGGGTGCAGCAAACTGCTGTTCTGAATAACAGTTGCATAGCATGGGGGGTGCAGGGGGGGCTGGCCGCACCAAGCGCAACATCTGGGGGTTAGGGTTCGGGGGCGCAAATCCATGGGTTAGGGGGCGCAAATTACTTGTCTTGCCCCGGGTGCTGACAACCCACGCTACGCCACTGCTGAATAATGCCTTTTATAGCATTTTGGGTAGGGGGCAATGGGAACGAGATCCTGGGACGAAGGTGGTGGGGGTCCTCCAGGAATTTTTGGGAACCGCCGGCTGCTCTGACTCAAACCTGGGAGGGGTCCTCCTCCGTTCTGGCAGCCCCTCACCCTCCGACGCCGCTTTTGCAGTGATCTCTGGGACAGTGAAGACGGCCGTGCGAGGGGCAGGGAACAAGGTTACCATCACCGTCGTCCTCGCGAATACGTACAAGGCAGGAGCCCTGAGTCTCCCCGCCGAGGGCAGCGCAGCCCCCCTTCGCTTTGAGGCCCCCTGCCGGCAGTGCCCCATCCTCAAGAAAGGTGAGAGACCCCCACACTCACCCCTCACGTGTCCTTTCACCCCCACACCAGCTCCTTCCGCTGTTTCCTTACGCAAACTGTGCAGAGGGGCGAGAGAGCTCCTTGAGATCATACAACTGTAGGATGGGACCCCCGAGGGTCATCCAGTCCAGCCCCCGCCACGCCTTCAGGAATCACTGCTAGAGAAGGCCTGGCAGATGCCCACCCAACCTTTGCTTAAAAGCCTCCAAGCTAGGAGAAACCACCACCTTGTGAGGGCATTGTAACTCTATGTTTAGTGGGAATCTCCTTCCTTGCAATTTGGAGGTGCGGGTTCGAGTCTTACCCTGTGGGGCAGCAGGAAACGAGTGGGCTCCCTCTGCCATCAGTTCTGGGCCTACGTGAAGGGGCTCCCACCCAGCCGGCCAGCTGAGGCCCACCCAGCCTCCTCTCCCAGGGGCTCCATGTATTACAGTCATACCTTGGGTTACAGACGCTTCAGGTTGCGCATTTTTGGGTTACGGACGCGCCGAAAACCGGAAGTACTGGAATGGGTTACTTCCAGGTTTCGGCGCATGCACAGAAGCGCTAAATTGTGCTTTGCGCATGCGCAGAAGAACCGAATCGCAACCAGCACATGCTCAGACGCGGCCCTGCTTGTTGTGGACGCTGTGGGTTGCGAATGTGCCTCCCGCAAGGATCACGTTCTCAACCCAAGTGTCCACTGTATTTGAAATATACTCAGAGTCGAGTGGATTTCATGCTCTTTATTCAGCTCATAGTGGTGAGGAGGAATGGACGTTCCCCCAGAATGTCTGCTTTATATACATTATGTACACAATAAATGTGATTGGCTAATTCCGGGATTCTCCTGTAGGCCAATCAGGTTTCGGATTCCTTTCCGCCTGGAGCTGGATTGGGTGGCTCCTGAGGACCAATCAGACTGCTGCATTCTGGGTCCTATTGTTCTAGGACCAATCAGACTGCTGCAATTTGGATCCTATTCAACTCAGTACATAACACCATTCCTTTTCCCCTTGCAGGTGCCAACTACGTCTTCATGGGCAAAGTTGGCGCAGACAGGAGCGGGCAGCTCCCCCCCACCAGCTTCGTGGTGCCCTTCCGCCAACCGCAGCACAAAATCCTCACCAACCTCGCCAAGCGCCCCTGTACCGCCCCGCCAGCTGCCAGGAACAGGACCTGAGCCTGCGCTGCCCGCTCCCTTACGGACAGAGCCACCCCGGGGGTGCCCAGCGCCACCCGCCTCCATATAGCCAATGAACGGGGGAGGGGAGGGGAAATGTACCCGCACACCGCCCCCTGCGCTTGTGTTTGGGGAGGTCTGAGTGTTAAACGCAAGTCTCTCTTAAATGTATTTTTACATATCTGCTTCCGTATTTCTCCGTGTTGGAATGGCGAGAATCCACGTTCCCTCATTCTCTTTGGTGCCGGGAACCCCTTGATGCCTTGACCCTCACCCCCAGGAGCTTGGGGGTCACATACGGAGCACTCATAAGCCCTCTGCCTTGGTCTGCGGGGCAAGGGGGTGACACAGCGACTCGGGAGCCTGCTCCTGCGGCGGGTGGATTCTCTGGCGTGCTTGTGTTAGCAAGGGGTGCACAATTCATGAAATCGTAGGATTGTAGAATTGGGACCCCAAGGGTCATCCAGTCCAGCCCGCTGCAGTGCAGGAATGCAGTTATTAGTTGGGGGTCGGACACAGTAGGGAGGATGGCTAAGCTCTCATCCCTGTTTAAAAAAAGGTAAAGGGACCCCTGCCCATTAGGTCCAGTCGTGGCTGACTCTGGGGTTGCGGTGCTCATCTCGCTTTACTGGCCGAGGGAGCCGGCGTACAGCTTCTGGGTCATGTGGCCAGCAGGACTAAGCCGCTTCTGGCGAACCAGAGCAGCACATGGAAACACCGTTTACCTTCCCGACGGAGTGGTGCCTATTTATCTACTTGCACTTTGACGTGCTTTCGAACTGCTAGGTTGGCAGAAGCAGGGACCGAGCAACGGGAGCTCACCACTGTGAAGTAATAGCTCCAAGGGAAACGCATGAGGGGATCAGAAGTGCCAGGCTGCCCAGCATCCTGTTTTCACAGGGGCCAACCAGATGCCCATCATGGGAAGCCTGCAAGCAGGATTCGAACACAAGAGCTGCTCTCCCCACTCCTGCTGTTACCAGCTACTGGCATTCAGAAACATCTCTGCCTCCAGCTGTGGGAGCAAGGCTCAGCCATCTGGGCTAGAAGCCATTGTTAGCCTCTTCCTCCGTGAATTTGTCCAGTCCTCTGCCCTGTGTGAGATGTGACAGATGTAAAGGTGCAAAGCCCTCGATGGAAGCCCCAAACTCCCAACCTCTGGAGGGGGCAAAATCTGCTCTTTGGGCAACGGGAGACGGGGCAACGAGAAGCCCCACCACCTTGCAAACAGCAGCTGCTGGCGACGTCTGCTTTCCAGAGGAAAGAGCAGATTAAGTTTCCACCCACGCGGGCGCAGAGCAGGCCAAGGGGAAACCGCAAAGCTCTGCCACATCACTTGAGTTGCGAGGGCGGCCAACTCCCCCTGGGAGAGGAGCTGGGGGTGGGGAGGAAGGCGGAATATGGGGCACAGGCAAAGGGGGAGAGAGCACCCTCCAGACGGGGTTTGGAGCCAGGACCCCAGGCCAGGCCTGTGGAAGACGTCTCCTCCTGGCTGCAAAAACCTCTTGGCCCGTCGCCAAGCCTTGCAGAGGAAGCAGGCCTTATGGCTCCCAGCCGCCCTGCTCTGCGCCTTGCAAGTTGCAAGCGCTTCTGGGTTGCCGCTGCGAAATGAGGGGAAGGGGCGTAGCTCAGTGGGTAGAGCAGGTGGAGAGAGACTCCCTGCCTAAAAGGAACATCGCAGAGAGCTGCTGCTGCTGCTGCTGCCAGCTGGTGTGGACAATACTGAGATGAATAGACCAATGGTCTGACTACAAAGCACCTTCTAAAGCAGCTGCTCCTCCCATGTGGGAAGCATGAGGCAAGAATTTAGAGATTTTGGAGTTGGAAGAGACCCAAGGGTTTCCTGCAGTGCAAGAGTCACAGCGCCAGAACCCCTGACAAGTGGCCATTCAGCCTCTGCTTCAAAGCCACCAGGAAAGGCGAGTCCGCCGTCTTCCCACTGTCAAATGGCTTCTAAAGTTCTTCCTGAGGTTTAGTCGGAATCTCCCTTCCTGCAGTGTGAAGCCGTGGCTTCGGGTCCTGCGCTCTAGAGCAGCTGAAAACAAGCCTGCTCCATCTTCCACGGGACGCCCCTTTGGATATTTGAAGGTGGCTCTTATATCTCCTCCTCTTTTCCAGGCTAAACACACCCAGTTCCCTCAACTGTTCCTCACAAGGCTTGGTTTCCAGGCCCTGATCATCCTGGCGCCTTCCTCTGCACACTTGCTTAAACTGGGGTGCCCAGAACTGGATACAGGACTCCGAGAATAGTCTGACGGAGGCAGAATAGAGTGGTACTGCAACTTCTCTTCATTGGCCACTTCTTTTGGTGCCGCCTAGAATAGCATTAGCTTTTTTTGCTGCTGCATCACAAAGCATGAATACCCACCCAGCGACCACCATTGCCTCCCTGATCTCCCACTTTTTTTTCAAAGATCTCAAGGTCCTTCTCCCTCTCCTCATTTAGTCTCCACAATGACCCTGCGAGGCAGCGTGACGGGCCTTCACAGTCACACCCAATGAGCTTTGTGGAGAAGTTGAGGCGGGTGCTGAACGCTGACCTCTCTCCCAGGCCAATACTCTGACCACAACTCTAGCCCTACGCTATTCCTGCTCTGGGAAAGCTCAGTCGGGAAAGCACGAGATCCCTACTCTCAGGGCTGTGGGTTCGAGTCCTACGTTGGGCCAAAGGGTCCTGCACGGCAGGGGGTTGGACTAGATGACCCTCGTGGTCCCTTCCAACGCTACTATAATTCTACCTGTTCTAATCTACTGGGACCACACACACCACCTTGATGAGGGAACCCAGGCGTCCTGGCTCCTCCTCGTCCTCCCCGCCCCGTTTCATTGCCGCTTCCAGCTCTCCATCATCACCTGCCTTCCAATTTAGGTCTTCTCAGGTGGTGCCTATTTGCAAAGTGGGTCGTGGGCGCCGCCTTGTGTCCGCAAGCGGGACTGCGGGGGAAAGGGAGGTTTCGTTGCAGAGAAAGCGCCTGGCCTTCCTCTCTCGCCGCCCCCCCCCCCCCCCGCGTCTCGGCGCCTGTCCCCGAGCGACCCCCGAGCCAGGCCTGGGAGGAGCAGGTGGCCACGTCCGTCTGCAAGGTCAGGCCGTCCCATCCTTGCGCCGGGACCCGAAGTCCTCCGTGGGAGATGTGCCTAAAAATAGCCCGGAGGAGATGGGCAGGAGAGACGCGGTGGGGCAGGCCAGGCTGATATCGCCGCGGCCCCACATCAAGGGGATCGAAGTGGAGGGGGGAATCTAGTCCAGCGTCCAGTTCTCACGGTGACCGCTAGAAAGAAGTCTAGCGAGGGTAGAGGAGATAATAATAATAATAATAATAATAATAATAATAATAATAATAACAATAACAATAATAATAATAATAATTCCAGCAAAATATTACAATACAATAATTCATCAAACATGAAAAGCTTCCCTGTACAGGGCTGCCTTCAGATGTCTTCTAGAAGTCAGATAGTTGTTCATTTCTTTGACATCTGGTGGGAGGGCGTTCCACAGGGCGGGCGCCACCACCGAGAAGGCCCTCTGCCTGCTTCCACATAGAGACCTCACCTCCTCGTGGGACTGGCACCGCGATGCCCTTTCAAATGCCCGTCTAAGCCAGGGCCCGTCACCGTTGCGCTTCAGGGCAGCCCACAAGCTCTGGAAGCACCTGGTCGGCAGCTATGAGAACCGGAGGATTCCCTAGATGACCCGGACTGCCATTTTATGGGCCTGACCCAGCTGCTGCTGCTGCTGGAGCTCTTCTTGCGCGTTTCCTTGGCTCGTCCTATCCATGGCGGTTCCTCGGTTGCCCGAGGGTGGCAAAGGCATCTGAGAAAGGCGTAGCCGTGGGGTTCCCAGCGGAGGCACGAGGACGTGGGCCGGCTTGTTGACTCTGGGAAAGACCCCGAAGTAGCACCCATGTGCGAGGGGGCCCAAAGCTCTCGCACTGAACCCCACGAACAGAGGTGGGGAGAGCTTTCCCAAGACCCGGAGGCGCCTCCACCCTGAGCGCACAGTCTCTGCCTGGCGGGTGGCGCAGCGCCTCGCCCTCCGCCTCTTTCTCTCGGTCTGCACCGAAGACGCAGCTCCGGAGGAGGATGTGGGGAGGTCCTCGCCACCCATGGCTTCTGCCCTCTTCTTGCCCCATCGAGGCTGCGGAGGCTCCCACTTATCACCCTTCCCGCGCATCCCAGGGACCCACGGAGCTCTCCGGGGCCTCCACGCTGCAGCCCTAACCCGACCCCCCTTCCGCCCACCTTGCTTGTGGCTCGGATATCCCTCCTTTCCCTCCAAGCTCCAGGTGGCGACGTGCCTGGTTCTCCTCGCCCCCCCCATTCAGTCCCCACAACAGCCCCGCGAGCCAGGTACGGGGGGCTGAGAGAAGGCAGGGACCGCCCCCCCAAGGTCACACCCAGGGAGAGATGCGCGCCTTGAGCTCCTTGCGCGCAGGAGGCCAGGCTGGCTCGGGGCTCTGTTGTTCCTGCTGGGGAGATTGGTAATTTCTTTTAAAAAGTTCCCCCTTCCGTTGGCCTTGCAGAAGTTTCAAACCAAGGTCGGAATGAGAGAGTCGGGAGGGAGCCAGGGGTCATTTAGTCCAACCCTGCAATGCAGGGAAGCTTCACCCAATATGGGGCAGGAACCCACAAACCACAGTCTATTATTATCCGTTAACCTCGCCCCAAACAGCTGCCCTGCTCTCCGCCACTTTGGGATCCACCCCCCCGCCGCCGTTTGCTCCGTGCCTTTTCTTCCTCCGTGGGTTGGAGAGGGGCGCCCAGCGACTTGGGGCAGCAGGGCGCACGGTTGGCGGAGACGGCACCTGCCGCCTTGCGCCTCGCCTGCGCGGATGCGGGCCGGGGCGGGGCTTGGACCCGGGCCTGGGGCGGCGGGAGGCCGTCCGGGCGGGCGGGGCGGAGATAAAAGCAGCGCCTTGGCCGCGCGCCCTCCTGCGGATCCCGGCAAGGGCGCCCGCGCCAGCCCACGACGCCCAGCAGCCCGGCCGCGTCGCCGGCTCCCGCGCTCCTCCGGCAGCCAGAGGCGGCGGGGCCCGCGCCCGCAGGCCAGCTCCCGGTTGCAGATTTTCCCCGGTGGAAGAGGGAGGCTTGAAAGAAGAGGCGCCCCCCCCCGTGATTTTAGCAGGTATTTTTATGTAGGACATCGTTGCGCTCCAGAAGACGGAGGGGACGCCTGCAAATGCACCTCTGCAGTCTCCGCAGATTTTAAGCCCCCCCTCCGCAGTCATTCTGTGGGCTCCCCCTCCCCAACCCCCCCCCCACTCCACTGGGGCAGATGGCGGAGCGGAGGCAGGCTCTCCATGGCAACCGCTAAAGCAGCCGCATCCTCGCCGCCCCCCTCCCCAGCAAAAAGCCAGCAGCTCCGCCTTTGAAATCTGCGCTCTCCCTCTCCTCTTGCTCCCCGCACCCAGCATCGCCGAGGGTGGCGGGGATCTGGAGTGACAGGCCGGGAGGCGTGGGGCTGGGTGCTCAGCTGAGCGAACCCCCTTCTGCAGTGTCTCCTTCCGTGGCCAGAAAAGCCGGAGCTACAGGCTGGGGCTGACTCCCCACTCCTGCCCCCTATAGCCGCTGTGAAGGGAGAAGGTCAGCAGGGCCACCCATGGGCAGGGGGCCCCAGGTGCCCCTTGCCCCCGGCAAGGGAGGGGGCCTGCTCCTGCACTGGAGCGAAGTGCCCCCCAGCATGACGGAGAGCTTCATCCTGAGCGGCTACCGCTGCCCGGGCTACACCTTTGCCCAGTGCCTGGTCTCGGCCTTCCGGCCCACCAACGAGACGGGCAACTTCTGGACGCACTTCCTGGCCGTCTTTGTCTTCGCCTTCCACTTCCTGGAGCAGTTCTGGGGCGAGGGCCCCGCGGTGCCCCAAGGCCCCCTGGACCCCTTCTACTACCCGCTCTGGAGCTACTTCCTGGGGGTCTGTGGCCTGCTGGTGGCGAGCAGCATGGCGCACCTCTTCAATTCCATGTCGCTGGTCATCCGGGAGATCTGCTTCTACATCGACTACGGCACCATCAGCGCCTACACCGTGGGCTCCTCCTTGGCCTACTTCTACTACATCCACCCCAGGGGAGGCGGATCTCCACCACCACCGCTACCAGGCAACAACTTCTCCTCTCCCAGCGCCTGGCCCAGCTGGGAGGGTGCTGGCTGGCTCTCTGTCTTGGCGGGCCAGGTGGGCACGTGGTTTGAGGCCCTCTATGTGCCCAGCGCTTGCCTGATCGCTCTCTTCTGCACCCTGGCCTGCTGCAGCACCCGCCACCAGTGGCCGCGCTACCGCTACCTCATCCGCACGCTGGTCTTCCTGCTGCCCTTTGGGGTGGTCTCCATCCCCGTCTTCCGCAAGCTGTGGTGGGGCGGGGGCGGTGCTGCCGGCGGGCACGGCACGGGCCGCTTCTTCCTGCGCCACTGCTTCTGGCTCCTGGCCTCCGGGATCTTCAACGTCAGCAAGATCCCCGAGCGCTTCAGCCCGGGGAAGTTCGACATCTGGGGCCACAGCCACCAGTGGTTCCACTGCTGCACCTTCATGAGCATCCTGGACGAGCTGCACATGATCCGGGGGGAGATCCGTGAGCTGGGCGCCGGGCTGCCCCTCCTGCCCAGGGCGCCCACTTTCCTCTCCACCTTTGGCGTGATGCTGCTGCTGCTGACACTGCTCGCCAGCATCGTGGGCTGGTTCGGGCTCAGGGCTTACGCCAGCCACCAGCGGAGCAAGGCCAGGAAAGGGGACTGAGGCGCACCGGCTCATTTGCATGGCTTCTGGGCGAGGCGCAAGGGATGCCACGCACTGCTGAAAACTGGAAAACAGTCGCTGTGTCTAGCACTCACACTGGATTTAACTCTGGGGTGGGGAGGGGGAACGGAGAAGCTTGAAATAAAAGGAAGATGTGACTTGAACCAAATTAGGTGTCCCTTGCAGATAACTCCATGCGGTTTCTTGGACCTGGCAAACAGGATCTTGGGGGAGCTGTGCAGGTGCAACTTGAAAGGCCAGAGATTGTGGGCTCCGGGTTTATTTTTCCTACAGGCAAATTCAAAGTCCTGCAGGGGTAGTTTTCCATTCTTCTACCTGCTGGGAGAGGTGTCAGGCAGCAATCCTGTGTCAGTCCGGGGTGGGAGGTGCTGTCTGGGAAGCAGCTGGGGTGGTAAACCTGGGGGTCTGGATCCTTAGGGTGGCTAGGGAAGGAGCGGCGGCAGCCTCCTGGCCAGGTATGAAGGCTGACAACTCTTGGTTCTGCTTTCGGTCCCCCCTGGCCCAACTCCTGCCGGGAGCCAGGATCGCAGGGGTCCCAAGTTCTCAGCCTACCTGCTTATGGAAGTTTGGAGTCTAAGGTCTTGAACTCGCTCCCCCAAGAAGAAGTGATGGCCTCCAAGTTGGATGGCTTTAAAGGAGGATTAGGGAAGAGAGGGCGACTAGCTATGAGGACTATGTTTTGCTTCCACAGTCAGAGGGAGCAAGGCTTCCAAAGAGGAGGTGCTGGAAACCGCAGGAGGGGAGAGCGGCTCTTGCTGGTTTCCCCTTGGGGCATCTGGGGGGGCCCTGTGAGAGCAGGATACTGCACCACGTGGGCCCTTCACCTGATCCAGCAGGCTCTTTTTATGGAGGTGGCCTGGCTGGCAACAACTCCCTTGGGTGCTTAGAGGGCTATCGGGTGCATCTAATTTTTGTACTTTACCCCAGTCTCTGCACTCTTGCAAGACAAGTAACAACGGCAGCAGCGGCGGCTGCATAAATGATTTCAGAAGCCTCTCCTGACCTAGGGGCCCTGCCCCACCTGCCCCAGCCTCTCCAGAGCAGGGTATCTCTCTGATTCTGGCACCTGCCTGATTCCCAGGCTCAGAGCAACTCCAGAAAAGGTTCCACTCATCCCTAAATATATTCCATCTGCACGTGAAGCTGTGTTGAGTTTAAGGGCGCAAAAATAGTTTTGCTTTGTTTGTTTTTTAATGTGTGCGGACGTGGGGAAGCAGCAGCAGCAGCAAAAATAGCCCCAGTGGAAACTTCAGCTGCTGCCTCCAAAGGCCGGCTCCCAGGGTGGTGTGGTGGGGGGGTCACTCTGCAGGATGGAAAAGTTGGGGGGGGGGGATGAGCTCTGCCTCTCCCTGTTCTTTTGGGCAGAAAGGGCGCTTTCCCTCTTTCTTTCTTTCTCTACCTCCCCCCACAACATCTCCCCAACAAGTGCTGGTATAAATTAAGGTCACTGCAATGCTGGACTTCAGCTGCTGGTAGCAGGGAGAGAAAGCAGGCAGGGCAAAGGGCAGCAACAGGGCCTGCAAGGGGGGGGGGGGCAGAAGCATTGTACCACCCCCACAGCACCCAGTTTATCCAACTACTTTATCCTCCCCATCCCATCCTTCTCTGGTTTGAGTGGCTAAATTTCCGAAAGTGGGTTTTCTTTGCTGGTGGGGCTTGTCTGAGAAATGAGCAGAGAGGGAGGGAGGGAGGGAGGGAGGAGGTGGCCTCCTGATCTCTCAAAGCCCTACGCTTCATGCTCAGATCCTTCCTCAGGAGCCTCCTCCTTCACCCCCTCTCCAGCTGCCCCAAGGGGAACTGGTTTCCTGGCAAGGGATTATTTGCATCTCAGAGTCCAAACAGTAGCCTGCCGGGAGCCCTGACTGCAGGCGATGCAGCAGGGCTCACCCTCTGCCCACAGCCAGCATTGCAAATCCTCCACACGGGGCTTGTCACTCCAAAACACGTTGCAAGTGTGAAAAGGTCCAGCTCTCACCTAGAGAACCAGACCTTGCTCTTAGCAGACAGGGTCCAGGGCTCAGATAAGACTACACTGAGCAAAACAGAGCGAAAACAGCATGTAATTTGAGATCATATGAAGAGTACTCCCCCGTCCCCCCCCCAGAAAACCTTGCACAGAGTCCCTTTCTTCCCCCACCATATAGCCATGGTGGTCTCTACTAGGCTTTTGCTCCTTCTTGGCTCAGTTCAGGAGCCAGTGGAACTCACTCCCACAAGAGGCAGTCACATGCACGGCTTTAAAAGAGGATTAGACAAAAGGAGGAGAAGGCAGTCCATGGCCACACGCCATGATGGCTGCGCTCCAAGATCAGGGGCAGCCATGATTCTGAATGCCGGGAGGGGGGGGTGCTCTTGTGGTCAGGTCCAGCTTGCATCTGGTTGGCCCGTGTGAGGACAGGAGGCGGGACTGGCCAGGCTCTCTTTGGACCCAGCAGGCTCTTATGTGTTCTTAAGGCAGCCAGCCAGCCAGCCAGCCAGGGCGGGGTACAAATAAATAATAATAATAATAATAATAATAATAATAATAATAATAATAATAATTCTTCTCCCCTGCCTTCATGAGCTGAACTGTGTTCCCCTCTGGGGGACTCCAAGGCAGCGGCAAAACACTGCCCAGCTGGCCTTGACTTCTGCTGCAAGCCTCACGGTGGCTCCTCCAGAGTAGTCCTGGGGCAAGCTGGCTGAGCAGCGCCACTTGCATGAGGAGAAGAAGGAAGGGAAAGTGACTGCTGGGCAAGCTTTGCTGGAGAGGTCGGGGAGAAGAGGACAGGAAAGAGGCGGTGAAGTCAAGAGTTGCACCTGCATGAATCTAGAGCAAAAGCAGTCGCTGCATTGCACCTTGGGATTGGGAAATGCAGAGCCCAAAGAATGAGGAAGCAGAGGCGCCCCTGGCTGGGCTGGATACAAGGCAGCTTTCGCTGTCCCTCTGCCATCGCTCCACCTCCCCAATCGCAGCTCAGGCCTCTGGTAGAACGAAGGCAGCCAAGACAGGCCATGAGCCAAACCTGCCAAGGCGCTTCTGAGGCTCTCGCCCCTCACATCTCCACCAGGCCTTCCAGGTTGCCCCTCATAGAATCACAGAGCTGGAATCATCTATTCCAACCCCCTGCGATGCAGGAATTCACCTTTCCCCAGATGCTGGGGAGATAAGAAGACTTGGGAAGGCAGCAGCTGGCAGCCATTTTTTGCCCAGGCCAGGCTTGCTCCCTGGGGTTGGGGTAGCTTAGTCATTAGAGCATGAGACTCTTAATCTCAGGGTTGTGGGTTTGAGCCCCACACTGGGCAAAAGGTTCCTGCATTGCAGGGGGTTGGGCTAGATGACTGTTGGGGTCCCTTCCAGCTCTATGGTACTATGAGAGCGGAGTTTCTGTGAGGCCACCAGAGCAGACAGGGGCGAGCTAAGTGGCTGATGCATGGAAAATTGGCCCAGGACAGCTGAGACCAGCATTCAAGCCCTTTGCCGGAAGCTCCTGAAGTGGATCGGGGAAAGAGAGCGAGAGAGGAACACTCCCCACATCCCACCAAGCCTCCACCGTGAGGCTGCTCTGAATCACAGCATGTGGGAAGCTGGCAGGAGCTCTGGGGGGTTTAAATATAGAACAGGGACCTGGTGGGGCGAAGGACAAAAGGAGGAAATCCCTGGCCAGGGTGCATCAAGGTGAAAGTGGAATCACAGAGGGGCTTCTGGGACACAAGTCTGCCTCATGCAGTTCAGGGCCAGGCAGGGCTCAGCGAAGCACCGTTTCCGAAACCCACTCCAAATCTATCGGACAGGGGAAGCTGTTTCCCTCCCTTTTGTTGGAGCCGCTGCACAAGTGTTCTGTCCTGGGGCCAAGCGGTTTTGAGCCCCAGCAAGGCCTGAAATTTACAGCAGAGCAGTTAAGAACTTGCAGCGCATGCTTGTGGGGTTGGGATCTGGTGATTTCTCTACCTCCACCAGACCAAACCCCCAATTTAGCTGCAGGGGACAAATACACGTCTCCTTTCCCAGGCTCTGGGTTCATGTCTGAATGAAGATGCAGTATTAGAAGCTGACGCATAATGAGTCAGACCACTGGGTCCGTCTGCAGCTCAGTATCCTCTGCACTGGTCAGCAGTGACTCTCAGGGTCTCAGACGGGCACCTCTCTCAGTCCTGCCTGGAAACACTGCCAGAGGGGACGTTCTGTGTGCAAAGCAGGTATTCTGCCCGAGTAACAGCGCCTCCCAAACTCAATCTAGCCACCTTTCCTGGGGCTGAGGGTCCACTTTGACAGGATGATGCAAATCCTGGTCTGCACACTTGCCAGGCTGCTGACCGGTTAGTTAGAGAGAAAGAGGGTTAACCTTGGGAGTCTTGTGGCCTCTCGGATGTCCTAGTCAGGAGCCCCTGCTTCCCCAAGCTAAACCTCTGAAGTCTCTTTCAGAAATCGAAACGTTTTCCCACTTAGGGAACATCAGACCCCAATCTAGGCCAGGAGGCTCTGGAAACAGCAGTGTGTGACTGAAATACAGCCACCGGGACTGATCAATAGCTTCCCTTGCCCGGCTGCACCACATCTCTCTCCTGAAAAGCAGCACAAAGGAGGCAGAGGGGCTGCCTAGCAGGGGGATGTGCACTGCAGACAGTGGACAATGGGACCCCCAGGACTCCCACTCTTGGCCCCCTACATCCAGCAGCTTCAAAGGGCCCATCTCAGAGAGGAGAAGGCCCCACGGCGGCTTCTGTGACAGCAGCTTCATCCCAGGCACCTCTGCACCCTCCCCTCCCCCAGTGCACGCTGGGAACTTTGACCTGGAAAGATTGGTCGCTCTCCATCAATGCCTCCGTCTGTCCCTGGGCACCGGTCTGCCAGCAGACTTTGTCCACAGAGCAGAGGGCAGTTCTGCGGGGGAAGGGGGGGGGTTGAGGTGACCTTTGTTCCCTGGGTGAGAGACGTGGCGCAACAGCCCCTGTAGGTCGATAGAGCACGTGAAACTGTGCCCCCATTGCCTGGCGATGCCCTGAAGCCACCGAGTGGCTGCTCTGCAATCTCTCTCTGCTCCTGGTGAAAGTTTGCTCAGTTACAGGTAGGTAGCCGTGTTGGTCTGCCATAGTCAAAATAAAAAAAATCCTTCCAGTAGCACCTTAAAGACCAACTAAGTTAGTTCTTGGTATGAGCTTTCGTGTGCATGCACACTTAGTGTGTATCTGCAGAAGTGTGCATGCACACGAAAACTCATACCAAGAACTAACTTAGTTGGTCTTTAAGGTGCTACTGGAAGGAATTTTTTTATAAAGTTTGCTCAGTTATCCTTATTCGACTGAGAAACTGATGCTGGAGAATCTGAGGCAGGGATGATGCGGGAAGCCATTAGCCAGAATGCCTGAGGCCAGTTGTGAAACCCACCCCCAGAGTCTGGCAAGATTTCAACACCACCTGCATTGTTGGCACCTGTCTATCTTGAGAGATGATGGAGTTCGCCTCGGGGCGTGGGTGTGTGAAGTCAAACTGCTGCGTTAGAAGCAGTTCTGGAGGTCCTGGGCTGCCCAGATGACAAGACCTCCCTCTCAGCCTCGCTGGTGTGGTCCAAAGGAAAGCAGAGCAAGACACAGGGCACCGGTTTGGCTGCAGGAGTTGCCGCAAGGAGGTGTACCAGGCACCACCCAGCTGCCTTAGGGACTCCACTCTGGATTTGTGTAGGGTTTACTCCTGAGGCTTTTTTCCTCCCAAAGAAATGACCATGAGAAGAGGCTGCTGGATCAGGCCAAAGTGGGGCCATCTAGTCCAGCCTCCTGTTTTTACAGTGGCCAAACAGATGCCCCTTATGGGAAGCAGGATTCGAGCACAAAGAGCAACGCTCTCCCCTCCTGTGGTTTCCAGCAAGAAACTGGCCCTCCGAAGCATCAATGCCTCCAGGCCATCTGTTTCCTCCATGCCACTCAAAACTTCTATCATGTCGCCTCTTCCTCCAAACTCAAAATTCCCAAACGCCGCAACCTTTCCCAAAGCTTTCCCAACCCTACCCTTTACGAGGTGAGCACCACAGATGTGAAGAACCTCACGAAGTCAGCAATGTGCACCTCTGCACCCGCGCATCGCCAGAGGCCCCTTCCGGGCTCCTCCAAGGATGCCGTTTCATCACTTACCCCAGAACGGTCCAGGGGAGGCTGCGTTAGGTCTTGTGCTTTATTTACGCCCAATTGTTCAGTCTGAAGTCTTCTCTATCGGTTAATCAGGATCCATGATGCGTCTAACAGGTGGGGTGGGGTGACAGGAGGGGCGGGGTGAGAGGGAGCCGCGGCCGGCGACAGCTAGCTGGGCGCAGGGGCTTCCTGGATTTCCGCCGCCCGCTGGATCATGTCCAGAGCCTCCCAGAAGAAGTCCTTCTGGAAGGTCATGAGGGGCATGCTGCCGACGGCTTCCTTCATCTTGGCCATGCGCCCCTCCAGCGTCGGGCACTTGTGCAGCTGGCTCAGGTACTCCTCGCACGCCCGGGCGGCCATGGCTTCCGTGTCGCTCGGCGCCACCCCTGCCTTGCTGGCCGGCAGCTCGCGGTAGGCGGGGACTTCCTCAATGTCGTGGCTGGACAGCATGTAGAGGCACTCGCGGGTGGAGCAGATGCGGCGGGCACAGGGCGGCACCTGCAAAGGGGAGACGTAAGGAGAGCCCGGCCGGATCTAGGCCCACATCCTGTTCTCACTGCGGCCAACCAGAGGCCTGTGGGAAATGAGCAAGCAGGATCCAAACCCAAGAGCCCTCTCCCCTCCCAGAGTTTCCAGCAACTGGGATTCAAAGGCACAGCTGCCTCTGACAGTGGAGGCAGAACAAATAGACCTCCTTGCTAGGAGCCTTAATAATAATAATAATAATAATAATAATAATAATAATAATAATAATAAATTTTATTTATACTCCGCCC
Organism: Podarcis vaucheri; assembly: GCF_965113315.1. Classification (NCBI taxonomy): domain Eukaryota; kingdom Metazoa; phylum Chordata; class Lepidosauria; order Squamata; family Lacertidae; genus Podarcis; species Podarcis vaucheri. The sequence continues at coordinate 1,874,363 of NC_138751.1, read as the reverse complement.
TCCCCTGCCAAAGCCAGGCTCAGGGCGGCTAACACCAATAAAATAACAGTAAAATCATAATAGGGGGGAAAGAGGGGGTGGGGGAAGAAAATAAAAAAACCCAATTTAAAATACAGGTTAAAATGTATTTTAAAATGCAGCCTTATTTTAATAGTAGCCCATAGATCAAGACCATAAGGGGAGGGAATCATAAGGGTCAGACTGAGTCCAAACCAAAGGCCAGGTGGAACAGCTCTGTCTTGCAGGCCCTGCGGAAAGATGTCAAGTCCCGCAGGGCCCTGGTCTCTTGTGACAGAGCGTTCCAACAAGTCGGGGCCAGTACTGAAAAGACCCTGGCCCTAGTTGAGACCAACCTATCCACCTTGTAACTTAGGACCTCCAAGGTGTTGTCATTTGTGGACCTTAAGGTCCTCCGCGGGGCAGACCAGGAGAGGCGGGCCCGTAGGTACGTGGGTCCTAGGCCACACAGGGCTTCTCCTCCTACACCATGGATTTGTCTTTTAAAGCCACCTAGGGGGTGGGGACAGTGTCCAGGAGGCAGCACACAACCCTCTGCACTCTGGAGGATGCCATGGGGATGTTGGGACGTTTCTGAGCACAATTCAAAGTGTTGGTGCTGACCTTTAAAGCCCTAAATGGCCTTGGTCCTGTATACCTGAAGGAGCGTCTCCACCCCCATCGTCCAGCCCAGACGCTGAGGTCCAGCGCTGAGGGCCTTCTGGTGGTTCCCTCACTGCAAGAAGCAAAGCTACAGGGAACCAGGCAGAGGGCCTTCTCGGTGGTGGTGCCCGCCCTGTGGAACACCCTCCCTTCAGATGTCAAAGAGAAAAACAACTACACCAGACTTTTAGAAGACATCTGAAGGCAGCCCTGTTCAGGGAAGTTTTTAATATTTAATTCTGTACAGTATTGTTTTTAACATTCGACTGGGAGCTGCCCAGAGTGGCTGGGGAAACTTAGCCAGATGGGTGGGGTATAAATAAATTATTATTATTATTATTATTATTATTATTATTATTATTATTATTAGGACCCTCCCTCCAGCCCTGACACTGAGGATTAGGAGATAAAACCACACCCAGGGTTTTGAAGCAGTTTTGTGGATCCTGCAAATAAACTGGCATTCTACATGCCTGGGTGGGCTTGTCTAAACAAAAGTGTTTTCGGCACAGTGATGTCAAGAGGCAGGGAGTTCCAGAGTGTAGGTGCTGCCGCACTAAAATACCCACGTACGGAAAAAGATCGGAGGATAACACAGGAAGCGGGCAGGAGAGATGGCCTGGAATGACTAGACTTCACGGCAGACACCCACGGGCTATGCAGCCCACCCAGCCCACCCCCCTGATCCTGACTTCCCACATTTTGGCCTCACCCCACCTCTCTCCCCCTCACCTTGGTGTGCAGCCGGACGAAAGAGGCGCTGCCTTTGGGCCACCCGGGCAGGCGCCCTCCAGCTCCGCAGCCGCAGCCCATCAGGTCCTTGCTGAAGTCCCCGCTCTGGCTCAGCACCAGCGTGTGGTTGAGGCCGCAGCAGAGGTCGATGGGGCACTTGAGGTAGTGCACCTGCAACGGGGAGCACAGCAGTATCAGAGCGTGGCTGAGGATTCGCAGCCATCACCATGATTGCTGGAGGGAGGTTTCCTGTTGCTGGCAGAGGCTCAGGTGAAATGGGCCTGGAACCACAGAATTGTAGAGTTCGAAGAGACCCCCAAGTGCTATCCAGCCTGACTCCTTGCAATGCAGGAATCCCAGCTAGACAATCCCCGGCAGGTGGTCGCCAAAAACCTCCCATGAAGGGGACTCAAGGCTGAAAAGAGACAACCTTCCTACTCTGTGTCGCAATGCCTGATTTGACCTTGACACGGCCCATAAAGGTGGTTCGGCCCAGACCAAAATGCCAGGTGACCCAAATTAGTAATGGCCACTAGGACACTGCAAGGGCTCAGAAGCTTCCTGGAACTCTGAGGGTTCCCACCCCACCAGGGATGGTCTGCTCTCCTCTCACCTGGGCAGGCTCCCCGCGGTCTATCTTGTCACCTGTGCCTAGCTGGCCATAGCGGTTATTTCCTTGCATGAAGATCCGCCCAAACTCGTCCACTAGCCCCAGGTGGTTGTAGCCAAGGGCACAGCTGAGGACCTGCCACAAAGCGGGAGAGGGGAAGGGAGAGAGTCTGACCCACACCTAAGGCCTGAGCGAGGACACGGGGATTAATCTCAAGTAGGACTCCCATCATATTCAGCCTGAATCTTGTGGTGCTCCTGAGCACATGCAGAGTGCAGTTCCCTCTCCCTAAGAGCCTAAGAAGGGCTTGCTGCATCAGACCACTGGCCGGCCTAATCCAGCCTCCTGTTCTCACAGTAGCCAACCAGATGCTTCAATGGGAAACCCGCAATCAGGACCTGAGCACAATAGCACTTTCTCCTTCTGTGGTTTCCACCAAAGTTTTGGCACCAGGTGAAGATTTGTTTGTTGGTGTCAGACCACTTTCATCTCTGGACCCAGCAAGTGTCAGACTCCTTTAAGACTTGGGGTGTTAAGCCGCATGCCAGACACTTCTAATTACTTGATCCAGCATGTGCTAACAGCTAATTGAGCCAGGCTCTCCTCCTGTGTTGAGGGACTGCCTGGGCGATGGGCCATTAAGAGAACAAAAGGATTAAAAGGAGTCCGTTTGAGATGGCAAATGGGGGAGGCCCCTCTCCCTCAGCAGATGAAACCAGAGCTTAGTGGAGAGAGGTGAGAAGCAATGTGGCAAGCGTAGAGAAGGGGCAAGAGTCGTGTGGCAGAGAGACAAAGCAGCAAGCAGGCAAGTCAGAGCAACTTTTGAGATCAAGGCCTGATGCCTGCTTGAATCCAATGCCATTGGCTACAAGACCCTCTTGCTGTGAAGCCCTCCATCAAAGGTTCATATACATATTTCTAAATAAACCATATATCCTAAAGACACCGCAGTCTCCGCTATGCCTCGTTTCCAAAAGGAACCACAGTCCCTGGGTAAGCACTGGGAACCCCTAGAATCTCGCACCGCTCAGAGATTAGGGTGGCGTGCAACTGAATCTAGGTGGGCTTTTTTCCTGTCTGTCTGTTTGGATGGTTGTTAAGTCACTAAGAAGAAGAAGACGAGTAAGTCCTCCCCTGGTGGAAGAGGGGAGGGCGGGGAGCAGGAGAGAGCCCCACCTCTGGGTTACCTTAGCCGGGAGGGAGAGCGCCAGGGGCATCTGCTGATCCAGCGGGTCGAACGCATGGAGGGTGCCAAAGAGGTCGCGGTAAACACCGGGCGAGTGGACCTCAAAGTAGACGGTGCCCTCGTCTGTGGAGGAGACGCAAGATCATTGCTGGCCGAACCCTGGCCCTGCACAGAGGCAGAAGGGCTCCCCCAGAGCAGAATCCAATCCCAGGCAATGAGGTTGGGGTTGTGAGGGTGGAGGGCTCCCCACTGCAGTGGCTGCCCGTGGCATTTTGCACTGGGTTCAAGCTCCTGCTCCTGGCTTTCAGGACGGTGCCCTCCTGCTACTCTCCTCTTAAGCCCCACTTACTCAGGCAGACTTGGCTCTTCTCACCTCACCACCCCACTGCCGCCTTCTCCCACACTCATCTGTGGTCCTTCTAACCTGCCTCTGATGCAGCTTCCCCTTCTCAGTGCTGAAATAGGGGCTACTGGAACGAATAACTGTAAGGCCTCCCTCCTTCTCCAACCAAAGCCTCCCCACCCCCGGTTCCTTCCGCTTGCAGCTCAGGTGGTTCCACCTAAGGTAAAGGTAAAGGGACCCCTGACCATTAGGTCCAGTCGTGACAGACTCTGGGGTTGCAGAGCTCATCTCGCTTTACTGGCCGAGGGAGCCGGCGTACAGCTTCCGAGTCACGTGGCCAGCAGGACTAAGCCGCTTCTGGCGAACCAGAGCAGCGCACGGAAACGCCGTTTACCTTCCCGCCAGAGTGGTACCTATTTATCTACTTGCACTTTGATGTGCTTTCAAACTGCTAGGTTGGCAGGAGCAGGGACCGAGCAACGGGAGCTCACCCCGTCGCGGGGATTCGAACCCCCGACCTTCTGATCAGCAAGTCCTAGGCTCTGTGGTTTAACCCACAGGGCCACCCAAATCCCTGATTCCACCTAACACCCCCCCCCAAAACCCCCACTTCTCAGCCTTCTCTCAGCTCAGTTTGGGCTTCCTGATATCACCTGTACGCCCTCTCGGGGGGAGACCACATTGCCATGTGTGATCCCTGGCCTCTTCATGAAGACAGAGGAATGGCCAATAGTGATAGCAGTGGCACAAGGTTTGGGAGCATGCACAGCCCACTGTAGGGCCATCTAGTCCAACCCCCCAGCAATGCGGGAATTGCAGCTCAAGAATCCCTGACAGGAAGCCACCCAACCTCTGCTTAAAAACCTCCAGGGAAGGAGAGTCCACTGGGCTCCAAGGCAATCTGCCCCACTGTCAAATAGCTTCAATAGTTGGAATTTCCTTTCTTGTCCTGTTGGGATCTATAGGCCCAGGTCCTTCGCTCCGGAGCAGCAGAAAGCACGCTTGCTCCGTCTTCTGTGTGACAACGCTCCAGATACCTGAAGGTAGCTCTCCTGTCCCCTCTCGGTTCTTGTCCTCTCCAGGTGAAACATGCCCAGGTCCCTCAACCGTTCGCCATTAAGTAATAAATAATAATAATAAGAAGGCTTGGTTTCTGGGCCCTATTGGTTGTGGCGGCCTCTGGGCAGAGACTGGCCTGGCCGGAGGGCACCTTCTGCTGACCTGTGAGGTAGACGGCGCTGCTCTGGTTGGAGTGCATGTTGCGGACAGAGATGTGAGGGAGGCACTTGGAGACTTTGCGCAGAGCCAGCTGAACAGTGTAGGAGCGCGGCTGGTCCAGCTGGGTCTCGTTCACCACCAAACTGTAGATCTTCCCTTCCTCTGTGGGGAGAAACAAAACACCCCACAAAAAGTGACTGCGGAATTCGCTTGCCTCCACACGTGCAAAGCCCTATACGGCCTAGGACTATCATGTCTCCTCTCAGTCCCCTCTTCCCCAGGCTAAACATCCCCAACTCCCTCGTCCATTCCTCATCAGGCTGGGTTTCCAGACCCCTGATCATCTTGGTCGCCCTCCTCTGCACACCTTCAAGCTTGTCAGCATCCTTCTTAAACTGAACACAATATTCCAGGTGTGGTCTATTATGACCAAAGCAGAATAGAATGGTACCATCAAGTTCATTTGTTTTGCTGAATTAAACTAAATAGTTTGAGAACTGCTGCTTTAGCAAATCTCTCTGTGAGAATGAGGCTCAGTGTGTGAAGCATCTGTTAAACTGCAGCCACTGTTAGCAGTTAACTGCTGCCAGAATTATTATTTCTCAAAGCTGGAATTAAAATGAGAATACAGTCCATGAGAGAATGGGTACCTAAAATCTGGGATGTGGTATTTATAGTTAAGCTTAGATACAGTCATACCTTGGTTCTAGAACGGAATCCATTCTGGAAGTCCGTTCGACTTCCAAAAATGTTTGAAAACCAAGGCGCAGCTTCCAGTTGGCTGCAGAAGATGTTCGGCTTCCAAAAAACATTCGCAAACTGGAACACTCACTTCCAGGTTCGTGGCGTTCGGAAGCCAAAACGTTTGAGTCGCAAGGTGTTCGAAAAGCAAGGTACGACTGTACATGGTAAGAACCAGAGAGGGCAGACAACAATATGATATATTCGTTGAGAAATGGAGTCTCATGTACTGGAGTAATAAGGGACCAGAAAATGTAAAGCCATTTGTGTTACTTGGAACTTTGCGACATTAATTTATTACGTTTGATTTTTGGTATGGATTTCTGTCTCTATACATTTGGCTCCAGATATCCCCCTTTTACTCTACTTCTGTATTGTTTTATTTGGCATCTATTATTCTATTTTGCTGTGTTTATACTCCCCCCCCCTCTCTCTCCCCGCAGAGGCTCACCTGTCAGGAGCAAGAGGGACCTCTCCGTCTCCTGCCCCACCAGCACAATCTGCTTGAACTTCATGGAGAAGTGGAAGGTCATCTTGAACACCCGCTGCCCGCTGGATTGCAGGTAGACCTCCACGCAGTCGCAGAGGCGCCCGCTGCCGGCTGGGCTGGAGCCCTCGCTGCGCCCCACGGCTGCCGTAACAGGCTGTTCGCGGGTGGCCAGCACGTACAGGTACTTGCGGTACACAGTGTCGCTCCGGGGGTCTGTGGCAAACTGCAGGCAGAAGAAGGAGGAGGGAGGAGGCACTCAGGGTCAGGAGGCCGGAGATCCTGGGATGCTTCAGGAACTGATCAGGGATCTAGAGGGGGAAGAAGTCCGGGCTGTGCACTCAGGGGTGGCAGAGAAGACCCTCCCCTCTCACAAAGAGCCCTGGGGCAACCAGCTTCTGGTGAAAGAAACTAGGGTGCCACAGGACTGTCTGGCGCCTTTCCCTAAAAGGTGGTACTAAAGGGTCTGAAAGTGTCCAGAGTGTGGAACTCACATTGAAGAAGAAGAAGAAGAGGAGGAGGAGGAGTTTGGATTTGATATCCCGCTTTCTCACTACCCTAAGGAGTCTCAAAGCGGCTAACACTCTCCTTTCCCTTCCTCCCCCACAACAAACACTCTGTGAGGTGAGTGGGGCTGAGAGACTTCAGAGAAGTGTGACTGGCCCAAGGTCACCCAGCAGCTGCAGGTGGAGGAGCGGGGAAGCGAACCTGGTTCACCAGATTACGAGTCTACTGCTCCTAACCACTACACCACGCTGGCTCTCCTAGCCACCTGAGCCTTCAGTGACAGACTTGGGCCAGGAGACCCCATGCTATGGACCTCCTGGACTTGAAAACATAACACCTCCACCTTTTCATAATTTAATTTTATTGGACCGCATTTGGCCCACCACTGCCTCCTTCAAGGCAGATGCACCTTTCTCTTTCTCCAGTGTAGCATTAATACTCTGAACCCCACCCGCTGCAGCTCCCTCTAAGATGGGTAGGGGCCAAGGGGCCAGCTGCGCTTCTTCAAGCAGCTGTGCAAGGCAGGCATCCAGGCAGCAATAACTGAAGCTGACCTAGGCTGTCCGTCTCCCTTCTCCTCCTCCCTCTCAACTGGGGCTGCATTCTGCCCACAGTTACCATGCCAGGCCATGGCTCTGGCCTGTCCTATCCTGCCCTGCTCCGGCCTCTGGGAAGCAGTGGGGACAGGCAGCCCGCCCCCCACACCGCAGGGGTTCACTCCTCTTCCGGGCACCTACGTCCTTGGCACTGCGGCAGAGCACCATGTAGCGGCAGGCGCGGCGCCACTGGATGTGGCCCATGGTGGAGGAGACCAGGGCGTTCTTGAGGAAGAAGAGGGTGCCGTTGTAGTCCAGGATGAAGACGTGGTCCTTGGTGGGCAAGAACTTCCGGTAGCCGTGCGAGAGCAGCGGGGCAACCGTCTTGCTGACAAAGTGCCGGCGGCCGCTGAACATCTGGAAGTACAAGCCCTTGGTGTCTGCGGGACAGAGAGACCCCCCAGGGGCAGAGGGAGTGGGTCTGTCTGAAGGAGCTGCCACAGCTACACTGCTCCCTTCCCTGGGGAATGGGGGCAGGGTGGGATCCCCTTTTGCGGGATCGGACAACCCTCTTCAGCTGCCCCCAGCCCAGGCAGATGCAGAGCTTTTTCTCACACAGCAAAAAAACCACACACCCTTCCTCCCGCCCCCTCTGCTTCACCACTGAGGTATACTGACAGTTGAGTATGGCTGATCTCTTCCACGGCCGGCTGCCACCAGAGTTCTCGTCCCGCAGGCGAGGAGAAAGGCGGCGGCAGATCCTCTGCCAGACCCCCTCACTGTCGCACACCTCATAGAAGTACCGGCAGGTCTGGCCCAGAGCCACCACATCCTTGACAGGCAGGAAGGAGATAATGTAGTACAGCTGGAGAGGAGGAGGGACTCAAGTCAAGGTGAGCGCAGGGAGTGTCTCACACACACACACACACACAAACAATTCGCTGAACTAGTGTGCTGCTCGCTCTGCCTCCACAGTCGGAGACAGCGATGCTTCCAAATTCCACTTGCTGGAAATAATAATTTATAATAATAATTATTTATACCCCGCCCATCTGGCTGGGTTTCCCCAGCCACTCTGGGCGGCTTCCAAAACAGTATTAAAATACAGTAATGCCTCAAACATTAAAAGCTTCCCGAAACAGGGCTGTCTTCAGATGCCGTCTAAAAGTCTGGTAGTTGTTCTCTTTGACATCTGGTGGGAGGGCGTTCCACAGAGCGGGTGCCACCACCGAGAAGGCCCTCTGCCTGGTTCCCTGTAATTTGGCTTCTCACAATGAGGGAACCGCGAGAAGACCCTCGGCGCTGGACCTCAGTGTCCGGGCTGAACGATGGGGATGGAGATGCTCCTTCAGGTATACTGGGCCGAGGCCGTTTAGGGCTTTAAAGTTCAGCACCAACACTTTGAATTGTGCTCGGAAACGTACTAGGAGCCAATGTAGGTCTTTCAAGACCGGTGTTATGTGGTCCCAGTGGCTGCTCCCAGTCACCAGTCCAGCTGCCGCATTTTGGATTAATTGCAATTTCCGGATCACCTTCAAAGGTAGCCCCACATAGAGCGCATTGCAGTAGTCCAAGCGGGAGATAACCAGAGCATGCACCACTCTGGCCAGACAGTCCGCAGGCAGATAGGGTCGCAGGAGGGGAGGAGTTCCTCTTGCGCTTAGGTCTGGCTAGCGGGTTTCTCATAAAGGCCATCTGGTTGGCCACTGTGAGAAGAGGATGCTGACCAGGTGGGCCATTGGCCTGATCTAGCAGGCTCTTTTTATGATCTTGCTGCCCCCACCTCCTAAACCACAGCCAGGCAGCCTCACTCACCAGTTCTGGAGGGAAGGCCTGGATAGAGATGGAATCTCCTCTGCCCTTCTTGTCTTCTGTGGTCTCAGTGGATGAGCTGCGCCGCTTCTTCTTGGGCTGCTGAGGGGAGGGGAAGGGGGATGGAGAGGGAGGCAATGGTGTGAGCAGCTAGGAGGAATCTCTTTTTTTCCTCTTTCAGGGCTTAGATTCAAAGCAGAAAGGTTTTGCTATCCCTAGGAATCCCTTGCCTTTAAAAACTGCACAGCAGAATTTCACAAGGTGTAGATTCCCCATCACTACATGGACATAGTGTCAGAAAAATGTCTCCCCCAGTTGAATTTCTGGCTGTCACACCCACAGAAAAGAGTGGCAAGCTCCTGTCCGGTCCAGGGGCTTCGTCTGTCATATCATGTCTTGCATTCCAAGAGCGGACTGACTCACAATATCTGCCAAAGCATTCTCAGCACCGGCCCAAAACCATGATTGCCCAGGGCACTTTAAGGGAAACCGTGATTCATTCAACCAAGGTGAAACCAGTTTCATAATAATTTGTATCTGCCTTGCGGATGGAATAGGAACGTTAGCAGCAGTGCCTCGAGAGATAGCGGTCAGCCTTGCCAAGTGCATTTCCCTGGTTGCACACCAGGAGGCAACAGAACCCTGTGTTAGAAATCAACATCTAGCTGGGATTTTTCTCCCTCCCTTGAAGATAAGATTTGATGCTGAAAAGCTATTTTGTCCCATTAGAAACAACTTATGTGACACTTCTTTCACATAGCAAAGGCAACACAAAGTTTTTGTGCAGTTGCTTTGCTGCGTTGGACCTGGACTTGGGCACACAGGCATGACCAAGGCATGATCAGAGTGTGACTTGTTCTTGTATGTTTTTACTCTTGAAGTTCTTCTTATGTTTAAATTTTGAAACTTTTTATTGTCTGTGAAACTTTCATAAACATTATTTTTTTAAAAAACAACAACAGAGTGTGACTTGCACTCTGTAGTACTCCATGAAAGCTTATGCCGTAATTAATTGTCATAATACTCTTCTGGGTTGAAGGGTTTTTTTGTTTTTTTTGTGTGACAAATCCTTTCCAACCCACTTTTCAAAGATTTTTCAGAACGTGGTGAGTCACAGCGCTGACTTGTCAAAGTAGTCATCTTGTGCGGATTTCTCCAAGTTTAAAGAAAATATTGTGTAGCTTGGTTACTGATTTGGCTAGACAGTTTATTTTAAATTAATTTGCACATGCAATCAAGCAATGGAAGAAGCAGCATCCCCAATTTTGTCAACTGAAAGGAAAAAGCTCCCCGCTCCACTGAACCATTTCCTCCTCCTCCCACTCTTGGAAAAATCCCCACACAGGTGTCTGCCCTGCCCTGCAGCCAAAATATAGCATGCTCACTCCAAGCGGTTCCTCAATGCTAGAGATGTGGGAGAAGCGCTGGAGCTTTCTCCTTCTGAATTTTCGGACGATGCGCCTGTCGCTCATGTCTGCCCGCCCAGCCATCGCTTGCGCGGTGGGTGTGAGCTCTCAGACCCACCCTTGTTGCTGGGCCCAGCATGGCCAAGGCTTATGAATGCCTCTGCCCACAAGGTGAATCACCCCGGGGGACATGGCACTATGTGATAATGGCCGTCCTGATGGCTTCACAGAGACAGGGGTTCCCCTGGTAACTGGGGCACTGTGACATCAGCACCTATCTGGGACTGTCTTTATGACCTGTGCACTAGGTACCACCGGGTCCTGGGATTAAAGACCAGGCAAGGCATGCACCGAAGGGCCGGGATCGTGCTAACAGCTCTGATTTGTACCAGCACTCCACAGTCTGTTCTGCTACTCCGCTCAGGGGCAGCGAGTTATGGGGGTTGAGGCCGGTACTTTCTCTCCTTGGAGTCATAGCGACATCTCTCGTTGTTAATATATGTTAAATGAGATGCTTCGTCGGTGCACCCAGAAAGGGGTGAGTGACAAAGGGTGGATTGGTCAGTATCAGTTCTGTCCTTTCTCCTATTTTCCATTTGCAACATCCAGAACTAGCTGATACCCAAGAGAGGTGTTGTCAGTGGCTTCTGAATGCATATAGGGGAAATGTTTGGCTTTACTCTCGTAGTTGCTTCTGATTCCACTTATTCTGAGAGAAGAAGGACTAGGCAGAGGTATTGGGAGGGTTGGGCCAGCCTTCCCCCAATGCCTGGTGCATTCTGGATGTTTCGAACTACAACTCCCAAGAGCTCCAGCACCGTACGGTTGAGCCATCTGAGGCTGTTGGGGGTTGTAGTCCAAAAATGTCTGGAGGGCAATAGGTTGGGGGAAGGCTGCCTTAAGTAATGCCCATTTTTTACAGCTGCCCAAAGTGATTAAACGTACCATGGAAACACACATTGCGGCTAAATGCAAAGTTTGATGCTGCCAGCTGGCCGTTCCACCCTCCGAGCGCACCTTGGCGTCAAGAGCTTCTAGCCTACCCTTCCAGAGGACTCGGGAATTCTAGATCTTGCCCCCTAGTTCTAATAATCCACAGGTCTCCACTCTCAATTCCAGAGAAGGCAGGCATTCAGGCCCTTGGCCCACTAGAGCCCGCTCTGTCCTCCAGTTCCCCAACGCCTGCTTTCACCGGCAGGTGTCACAACTGCATCCCTTCAGCAACTCAGCCGGCGCATGAGTTTTCCTGCAAAATATCTGGAGGGCACCAGGTTAGGGAAGGGAAGGTTTCCTTGCCTCTCTCTTTATACCTGCCGAGGTCCAGCATGTTGTTGTTGCTGAGTCGGTTAGTCGTGTCTGCCTCTTCGTGACCCCCCGGACCAGAGCACGCCAGGCCCTCCTGTCTTCCACTGCCTCCCGCAGTTTGGTCAGTCTCATGTTGGTAGCTCCAAGAACACTGTCCCACCATCTTGTCCTCTGTTGTCCCCTTCTCCTTGTGCCCTCCATCTTTCCCAACATCAGGGTCTTTTCCAGGGAGTCTTCTCTTCTCATGAGGCGGCCAAAGTATTGGAGCCTCAGCTTCAGGATCTGTCCTTCCAGGGAGCACTCAGGGCTGATTTCCTTCAGAATGGAGAGGTTGGATCTTCTTGCAGTCTATGGGATTCTCAAGAGTCTCCTCCAGCACCAGAATTCAAAAGCATCCATTCTTTGGCGATCAGCCTTCTTGATGGTCCAGCTCTCACTTCCATACATCACTACTGGGAAAACCAGAGCTTGAACTATACGGACCTTTGTTGGGAGGAGAGGCCTCTCAATAGCTACCAGCCAGGATGGCCAGGCACTTCTGAACACCAGCTGCAGGAGAGGGCTTGTCTTGCGTTCGAATCCTGCTCGGGGGCTTCCCCATTGAGGCATCTGGTTGAACAGGATGCTGGCCACTTGGGCCTGATCCTGCGTTTGCGACGGCCGCCGTCCCAACCTGCCTGCAAGCAAGAAAAAGCATGAAACAATAAGATAGAAGGGGCTATTAAAGTGGCTTTTAACGCAGAGAAAAACCCCGGCTGAGGAACGGGCTCCCTGTTGCAAATCTCAGCTTTCCAGGGTTGGGAAACCAGGGGCTGGATCTTGGCAGCCCCTTCCTCTGGGCCTCCGTCCCCATATCTGGCTGGCTGCCTGCATCTTCGCCCAACCCAGGCATCCCTCCTTCCTTCTTCCCTGCTGGGCATCTGATACACGAAAGAGGAAGGTGGGTCTGTCTCCTTGCTGGGCTGCCTGGGAGCCCCTCTCCTGGGCACAAGGCGCCCTCTGCTCTTTGGGACTACAACTCCCAGTCACCCCCAGTCCCTGGCTGGTGGGAGTTGTAGTCCCAAGCGCCTGGCGGGCGCCACCTTGGCCAAGGCTGGCCTCAGGCCAGGGCACACGCCTCAAGGTCCCAGATCCATAATGAAACAGCATATATATATATATACACCTTTAGCTGGCTGAAATGCATTAAAATAAATCTGAGAATGCCTCCCAGTGCATTGAGGTTCATCAGCACTCTGCACATGCCCAGAGGCGTTTCCTTCTAGGCTTCAAAGGAGCTGGGCTGTTAGATGCGCCTCCCTTTCTTCACATCATTGGACAGGGAGGCACTCTGCACATGCCCAGAGAAGGGAGACAGGTCGTAATTCACTGAGGGCTTCCCGCCCTTCTCTCCCCCCCAAAAGACCGGCATCCCGTTGGGAGAACGGCCTGCCAGTCAGAACGCGTCCCCCCTTTTCCCAGTGCAGATTGGTTAGTTGCGTTGCCATTCAAACTTCAAGTGCCCGCCTCTGCTGAGGTGAGACTGAATCTGATTGGCCTCCGTCTTATTCCCTCAGACTCCCAGCACCCACCCTTCCAGAGGGAAGTTGCTGATTGGTCCGCCTCGCTGCCACTCTTCGCCCTCTTCTTACCCCCAAGGCGGTCAAAGGACCTGCCCCGCCTCAGTCACCTCACGCCGCCTCAGTCTTTCAACCGTTGGCGCCAAAAGTACGGGTGGGCGTGGCCACTTTGCTGATTGGTCGCCCTTCTCTCTCTCTCCTTTCGAGCGCTGTGATAAGCCCGGATTCACGTTGCTTGCGCAATGATTGGTCAATAGTTTCACGCCCTGCCTCTATGAATCCCATTGGCTGCGGCAGGCGCGAGGCAAAATCACGGAGCGCTTTCAGTCTGGGGGTGGTGGCCTTAGGAACCGCCTCCTTGGTAAGGGATTGGCCGAAGCGGTAGTCAGCGCCCTTCACGGATTTCTCATTGGCCAACAGCCGCCCCCTCACTTCTTCCTCCGCCCGCGCCCTTGATTGGAGCGAAAGGAGGAAGAACCCGACGGCCCGTTTCCACGCCATTGGTTGCCTGCTTCGGCTGCGCCCCGCCTGACGCGCCGCGATTGGCGGCTCCCCGCGTGGCCGGCTCCTCATAGGCCGAGGCGGCTCCTCGGGACCCGCCCCCTTTGGCTGGGGTCTCGCCGCTCCTGCCCGCGAGCTCTCAGTCGGCCAGCGGCTGCCTCAGCGAGCACAGCGGAGCCTGCGGGATGGCGGCGGGCGAGGGCGGGGCCGAGGCGCTGCCCCCGCCCTCCCCCTCCTGGCCCGGCCCGCTCCCTGGGCCCGAGCGGGCCTTGGAGGAAGCGGTGGCTTCGGGCAGCCTGAGCCTGGCCGGGCGGCGCCTCAGACACTTCCCCGGCGGAGCAGCCCGGCGCTGGGACCTCAGCGACACCACGCAGGCGGGTGAGCAGACCGGGCACGCCCACCTCCCCTGGCCCCGCCCCTTGGCTCCTCCCCTTCCCGCTCCCCCTTTTCCCACCTCGTTTCCCAGCAACCAACCCTTGGCCACGCCCACAGGTGGAAAAGCTCCCCCCTCCCACTGGGGGTCTGCATCTTTCCGGCCACGCCCCTCTTTTGGCCACGCCCTCCCCAAACACCCACTTTCGAAATTATCAATTGATTGCATTGTGCTGGTATTGCATCTTCCCCCCCCCCCAAGTTCTGTGCATGGTTCCTCCCCATGGTAATTTAGTCCCCCCCCCACAACAACCCTGCGAGGTGGGGTCCAGCCTTTCTCAACCTGTGGGTCCCCAGATGTGGTTGGACTACAACTCCCATCACCCCTAGCTAGCAAGGGATGATGGGAGTTGTAGTCCAACGGCATCTGGGGACCCGCAGGTTGAGAACCTTAGGCAGAGAGGCAGGCACTGGCACCCAGGATCACTCAGGGAGCTTGATAGGTGCTGAGTGGAGGATTCGAACCCAGGTTTTGCCCTCATTTAATCCCCACAACAACCTTGGGCGGTAGGCGAGGCTGAGAGGGGTTGCCTGCCCCCCAAGGGGGCTTTCAGATCCAGATTCCCCAGCGCCTCCTCTTTATTCACACAACTTCCCTGCAAGCTAGGCCAAGGTGAGAATGGGCTAGGCGGGGAGTCGGATTTGGGCCCTCCTGCCCCGGTCCAGTCACTTGCTGAGGACACCCTGGGGCGCTTCTGGATCTTGTTCTCGCATCAACTCCTCTGCTCTTTCAGTACCAGGATTTCCCCGCCCTTCTCCCGGCGATACTCAAATGGCACTCTTGTGTCGTGGAGTTCCAAAGGCTTTCCCTTGTCCTCCACTTAAGTTGCAGCTGCGTTTTGGAACGCCAAGTGGTGTTTGGGATGGTTGTTGAGCGGTGTGGCAGAATCTTGCACAGCGCCTGTGGGCAGGTGACCCCATCTCTCCCGCGTGCCTGTGTGTGAGCGAAGAGGCCTTGCTAGGGCTGGAATGGGGCCTCCAAGCCGAGGGGAGCCGGGAGCCTGCCTTCCGGTGTCGCCGTGCCGTCCATCACTTTTGCCCAGGAGCCAGACCTGAACTCTGCCCATGAAAAATTCCCAGCCCATAAAACAAGAGGGTCACTACAGCTGAAATAACAGGGGCGTCAAGGGCAGCTTCTGGGAACTGTAGCCTCCAGGACTGGCAATAGCGTGGGGTTGGGCTGGACGCCTGAGTTGAGATTCCTGCCTTGCAGCGGGTTGGGCTAGAGGACCTTTGAGGGTCCCTTGCAACTCCATGATTCTACCCCGAGGATGGAGGAAATTGTGGCTCTCCACATGTAGGACCCCGACTCCCTTCCGCCTCTGGCAGTGTGGGTGACAGATGATGCTGAAACTTGTAGTGCGCCATCATCTCAGGGCCACAGCGCCCTGTTCCTGCCTTAGCACTTAGTAGGAAGACTTTTTGGCGGGTGCGTTTGAGTGTGCCTGCCAAGGCAGGCGACTTGCTTCACCTTGAGGGCGAGGTTTCTGGTGAAGGAAATGGGCGTATCTGACGGTATCTCCGGAGAATCTCTTGCGGAAGCCCGGCCCTTGCTTGGCAGATCTTTGCGATATGGGGGGGTGGGAGAGAGACAAGACCCTTTCTGCCCTTTGCTGCCATTCCTAAGCGGGTAGCCTTGGCATCCGCCTTGCCCTCGAGCGTTTCAAAGGCGGCTTACACAGCGGGCCGTCTTCAGCCGAACCCTTCCTTTTTTTACAAGGAACACACCATGAGTTAAGAATGTTTTTTCTGACAGTAAAACCACCCTGGACTCTTGTTCTTTGGGGAGGAAGCTGGGAAGCTGGCGGTGGCAGCAGCAACTGCTTCAGCCAAGTGGGGGGGGGTGTCTTCTGGTTTCCAGCGTGTGACACTTGTGGCAGTGACAGCCTGCGGGGGGGGGGGTCAAGACGGGGAGCCTTCCTTTGCATGCGCCAGCCTCGCTCTCTCTTCCTGTGCCGCTTTGCATAGCTTCCTCACACCGCCGTTCTGTCGATGGCTGACTACTTCTCTCCCACACTTCCTCTCCCCCCCCCCAGCAACGCTTCTGCCATTTGGAGTGCGGGAGGCCTCCTGTCACCCGCAAATCCCTGTCACCCGCACCCTCGCTTGGCGCAAGTGCTGCTTGGTGGGCAGGAGGGCTGGGGGTGGGCTGTGGGGGAGGGAAAAATATCTCCCTCCCCCTTGGAAGAGGTGAGTCAGCAGAGGCTGTGCAGCGTGTTTTGCTCTTGCAGCCTCGCTGGCTGGCTGCTGAAATGACTTCCAGGGCTAGCGTTGTTGTCCGGTGTGAAGTTAAAAAGGTAAAGGGACCCCTGACCATTAGGTCCAGTCATGGCCAACTCTGGGGTTGTGGCGCTCATCTCGCTTTACTGGCCGAGGGAGCCAGCGTACAGCTTCCGGGTCATGTGGCCAGCAGGACTAAGCCGCTTCTGGCAAACCAGAGCAGCGCACGGAAACGCCACCGTTTACCTTCCCGCCGGAGTGGTACCTATTTATCTACTTGCACTTTGACGTGCTTTCGAACTGCCAGGTTGGCAGGAGCACGGAACGAGCAACGGGAGCTCACCCCGTCGCAGGGATTCGAACCGCCAACCTTCTGATCGGCAAGCCCTAGCTGCTGGGAAATATCCCTGCTTTCATTCCCCAACCCCTCCAAGGTGAAGGATCTGTTTCCTACAGCAGCCGGCCAAATGGTTCCCGGAAGCCCACAAGCCAGAGATGTGCAGGTAGAAGCCTCTTTTGTGTGCTAAGTGACCCATGGACAGATTTCTCCTCTTCCTCAAGTTGCTTTCAAATTCCACTTTCTGGAAACTTCAGGAGGGGAGAGTTGCAGCTTGCGAGTATCCCACAGGTATACAGGATGCTGGGCTAAGATGCCCCCCCCCCCCACTGGCCAGATCCAGTGGTCTCTTCTTACGAATTTGTTTAGCCCTCTTTGGGCTCCAGCCAAGCTGCTTCCCATTGCTGGGTCTTGTGGCGGGGAGTTCCAGTGGGCAAGGATGGCGCCGCTGTGTCAGGGGGCGCTTCCTCTTTTGTTCAGCACAGATGGCGTGAGGTAATGACTTCTGTCCCTGTGGTGGGAAGAAACAGTTGAGCAGCCTGCCCTCTCCCACCCCTTCTGAATTAGGTCATGGGGAAGTGGCGGTGCAGAACTGGAGCAAGTTGCCTCCGAGGTTTTTTGGGGGTGCGAATGCCTCTTTTGCCGCCGTCCTAATCTTGCTTTCCTCTGCTAGTTTATAGCAAAATCCTATCCATGTCATAGAGTCACAGAATTGCAGAGTTGGAAGGGACACCGAGGGTCATCCAGTCCAACCCTCTGCAATGCCTGCACACTGAGTTCAGCCAGCCTGGTGTAGTGGTCAAACATTAATCCAGAACTTGGGGGAGACCAGGGTTTAAATCCCCACGGAGCCATAAAGTCCACTGGGCAACTGTGGGCCAGTCCCATCCTCAGCCTGACCTACCTCACAGGGTGGTTGTGAAGATAAAAATGGAGAAATGTTTATGCCTCCTTGAACTGCTTGGAGAAAAGGTGGAGTAAAACTCTAGTCATACGAATAAAACTCTAGTCGCTGTGCTTGGGACCAGTGGGAGGCGGGACAAAGAACCCTGAGACATGCTGTGACCATCTCAGGTCCTGCTGGGATTCGTCAATGGTCAGATACATAGATAGATAGATAGATAGATAGATCTTTTTACAGTGGCACCTCAGGTTAAGTACTTAATTCATTCTGGAGGTCCGTTCTTAACCTGAAACTGTTCTTAACCTGAAGCACCACTTTAGCTAATGGGGCCTCGCGCTCTTGCCGCGCGATTTCTGTTCTCATCCTGAAGCAAAGTTCTTAACCCGAGGTACTATTTCTGGGTTAGCAGAGTCTGTAACCTGAAGCGTATGTAACCCGAGGTACCACTGTATTGGATTTCAGCAAAAGATCACACCCTTCTTGACACTTACTGACTCAGTTTATATACATCAAGCCAAACCAGAGTTTGAGCTCCCAAACACGGTTTATTACTTACCTATTTGTTGTTAAATTTATACGCTGCCCTTCCTCCAAAGGCCCCCAGGGCAGCAAGCAATGTACGTTTCAGAAACATATTTAAAGCAATTCTAATACAGATACAGACTCGGAAAGATCTCAAAAGGTTTGTTGGAAGAGGAAGGTGAGCCCCCCCCCCCCCCGCTTTTGCTTTGCCTGCTCAATCTCCAAAGCAGGAACAGCAGCTGCTAGGGGCGGTTTGTCAATTCACCCCCCCCCCCAAACATAGAGCAACCGTGGCTTGCAAATTCCCTTCCAACCGCGGTTTCCGATTCTGGTTTGCTGGTCAGCTGGAAACCTTGGTTTGTCAATACGGACATCGCACTATACATGGCACTGGGTCAGCTTTCTTAACCTTGGTTTAGTGTGATATCTGAATTGTGACACGCTGTGTAACAGAACAGACTTGTGTGTGGGAGGGAGAGGGAGAGAGAATTCATATAAGTGATGTGAATTGGGAACATAATTATTGAAAGGCTGGATTTGCGAGGGGGTGGGATTCGCAACTAGATGTAAGATGTCCTTCCTGGATGAGATGCCTCAGGGCCTTGCAGTGCTGTCTCATCTTCAGCCTTGCTCAGCTTGGCCTGGGGAGTCCACTAAAAGGTGCCCTTTTATCCCCGCCAGAACTGCCAGGGCTCACGTTGGGCTTGGAGTTGATGGCATCCTTGAAAGGCAGCCTTTGCCTCTCACCTCTGGCCTCCGGAGGTTCTGGACTCCAGCTGCCCTCGGCCCCAGGCAGCATGGCAGCAAGATGAGGCCAGGGCTGTTGGGCGCTTCCATCCCAAAGCACCCAGAGGGCACCCAGGTTGGCAGAGGCGGCTTCAAGGCCAGGCCCAGCTGGCACAGATCTTGCTGGAGGTGATTATGGCATGGAAAACCTGAGTGGGAGGGTTGCGGACTCCTCTCCCTTCCACCTTGCCTTGCTGCAGATTAACCCGCTGTGGTGCATGAGGCCTGCTCGGCTCAGTCCCTTCAGCAAAGCTGGAAGTTTGCAGATCAGGGCTGTTTTGTGATGGCCCATGGCAAAATCAGAGGCAGTTTTGCAAACGCCTGCGCCTTCCTCTTGCATTCCTCTGGGGCCCTTTCCTGATTCGTGAGTGTTGTTAGCCTGTTAGAAAGAAGAGTAAGCCCAGTCTTTAAACATGGCTGCCTGTATTTGCGGGACGCGGGTGACGCTGTGGTGCAAACCGCTGAGCCTTGGGCTTGCCAATCAGAAGGTCGGCGGTTCGAATCCCCGCAACGACGGGGTGAGCTCCCGTTGCTCGGTCCCTGCTCCTGCCAACCTAGCAGTTCGAAAGCAGGTCAAAGTGCAAGTAGATAAATAGGTACCACTCCGGCAGGAAGGGAAACGGTATTTCCGTGCGCTGCTCTGGTTCGCCAGAAGCAGCTTAGTCATGCTGGCCACATGACCCGGAAAAACTTTCTGCGGACAAACGCCGGCTCCCTCGGCCTGAAAGTGAGATGAGCGCCACAACCCCAGAGTCGTTCGCGACTGGACTTAACTGTCAGGGGTCCTTTACCTTTGACCTGTATTTGCAGGTGCCTGTGGCGGAAGACTGCCTCTTTATGCTCTGAGCCTGCAGTGGCTCTGACCTGGGCACTCTTTCCCTGTCCATGCTTCGTCCTGGAGGCAGCTTCGTTGAAACCCTTATTTGTTTAGGGAGAGGTGGGTGAGGGGCTGGCCTGCCATTTGCCCAGCTGGCTGCCTGGGCTGCCAGTTCCTACGGGGAGGAAGAGAAGCTTGGCATGCCCTGGGCAGAAAGTGAGAGAGTTCCTGCATTTTTCCAGCATGCTGTAAGCTGCTCCTGTGACCGACTTCTGAAGGGAAGCACTGAGTTTGCATAGATGAGGCCCCGGTGATCTCCGGAGGCGAGTTTCGCAGCAGCCGGGTTGTGTGGCAGGGGGCTGCTTGGGAAAGTTTTGGTTTTTTCCCTCCTGATATCCAGGCCTGCCTGAGATTATGCTTTAAAAAAAAAAATCTCTTAGTTGTTTCTGTGACAAAACTGGAGAGCGGCAGGGGCGCCTGGCCGTCCTACAAGCAGCAAAATGCGGATTGCCTGGGCTGGTGGGATTTGCTTGCAGATATTCTTTTAAAGCAACCCTTAAATCCTTTGGACCCAACCATCTTGCAGGACTGTTTCAATGCAGCCTTGCAAATAAGTTCACGAAAGTTATCGTCTCCCAAAGAGATCTCTGCTGGTCTGCTCACCAGTGTTAGTTGTGACGGCCACATCAGCAGCCCCTTGGGTGGATAGCAGACCTACCAACCAGTAGTCCTGGGCGATATAGCGGTATATTGTCGGAAGCCAGTTTGAAGTCCATATCGTAATAACTGGTTTCATAATTTCTGAGCTGGTGATATTATCACGAATCATGATGTGTGGGTGTGTGCTATGCAAAAATCAAAACGCGGGGGAAACTGTGAAGCCATCCAGTGCCTCTGCTTAGCTCCACCCTTATTTCAGACACTGTGATGTACAGTGGTACCTTGGCTAAGTACTTAATTCGTTCCGGAGGTCTGTTCTTAACCTGAAACTGTTCTTAACCTGAAGCACCACATTAGCTAATGGGGCCTCCTGCTGCCGCCGGAGCACGATTTCTGTTCTCATCCTGAAGCAAAGTTCTTAACCTGAAGCACTATTTCTGGGTTAGTGGGGTCTGTAACCTGAAGCGTATGTAACCTGAAGTGTATGTAACCCGAGATACCACTGTACTGATAAATCACAATGTTTAAAGGTAAAGGGACCCCTGACCATTAGGTCCAGTCTTGGCCGACTCTGGGGTTGCAGCGCTCATCTCGCTTTACTGGCCGAGGGAGCTGGCATACAGCTTCCGGGTCATATGGCCAGCATGACTAAGCCGCTTCTGGTGAACCAGAGCAGCGCACGGAAACGCCGTTTACCTTCCTGCTGGAGCGGTACCTGTTTATCTACTTGCACTTTGACGTGCTTTCGAACTGGTAGGTTGGCAGGAGCTGGGACCGAGCAACGGGAGCTCACCCCGTCGCGGGGATTCGAACCACTGATCTTCTGATCAGAAAGTCCTAGGCTCTGTGGTTTAACCCACAGCACCACCCACGTCCCATCCCTATGTTTAGCTGGTGATATATTGCAGTGTTGAAAACCAGGTATCACCCAGCCCTACCAGCCAGGTCCAGTTTTCAAGGTCCAGCCTTGCTTCCTCGGAGATGATTCTTACTTGCCGCTGGCAGGCAACTTTCAGCAAGCCACCTTCGAGTTCTCCTGCCCCGAGGCCTCAGGAGAAATTATTTTTGATTTATAAAAGAAAACCCCCAAATCCTGGAAATACTAGTGGGCTGTTATGGTAATTCATTCTGAATTATCTTTTGTGCTGAAAAAATCTGCCTTCCTGTGTAATTCTGTATTATTATTATTATTATTATTATTATTATTATTATTATTAAATTCATCCCCCATCCATCTGGCTGGGTCTCCCAGACAGGTTGTTAAAAGTGGCTCAGGGGCTTCCGCCCCCCTCTTTATGTCCGTGCCACCTTGCCCCCCGCCATTCCCTGGGACTTGGCAGTGCCTGATGCTCCGTCCAGATTGCCTGCGTGGCTCTGGGAGCCTGCTTGCTCCAAAACCAGGCAGCGAGAGACTGTTCCAGGAAGCCATCTGCACTCCAGAGCAGCTTTCCAAAGCTGCTCAAGGGCAGTTGGAACAAAAATGTGGAGGGCTCCTTTCCCCTTCTGATAAATTCTGCCCAACTGGCTAAGGCTCTCCGTCTCTGCAAAGCTTCTGTGCCAGGCAGATGCCCCCGTCTCGCCGCACCTGAGGCGCCACGCGGAGCCATTCCCAGCCTGTGTCCCAAATCTCTTCTGATTCCAGGAGCGAGTGGGAGCTTGGGGCCTGAGACTCCGAGGCCAGAAGGGAGCCAAGAGCTTTGCTGAACTCCCCCCTCGGCTTGGCTGCCGGGAATCCACGCCTAGCATGAGAAAAAGTTAGGAAATATTGGGCTCTCGGGGACTTTTGCAGCTGTGTGTTTCCCTCTGGGAGAGCTGGAATGGGGAGGGGGCGTCTGGAACAAGGGGGAGGGATAGGAAAGCGGAAGTTGGAATCTCCCTTTTGACCCGGGCCAGTGGTCAGGGTGGCGATGGGACTTGGAAACACAACGCAAGGCGCAGCATCCCCGTCCCTAAGAGAATCGGAAGGGCCCGGTGGATCAGGGAAATGGCCCACCCAGGAGAGAATCCTGCTCTCACAGTCAGTGTTAGAAGTAAGCCAGGCGCATTTTGCGACTGGCGCAGGTCCAGTTGCGACCAGCTGGAGATCTCTGGACACCTGGTTGGTTGGCGACGGACATCTCCATCTGGCTGACCCCTCCAGCTTCCTTCCGCAGGTCCTGATCTCCCAGGTCCTCATCCGACCCATGGCTCCAACCCATGTTTCCTCAACCTCGGCCCTCCAGATGTTTTGAGAATCCCTGACCACTGGTCCTGCTAGCTAGGCATCATGGGAGTTGTAGGCCAAAAACATCTGGAGAGCCGAGGCTGAGGAAGCCTGTTTTATTCATTGCATTTATATCCCTCCTTTTTCTCCAAGGAGTCCATGGTTCACCCCCCCTCAGTTAATCCATACAGCGACCCTGCGAGGGAGGTGAAGAGGCTGCGACTGGCTCCAGGGTCCCCCGGGGAGCTTCAGGGCTGAGTGGGGATTCGAACTCAGATCTCCCAGGTCTCGGTCCAGCACTCCCACCACGGTACCACCCTGGCTTCCTAGAGTCCTCCTTTGATGGGGCAGCTCTCTGAATTAAGTCAGCGAATCAATAAGGGGGAAGCAAAATGCCACTTGGAGCAGGATCCGAAATAGCTTGAATTTAGATCGTTTTATTTGATAATGTGTTGTAAACTGCTTTGAGATCCGTTCTTTGCAATATAAAGTGGTTTAGAAGTGTGGGTGCCTAGACGTTCCGTTGCAGCAGCCATAACCTCGGTTTAAGGTGCCATTTGCCAATTCGATTATGAGTTTCTAGCCTAGTGACCAAACAGGTGCCTCTTCTGGGAAACCTGCGAGCAGCAGCCCCTTCTTCTGTGGTTTCTAGCTACTGGTGTTCAGAAGCAGGACTGCCTACAATCCAGGACTCCCACTTCCCAGTCTCTTGCCGGTACCCATCTAAGAGAGACGGCACCAAGTGACTCCCGTGACGCCCAGGGACCGTGGGGAATCCACAGCAACTGGTTGGGGTTGATGGAGGCTGCAATCTGAAACTTCTCAAGGGTGCCTGAGAAGTTGGGGAAGGCTGCCCTGGCAAGTCCCCTGCCTGATCCTGGGAGTGGCGGCTCCCTGGGGTCTTTCCCCACCCTGTCCCTCCCTCTCTGCCTTTCTCTGAATGCAGGAGCCCTTCTCTTCTCCTCCCCCCACCAGTCCAGCTGCCAGGCAAGACAATGGAGGCAGCGCATGGGGAGCTTTGCTGCTTTTGTCGGCCACAGCGAACAGCTGCCCTCCTCATTCCGGCAGGCCGAGAAACTCAGCATCATCCCCACTTGCACCGCAGGGGCAGGCCGGAGCGACGGCCTCTGGGTTTGTCATCTCCGGTTAAGTTGTCGCGGAGGCCAGGGAGGGGGGCTTTGTGTCGGGAAGCTGCCCCCACCCACCCTGACAGCAGGACCCTTTGTGGTGCACGCTCTCCCCCACTGTCCCAGCACCCCAGGAGAGAAAGAGAGCGGTCCCGTTTCTGCCAACCTTGGGATAATTGGTCCTCCTGCCCCTTTTGAGCCCTGTCCCGTGCTAGAGTTTGCGGGGAGTGTGATGTGCGAGAGAGGTCGCCTCTGGTGGAACCATGGTCCAAGTTCGCTTTCTGGAGTCGCCTTTCTCAGAAGGGGTGTGAATTTGGGGGACGACCATAACTTGCAGGTGGAAGGGCCAGGAGACACACCTGCTCAAACACACCTGGAGTACCGTTGCCCGACAGTGCGTATCAGCCTCCAAGGTGCCCTTGAACTACAACGTCCACACACACCCTAATCGCTGGCCCAGGAGTGTTGGGAGTTGTAGTCCGAGAACACCTGGGGGACCCGAGGTGGGGCTGAATGCACCCCAATAGTCCGTCCCAGTAGAAGGTGGTTTCTGTCATCCAAATGTAGCCTGGGACCAGCACAACCATTGCCCAAGTATTTCCGTGGGCTGGGGTGATGTCAACCAGGGTCCAAAACATCTGGAAGGCTGCAGCTGGGGGAAGGCTGATCTAAGTTTCCTTAAGGAAGGAGATTCCCACCAAATGCCCAGAAGAACTTTCTGGCAGTAAGAGCTGCTCTGTAACGGAACGGGAGGTTGAGGACGCTTCTTCCTTGGAGGTTTTTGAGCAGAGTTTGCTGGGCGACCTGTCATCATCATCAACATAAAATTTATTATTTATACCCCACCCATCTGGCTGGGTTTCCCCAACCACGCTGGGCAGCTCCCACTCAAATATTAAAAGCAAAATACAGCATTAAGCATTAAAAACTTCCCTAAATAGGGCTGCCTTCAGCTGTCTTCATCATCATCATCATCATCATCATCAAATTTGTTATTTATACCCTGCCCATCTGGCTGGGTTTTCCTGGTCACTCTGGGTGGCTCCCAACAGAACACCAAGAACAATAATAAAAAAGCAACAGCACCAGACATTACAAAACTTTGCTAAACAGGGCTGCCTTCAGATGTCTTCTAAAAGTCAAATAGTTGTTTATTTCCTTGACATCTGATGGGAGGGTGTTCCACAGGGCAGACGCCACCACCGAGAAGGCCCTCTGCCTGGTTCCCTGCAACCGTGCTTCTCGCAGGGAGGGAACCGCCAGAAGGCCCTCGGAGGTGGACCTCAGTGTCCGGGCTGAACGATGGGGGTGGAGATGCTCCTTCAGGTATACAGGACTGAGGCTGTTTAGGGATTTTAAGGTCAGCACCAACACTTTGAACTGAGCTCGGAAACGTACTGGGAGCCAATGTAGGCCTTTCAGGAACAGGGTATGTGGTCTCGGTGGCCACTCCCATTTTTGCAGGGGGTTGGACTGGATGTCCCCTGGGGTCCCTCTACAATTCCATGCTTCTGCATCTCCACTGTTGGCCTTGAGGTTCAGGCAGGATTCCCATTGAAAGAATTGGTTCTTCAGGCAACCTGGTTCCCATCCCGACAGTTTTAGGGCAGGGACGGCTAATCAGTAGCTCTAGGCAGCTTGGCCCAGCGCTCAGCGATGAGGGAATCCGAGCAGCCAGTGGCCACCTGGAATGGCCAGACCAGTCCAGCCCCCCCTCATGGTTTAAGGGCTTTCTTTCAACACAAAGAGCTCTTCATATGGCCACAGGATGCTGCCTTTGGGCCTGATCCTGCAAGCTCCTCTGGGGCTGCCAATGTGAGTGGGGCATAACTGAGGCCAACTCTGGTGTCCTGAAGGATTCAGAACTAGCCCTGCACTGCAAACCCCCTAAAGTTCTGGGGCTCTCTGGTTGCGAACCTAGGAAGGTGCTTTCTGCTACCCAGCCAGACCCATCAACACCCAGGACCGTCTCCTTCCTGGACCACGGGCAGAGAAGCCTCTTTCCCTTCACCTAAAGGTAAAGGGACCCCTGACCATTAGGTCCAGTCGTGACCGACTCTGGGGTTGCGGCGCTCATCTCGCTTTAATGGCTGAGGCAGCCGGCGTACAGCTTCTGGGTCATGTGGCCAGCAGGACTAAGCCGCTTCTGGCGAACCAGAGCAGCGCACGGAAACGCCGTTTACCTTCCTGCCAGAGCGGTACCTGTTTATCTACTTGCACTTTGACATGCTTTCGAACTGCTAGGTTGGCAGGAGCAGGGACCAGCAACAGGAGCTCACCCCGCCGCAGGGATTTGAACCGCCGACCTTCTGATCATCAAGCCCTAGGCTCAGTGGTTTAACCCACAGCGCCACCCACGTCCCAGCTGCTGGCCCTTAATTATTGACTTGGAGACCTGGAGAGATGGGAGAGATCATCCGCTCCCCAGGGGTATCTAGTCTTAACTCTCCGCAATGCAGGAACCCTGAAACACTCCCCTTTAACCAGCCTGCCCTTTTCCAGCCTGCATAGCCCAAATATTGCACTGCAACAGGGGACCTGAACATTGCCTTGCCACATAACCCCCCCCCCCCGGCTGGTGTCTCCTAGTCCTCCTTTCTGCCGCACGCAGGCACTTTGTGGGGGAAAAGCACAACTCTTGTTTTGCTCTTGAGCAGGAAGGACGGTGGCCCTGCTGGGGTTGGGGAGGCGCCGGCCGCTTCTGCCAGCGGACCTGTTCAAACCAGTCCTTGCACAAAGGAGGCCTTTGCTGTGCTCCCGGCGGCCTGGGGTGCGCAGCGGGGCCAGGTTGCAAACCCGTTTTGTTGCTTTCGGAAGCGCACTTCCTTCTAGGCCAGCCTTGGGCCCTTGATCACCAGGGGAAGGCGGCCTTAATGCCAGCAGTCGTGGTTTTGGGATGGGCTTTCCCTGCAGACCCCCTTCTCCCCTCCCAGCCCCAGTCTAATCCCCAAATGGTACCTTAAACCTATGTTACGGTTGCCCCCATGGAATGTCTAGGTGAGATGATGATGATGAAGAATTTCTATACTGCTTTATATTTTGAAGAAAGAATCTCAAAGCAGTTTACAAAATAAAACAAACAAGTTTAAGCTTCAATGAAAATACCGTATTTTTCGCTCTATAACACGCACCAGACCATAACACGCACATAGTTTTTAGAGGAAGAAAACAAGAAAGAAAATATTCTAAATGAAATAGTGGATATATGATTTTTGTGGTTCATGCTGTGGCCACAGACATTTGATCTGACAGTGAGTTTGGAGTAGCCCAATGCAAAAATCCTGAGGATCCATGTGGATCCATGCTTTGTAACCACAGAGGAGGGAAGGAAGGGGAACCATGGATCCTCTGCTCACGACTGCAGCAGATCCCCCCCCTCCAGCCGCAGGCATTCACTCCATAACACGCACAGACATTTCCCCTTACTTTCTAGGAGGAAAAAAGTGAGTGTTATGGTGCAAAAAATACGGTATTTCAGATCCTTCTCTAGGTGACGTTTTCTTTCCCCCTATTGATTCTCTGACTTAATTCAGAGAGCAGCCCCGTAGGCAGAGGAGATCTAGGAAGCCAGGGTGGTGCAATGGTTGGAGCAGGCTTCCTCAGCCTCGGCCCTCCAGATGTTTTTGGCCTACAACTCCCATGACCCCTAGCTAGCAGGACCGGTGGTCAGGGATGCTGGGAACTGTAGTCTCAAAACATCTGGAGGGCCGAGGCTGAGGAAGCCTGGGTTGGAGTGTTGGATGAGCACCTGGGAGATCTGGGTTCGAATCCTCACTCAGCCCTGGACCCAGTGGCAGCCACTTCACCTCCCTTGCAGGGTCGTTGTAGGGATTAACTGAGGGGTGAGTGTGTGTGTGACCCGTGTCTTCCTTGGAGGAGGCAATTAATAAGCTCTTCTGCTGACCTGCTTCAGAAAGCTGGAGGGACCAGCCAGATGGAGATCTCCGTTGCCAAGCTGGAAATGGGGATATCAGAATTTTCTCGTGCGGCGACAACTGTGGAGAGTGTGCAATTCGGAACCCAAGAGGAGCCTTGTTGGGTCAGGCAGAGGCCCATGTATTCCTGCGTCCCGTTCTCACGGTGGCCAAAGAATTGCTTGCAATCAGAATTTGAACACAAGAGCAACTCTCCCCTTCTGAGTGGTTTTCAGCAGCTGGTGTACAGAAGCATTTCTTCCTCCAGCGGCGGAGGCACCGCAGGGCCATTGGGGCTCGCAACCATGGATAGCCTCCTCCTCCATCATGCATTTGTCCCATCCTCTTTTAACGTTGGTGGCCGTCACTCCTGTGGCAGGGAGTTCCGCAGTCCCTGAATCTGGAGGAGCCGTCGAGGGCGTGGTCCTCTGAAAAGAGAGCTGGCCTCTGATCTGGGAAGCCCATCTTCAAGTCCCAAACGCCTTTCCCTCTTCATATCGCCTGTGAGAGGTCATTCCCCCGCTGCTCCCATTTTGCAGAGGGAAGCACTGAGGCGCATAGCCAGGGCAGTGTGTGGAATCGCAGCTCCCTAGCTGACGTTTGCTGTAGTTTGGCAACGCTCTGTGCCTGAAAAACCCGCTTCTGGCTCTCAGATCGGTGGCCGGCAGCAGGAAGTGGCCGGTCTGGAGGGGGACCTTTGACCCCAAGGTGTTGCCCTGAGCCCAGAAGCGGCACGTTGGAGGGTGAGCAGATCCCGGCCCATCGGAAGCTACCCTTCCAGAGGTCAGCCTCGCACCTCGGCCTGCCGGGAAGGGGTGGAAACGGCAATAGGATATCCTTTATTGTTCGGGTCTGGAACGCTTGTGTGCAGCCCCTGAGGATCGGGATGGTGGCTGCTGCTGTGGTGTGGGGGCGAGGCCGGCACCATCGCGGTTAGCTCATCGAAACAGAATTGTAGCATTGGAAGGGACCCCCGAGGGTCATCTAGCCTGACCCCCCTGGAGCGCAGGAATCACAGCTCAGTAATCCCTGACAGGTGGGCTCCCAAGCTCTGCTTTAAAAACCTCCAGTGAAGAAGAGCTGGTTTCTCTCTCATCCAGCTCTTGCCACCAGGAAGTTCTTCCCGATGTTTAGTCAGAGTCTCCTTTCTTGTCACTTGAAGCCAAGGGTTCGAGTCCTACCCTCCGGAGCAGGAGAAAACAAGCTTGCTCCATCTTCCTTGAGATAATTGAAGATGGCTGTCATATATCCTCTCAGCCTCCTCTTTTCCAGGCTAAACATCCCCAACTCCTTCAATCTTTCCCCACAAGGCTTGGTTTCCAGACCCTCCATCATCTTGGCTCCCCTCCTCTGCACATCTTCCAGCTTGTGAATATTATTAAACTGGGGTGCGCAGAACTGGACTCAGGTGGTATTAGGAGCTCTGGTAAATAAGCCAGGCGCCAAATGGCTCCTTGAACCAGGGTTACAGTCGTCAAAACAGTTGCCATTTTTGTGCCAGGCGGCTCAGAAGTCTTGTTTTCCAGTATGACTTTTTGGTTCCTGAAACTCGTTCTGATTGTGCAGGTAAAATATCGCAGATGGAATTTGGCAGGCTGTGTTGCTAGAGTGTGAAAACAGTCAAGATCCAAGGATCTCCAGGTGGTGGAGACGTCAGGCACCATCCGGGCATCTTCACCTGGTCGCAGGTGGCCGATAGGCAGGTGCAAAATGCGCCTGGCGAATTTTGAACCCTGGACACAGGACTCTAGGCAGGATCTGACCAAGGCAGGATCGAGCGGGACTGGTGCTTCCCTTGACCTGGACCCAGCTGTCTGGGCCTTTGGGGGCTATGGGGCTGTTGTCCCTTGGGGTTGGGGACTGAAATGTCCCCCTGGGGGACATTCCCAAAACAGCTGAGCCAGCCCTGCGTTCTGAGAAGGAAAGTGCCCCTGCCTCCATTTGGAGAAGCCCCTGGCCCCCCTTCAGCACCCATCCTGCGCAGCGGATCTTGGCCCTGCCTTTCTAAGCACCGCCTGCTTCTTTTCAGCCCTGTTGGGGAAGCAGCACCCCCCCCTCCTTCAGCTGTGCCAGGCCACCTTTTGGCTGCAGCGGTGACCTCGCTTTCGCCTCCAAGCCCAGGGCTGGCACACCTTGCAGCTCTGTGTTGCCTAAGCAAAAGTGGCTGTTTTCTCTCCTCAACCTCCTTGTGACCTGGGGAGGAGCCTTGCCCAGGTCCAAGCCTTTGGATTTGGGGAGGAATGGGCAGCGGCTGAGCAGTTTCTGGCCCAAATTCAATTACGAGGCTTCCATCTCTCTCTTTCCGCAGGCGAAATGCACCACCCCAGACTCTCGTTTCCGAAGCATGCCCTTTCTCTCTCTGTGTGTGTGCATATAGATATTCAGTGTCGCTTTTGAGGGCGAAGGGACCTCTGGATTGCAAGGGGAAGTAGTAGGCCAGTTTACACAACAGCCCGTCGTTGCGGAGGGAGAGTTGTGTGGCGCAATCTCAGACTCGGGTGGCGGAAGTCCCTGCGTCAAGGGTGTGTCTCTGTCAAGGCACATGGACTTCCTGCTTTGCCTCTGAGGATTTGGGGGGGGGCATGTGTGCGTGCAAGCATCCTCACGGCAGTTAGTGTGTTGCCCGCAGCTGCCCCGGTGTGCTCTGCGGCTGAGCTGGCATTGCAGCCTGCCCCTTGCCAGCCAAAGCTCCTTGATGCACGCACAGAGGTGCTCCAGCACTGCCACCTTCACGGGAAACGTCGAGGGGCAGCTGTGGGGTGAAATGTCCTCGCAGCGGCATGCCAGCCTCTCCCTCCCCATCCCTTTGCCCAGGCTTCAGGGGCGAAGGGCTTCCTCTTGCGATTCTGTTGTGCCGTGTGCTGCCTTGGCACTGATATCCAAGTCCTGGGAGCCAGAAGCCTCAGTCAGCTGTCCCCGACTTAGACCGCAATTCCCATCTGCCCCAGCCAGTGGAGCTGCTGGGAGTTGTAGTTCGATGCAGGTGGAGGGCACCAGGTCAGGGAAGATGAACATAAGTCGTGGTGGAGCTCTTGATGCTCGGGGTGTGTTTATATATTTATACACAGACAGAGAGAGAGTCTAATAATAACAATAATTTTATTATTTGTACCCCACCCATCTGACTGGGTTACCCCAGCCACTATGGCCAGCTTCCAACGCAATGAGACATCAGGCATTAAAGACTTTGCTCTCTCACACACGTACATGCATAGAGATACTATGATTAACAAAGCAGTCGCTCAGTTTCTGTTGCAAAACCTTTAGGCGTCTGCCTTCCGCCAGCTGCCCTGGTGGAAGCGAGAGGACGCTCCTGCCAAGGTGGTACTTAGGCGGGTTTGCCACCCTTTCATTTTCAGCCGAGCGGCCATCGAAGGTGGAGACAGAAACCTCTTTTTTTCTTCTTCTTCTGGCAACGGAAATTAAATCTAACTTTTTTTAGTTACATTATCATTTCGGTGATTTGCTGGATCCTGAAAGGGCTCCGGAGCAAGCTTGTGTGAGGTGCGGCATGAGGCTTTCAAAATAATAATAAAATGGATTGCTGACTGCTCAGACCTTTTGGAGGATGAGGATTCAGACCTGAATAAATGATTCTGTGCCATTCATATCTCTCTCTTTCTTTTGGCAAAGGGTTCTTTGTTGCTATCATTTCATTTTATAATGTATATATAGCAGCTCTAAAAACAGATGAAAAACAAGAC
The DNA here is from genome assembly GCF_965113315.1 of Podarcis vaucheri. Classification (NCBI taxonomy): domain Eukaryota; kingdom Metazoa; phylum Chordata; class Lepidosauria; order Squamata; family Lacertidae; genus Podarcis; species Podarcis vaucheri. Next base: position 1,843,134 of record NC_138751.1, on the reverse strand, counting down.
TGCAAAACACATACGTGGGACGCGTAGTTGCATATGAGTCCAGGTAGAAACTGTCAGCGTTAATCAGACTGTTAAATACAGTTCCAGATTTGCCAGGCTTGCAACGAGGCCTGTCTTGAAAAGGACGGTTCTGCTGTACGTGTAACAAAGGAATGCCAGCTCATATAAAAAGCACCTGGCGGTTGTAGCCCTTGTCGAAATCTCAAACGAGGTGCAATTTTCTCCATTTTAGCTTATTTTCCAGAGGGAGTGGCAACAAGCGTCCAGTGTGGGATTTGGGGCTGTTTTCCATATTTATTCCTCTCTCGACCCGCTGCTGGGATCAATCCCCTTCCCCAAATTGCGTTGTAGCTATCGGCGCCAAAGCCCTGAGGTGCGCATGGACATCGTAGTGGCTTGCCCTGTTTGCACTTGCCAGGGCGTGGGGAGATCTGTGTTACTGGTGGCTGTGAAAGAGCCGTGTCGCTGGGAGGTGGTCTTCTTGGGCTGAGCCGCCCGTCTTCCGAGAGGTTTGGTCTTCCCTTCTCGCCACCTGCGGCTTCAGGTATTCTCCCCGGGTGCCAACAGCTAAGCCCGGGCATGGTTGCCCTGGGCACCACATTCCAAGACGTCTGTCTCGACAAGCCCAGTTGGGTTGTGCCATCTCACCCTACGTCAGATGCACAGCGGGCAGAGAGACCTGCCCTCTGTGTGCGTGCCTGCCTGCCTGCCCTTCTGGGGAGAAAGAGGGGTGGGGGGCAGTTGCTTCTCTGCTTTGCAGCGGGGGGGGGGGGCTCCTCTCACATGCCTCCTTCCATGTGCTTTTTCATGAAAGAGAGTCGCGTGGCCCATTGCAACATCCTGCGGAAATGAAGCTGTTCTTTCATGGAATGTCGATTGGATTATAATTGGGAGTGTTTCTGCAGCCGGCCGAGGATCCAGACAAGCTCCTCTGATTCTCCTCTTTCTTCCACCCACCCACCTCCTCCTCTTGGCCGCTGGGAAGAACCAGTGAGTCGCCCATTTCTGCATACTTGAAGCCCCTTACCGTATTTTCCCTTCCTGCTCTCGTGCATCTACCATCCCTCCCGGTGTCTTCTCCTCTGGAGTAAACATTCCTTGCCCCCTCTGCCCTTTTCTATATAGTCCCTTCAACCAACTCACAGGCTGCTTTCCAATATTTTTAGGGGCCTGCTAGGGCTGCCACGTTCTGAAGAGCAAAAAAAGAGGACACATTTGCCGACTTCTACTTTTAACCATATATTGCTATGGCAACTCTCCTTTTAAATACCCGTGAAAAAGAGGGCGCGTCCTGGAAAAAGAGGACACATGGCAACCCTGCCAGGGTGAAAATTTAAGCTAGCTGGAAATATTTTTTGGGCGGGGGGAGTGACTGCTGGCTGGATTAATGGGCGATCTCACACCAGCCGTAGGTGACCCTTCTTGTACCCTATGATGTGATGTGGCTTCCTCCAGGAATTTATGTTTCCTTAACAAGTTCTTTGGCTTCAAGGAGTCTCGCCGAATTTCTCGGCTTGTGTTTTGGAAACAGAAGCAAGGCCCTCTGTGTCCATGTTTGGAGTGTCAGAGCGAGCAGAAGAAAGGGGGGATTGTAGGGCGAATCTGCCCCCAGGACCTGTCCTGACCTATTTAAGCATCTGGTTCTGGCATGAGTCTGCTGGAAGCATAGGAAAGCGACGAGTCTGTGGCTGTTCCCAGGCACTTCCCTGTCTGTTTCCAAAAAAACAACACCACCAAACAACAACCAGGGAAATGGACCTTTCGGAAGGTGGCAGAGGGAGCGAACCCTATCTTCATCTTTTCCGGCAACGTTCTGAAATGTTCTCACACACACGGGATTTAACAGGTGGGTGGCCGGGTCCAGAGACATTTTGCAGGTAAGCCAACATGGAACCTGCACGCCAAATACCTGGAAGTGGAGGGCAGAAAGGCTAAAGAAAGTCAGGTTCTCCGCCACCAAATGTAAAGGGAATCTGCGGCCCACTTTGCCAGTTACGGATATTGCCATCCGCGACGCCCCCATGAGGAGAAGGCAGCCGGCGACACCACAGCTGTCAAGATGGCACAGAATGCCCCACAGCCACATCGCAGTGCCCTCGCTCCATAGGGCATGGGGTTGGGGAGGAGGAGAGAGGGGTCGCGCCCTGCCACGGACACGTCAGAGGGGAGCATCCACCACCCCTTTCAGCTTCTGCAGGCAAAGAAAACACCCCAGTCGTGTTGGGGCCAAAGGAGAGGGAGGTCCCAGGACTCGAGCCCCCAGCAAAAGCACTGCAGAGCACCCACACAACAACCTGCCAGAGTCTAGGGCCCCGTGGGGCCTTCCCCGCTCGTTCACAGGCACCTGGAGCGCAGGGCGCGCAGGAAGAGCCTCGCTCTACGTTTTGCACGCCTTAAGTTGGCTGGCTGGCATCCGCCTGTCTCGGGAGACAATGGAAGAGTGCGTTTCGGATAGTTACAGCGCAAGAGAGATGTGTTTTGTTGCAGCTGTACCCCCGATTCAAGCCACAGGCCAAGCCAACCCTGGAGAAACTCTCCCTTTGGCACATGCCTGAGTAGTTTAGCAGGAGCAACAAAACCCCACAGGGCCAGCAAAGCCCCACTGAGCCCTGCCGGGGCAGCAGCACAGGAAGGCCCCCTACCCCATTCCTCTGCCCCATCACCCTGAAAGCAGCCCCCATCCCACCTGACTTGGGTTTAAAAAGCGGCACTTAATTTAAACCTGTTGATGGACCTGTTGATGGCATGTTACCATTGTACTGTGGAGAGTGTATTAACGTATGGTCTGTGTGTGTGGTTTGAGAGCTGCACCGTCAGGGAAAAAACAATGCTGTCCAGGGTTGCAAAGACTGTGGAGAGAATAATTGGGTGCCCTCTTCCCACCTTGGATCAAATCTACGCTTCCAGGTGCCATAAGAAAGCTGCAGAGATAGCGCAGGACAGTGCGCACCCCGGAAATGATCTCTTTCAGCTTCTGCTTTCTGGAAGAAGGTCCAGGGTTATAAAGGCCAGGACTAGCCGCTTGAGAAACAGTTTCTATCCAAATGCAATTCTGGTTTTAAATGTAGTGTCAGCAGTCTCTGTGGGAGTATATTGTATTTAAAATGGGGTATCAGATTTTTTAGGGGGCTAACCAGGTTGGGATAGCTGCGATAGCAGGCTTGTTGGTTTTTGAATGTTTTATGTAGACTTTTCAATTTTGTTGTCCTGTATGGGACAATGACAATAAAGGTTATCGTATCGTAAACTGAACACACTCCATTTCAGTTTTCGAGATATTTCTTATTAGTACCTGCGTGCGTGTGTGTGTGTGAGAGAGAGAGAGAGAGAGAGAGAGAGAGTGAGAGAGAGAGAATTCACCCTGATTTGTTTGGGTCTCCTAGGTGCTGAGGAAGGACTCCTGAGTGCCAGCAGTCTCCCCTCTGTTACTGTTGGGAAGAAGCTGTGAGCTAATATTTGCCTTGGCGAGGGACCCTAGTAACTGGCCGGGGCACCGCAACGAGGCAGCGTCCCTCCCAAACATGTGGGCTCCTGTGTCGGAGATCTGGCAAGTTGCCTCGAGAAGAATTTAACCCCCCCAGGGGGTTCCTTCCTTGAAACGGGGGGTAGAGCAACCTCCCCCAGCCAGGGGTTTGAGACTGCAACTCCCATCAGCCCCAGCCAACACGGCTATACGACGCTGGCCCTGGGGGGGACCCGGCCATGCTGCGAGCTGTGGTGCAAAACACCTGGCCCCAGGTTGTCGAAGGGTGTGGTGCAAAGGTGGGGTCTGCTGGAGGTTTGTGGGCAGGGGAGGGGCCCTGGCTTGCTGGTGGGGGTCCAGGTCGGGCATAGGGTCTGGGACTGTGCATTATTTAAGATGCGGGTTTTGACCTTGAAAGTCCTTCACGGCCTAGGACCCTCGTACCTACAGGACCGCCTCTCCCGGTCTGCCCCACGGAGAGCCTCAAGGTCCATAAATAGCAACACCCTAGAGGTCCCGGGCCCTAAGGAAGTCAGATCAGCCTCAACCAGAGCCAGGGCCTTTTCAGCACTGGCCCCGGCCTGGTGGAACACTCTGCCTCATGAGACCAGGGCCCTGCGAGATCTGTAAGGGCCTGTAAGACAGAGTTGTTCTGCCTGGCCTTTGGCTTGGAATCAACTTGATCCCCTCCCCCTCTTTCCTTTTTTCCTTTCTCCTCCTGTGTTGGAACTCCTATTTGGGGATTTCCCTGGCTTTTCTCTGGCCCACATAGGACCAGTCTGGATAGTTGGCCTTGGTGAAGACTTGACGTTTTCATCCCCAAAAAAGTTTTTGAGTTTGTGCTGAAATGAGGCTGCATTTCAATGTTGGATTTTAATCTTGTTTTTTTAAGTTGTATTTCTCTCAGTTGTTTTATATCTGGTGTTAGCCGCCCTGAGCCCGGTCTTGGCTGGGGAGGGCGGGTTAAAAATAAAAATTATTGTTATTATTATTATTATTATTTGGGGACATGGAAGTCCCCAGCTCTCAGCACAGTGAGATTTCACCTGCAGCCACACCTGGGTTGGCAGCTTAGTGTGTCGGCGAGGATCAGGGTGGCAAAGGTCTGGTGGAAGGGGGGGGGTTCAGTGTGCAAGGCACAGGCCTCCTTCCAAACCCTGGAACAACACCCCCCCCCCCCCGTTAGGCTCCTTGGCCTCCAGGAAACACTTGTCAGCCTCGTTTCCAAACACTTCTCCCCAACCGAGGGCTGGAAGTTTGGGTCGTGGTGCGTTTGGAGAAAGGAAAAAGGCTGAGACAAAAGTGTGTGCGCGGCAAGAGAGGTCTGGATCTGGTTTCAGGGAGTGGAAGACATCTGGCATGTTTTTCTGCCTCCCCCTTCTGCAGGGGATTCTAGACACCTCCCTCGGTGTGGACAAAGGAAAGTTTTGTGTGCTGCTTTTCAACTGGGGAAGCCTCTTTGATCCCCTTGCAGCTGGTCCCTGCTAGGTGGGGGGGGGGTTGCGCTTTCCACCATTTTTTTGTTCTTGGAGGCGACCTGAAGTCTTTCAGACTTTCAATGGCCCAAGAGGTACCTGTATTTTCCGCTCCATAAGACGCACCTGACCATAAGACACGCCCAGTTTTTAGAGGAGGAAAACAAACAAAAAAATATTCTGAACGAAACAGTGGATGTATGATTTTTGTGGTTCATTCTGTAGCCACAGGCGTGTGATTTGACGGTGATTTTGGGGTAGCCCAATGCAAAAATCCTGAGGATCCATGTGGATCCGTGCTTTGTAACCACATTTTTGTGCCATTGTGGCCCTACGAAACAGTGTGTGGTTTTTTTTGGTGCAGGCTGTAGCCATGGACATGCTATGTGATCTGATGGTGGATCCCTTGGTCACTGGAGACGTTTTCTCTGTCCACACACAGGGATCTCTCCTGAATTCCTGACCTTCGTAATGCTTGGGCGTTGCAGACGCCGGAGTGCAGTAGCTTCAGGGCCCGGAGTGTGCCGAACCTGCTTCCTCCTCCGCAAGAACAAACTACGAGCCCTGCTGGATCGGGCCCCTCCATCCCAGCATCCTGTGCTCACAGTTTCCAAGCAGATTGCCCCCCCCCCCCAAGGGAAACCCACCAGCAGGACCCAATAGCAAGAGCAGAACTTTTCGCTTCCTGCCGTTTCCGGAAATCTGGCATTCAGAAACATGGCTGCCTCGGACTTTGCAGGCAGACCACAGTCCTCCTGGCTAGCGGCTGCTCTCGGTGGTGGTGGAGGGGGGGTCAGAGGACCCCTCCCCATGGGCAACGAGTCTGGGCCTCCACCACTTTCTTGACTGCTGCTGGCTGGCAAATTTGGGACTCTTCACTCTAGGCCTGTTCTCTGCTGCTGAGCAAAGTTCTCCCCCCCCCCATCATTTTTATGTGATTTTTCAAATACTGTATAGTAATAATAATAATTAATTAATTTTAATTTATACCCCGCCCTTCCCGGTTCAGAAAACCCAGCTCAGGGCAGCTAGCAACCAATTTAAAACACTTAATTGATGCAACAAAAAACAGCATAAAATACTGTTTAAAACGTGAATAACAATAAATTCAGAATTCAGAATCAATTTAGGGGGGGAAATCCATCCAATAAACAGTAGATGATCACCAGGGCTAGCTGGCTAAATTAGTCCTATTTGGGCCAGCAAGGAGACCAGGGGAGAATTAGCTGTGAGATCCCAGAGCGGGTAATCTTCATAAAAAGGGAAGGAAGAGGAATAAAAGATCAGGCTAAGTTGAAAGCCAGGCGGAATAGCTCTGTCTTACAGGCCCTGCAGAAGGAGGTTAAATCCTGCAGGCTCCTGGGACAGAGCATTCCACCAGGTTGGAACCATCACTGAGAAGGCCCTGGCCCTGGTGAAGGACAGTCTGACTTCCTTAGGGCCCAGAACTTCTAAACTATGGTTATTTAAGGTCCTCTGCGGGGCAGACCAGGAGACAGATTTATATAGATTTATAATAAAACCAAATACATTTCCATATACAGAGATTTCTCTGAATCTTGAGACCTTCCCCCCATCTCCTCCGTGGGTCCTAAGTTTAATGTTTTCAACTGCATATTATAACTTAATCTATATTTTATATCTTTCCGTATTATCCATAGTGTTTATTAGATTACAAGTGATATTGAAATCCTGCTAATGTTTTCATCTGCTTACAGTGGTCTTCTAGCTAAATTAAAAAAGTTTCTTGAAGTTTCCATCCTCTTGGTTCCTGAGCTTTCCAGTTAGTTTTGCCGTTTTGGCGTAGTCCAACAGCTTAATTTGCCATTCCATCTCTCGACTTCTTTCCATCCGTGTGGCTGTTGTCGCGTACATAAAAAGTCCTTTCTGCTCCATTAGTATATTGGTACCTACAATTCCTAATAAAAAGGCTTCTGGTTAAAAGTCCCCCCCCCCCCCGGTTTCCTATATATCATTTCCCAGAAAGCTTTTATTACCTTACGCGACCACCACATATGATAAAAGGTTCCTTTTTCCTCCTTACAATTCCAGCAGGTATCCGTACTTGTTCTATACATTTTTGCTAGCTGGCTAGGAGTCAAATACCACCCTTTCCATATAATTTTCTTTCAGCGTATGACGTGCCGCAAATTTCAAATCCCATTTCGCACAACTTTTCCCAGTCTGCAATCTGAATGTTATGCACCAAATCCTTTGCCCAGTTGTTGTTTAGTCGTGTCTGACTCTTCGTGACCCCCTGGACCAGAGCACGCCAGGCACCCCTGTCTTCCACTGCCTCCCGCAGTTTGGTCAGACTCATGTTTGTCGCTCCGAGAACACTGTCCTACCATCTCGTTCTCTGTGTCCCCTTCTCCTTGTGCCCTCCATCTTTCCCAACATCAGGGTCTTTTCCAGTGATCCCTTTGCCCAGTGGGAGGTGCCAGTTTCAATTCCTGTTGGCATTTCCAGGAGAGACTCCCACCCAGAACTGCGCTCGAAGGAACAGTGGTCTGACTCAAGAACAAGCGATTCTCTCCCCACGCCTCCCTTTCAAACTCCTTGGATCTCCGCTCCTTCGCCAGCAACTCCTCTGGCGTTTCCAAGGGAAGCTGCGGAAGAATTAAAGGGGCGGAATGAAGCCAAGCCCACGCTTGCGGGGAGGAAAAGGAGCCCAAGTCAAGTTTGTGTGAGCTCAGGAAAAGACAGAAGAGCTTTTAATATCTGTTACGGAAAAATCTAGGTGCGAGGCTGCTCAGTCACCCAGCTCGTTGGGCAGATCCTACGGGTTCCTGCAGAATAGAGGAAGGAGTCCAGCCAACCGGAGCAAATAACTGTAGACCAAAGTTTATTGTGCAACAGGTTCAAAGAGGAATTTCGAACCCCAGGATGCGATGACAAGGACTTTTAAAAGTTTCTATCTTATCCCAGTTCATTAAGCATCATCACTACATCATTGTTACATCAGAACAGGGGAGGCTTATACATGATTAACATAGGAGGAATGTGTTGGGGCAACAGGCGGATACAGGATATGTATTGGGAAGTACATTCTAACCACCTACTTTGTTGTTTAGTCGTGTCCGACTCTTCGTGACCCCCTGGACCAGAGCACGCCAGGCCCTTCTGTCTTCCACTGCCTCCCGCAGTTTGGTCAAACTCATGCTGGTAGCTTCGAGAACACTGTCCCACCATCTCGCCCTCTGTCGTCCCCTTCTCCTTGTGCCCTCCATCTTTCCCAACATCAGGGTCTTTTCCAGGGAGTCTTCTCTTCTCCTGAGGTGGCCAAAGTCTTGGAGCCTCGGCTTCAGGATCTGTCCTTCCAGGGAGCACTCAGGGCTGATTTCCTTCAGAATGGAGAGGTTGGATCTTCTTGCAGTCCATGGGACTCTCAAGAGTCTCCTCCAGCACCAGAATTCAAAAGCATCCATTCTTCGGCAATCAGCCTTCTTTATGGTCCAGCTTTCACTTTAATAATAATAATAATAATAATAATAATAATAATAATAATAATAATAATAATAATAATAATTTATTATTTATACCCCGCCCATCTGGCTGAGTTTCCCCAGCCACTCTGGGCGGCTCCCAATCAGTGTTAAAAACAGTATAGCGTTACATATTAAAAACTTCCCTGAACATGGCTGCCTTAAGATGTCTTCTGAATGTCAGGTAATTATTTATCTCTTTGACATCTGATGGGAGGGCGTTCCACAGGGTGGGCGCCACTACCGAGAAGGCCCTCTGCCTGGTTCCCTGTAGCTTGGCTTCTCGCAGGGAGGGAACCGCTAGAAGGCCCTCGGAGCTGGACCTCAGTGTCCAGGTTGAACGATGGGGGTGGAGACGCTCCTTCAGATCTACTGGGCCTTTGAGGCCGTTTAGGGCTTTCAAGGTCAGCACCAACACTTTGAATTGTGCTCAGAAACGTACTGGGAGCCAATGCAGATCTCTCAGAACCGGTGTTATGTGGTCCCATACATCACTACTGGGACAACCATAGCTTTAACCATACGGACCTTTGTTGGCAAGGTGATGTTTCTGCTTTTTAAGATGCTGTCTAGGTTTGTCATCGCTTTTCTCCCAAGAAGCAGGCGTCTTTTAATTTTGTGACTGCTGTCACCATCTGCACCTACTACAAAGGGACAATAGAACTTTGGTTTGCATAGTCTGCCACCTGGGCAAGTCCGGAGGAGAGCTTTTGCCCAGCGATTGACAGCTATGAGTACGTCATCTCCCGCTTGAGGGATTATGGTGGGGAAAAAGTGGTTTCCAAGTCCTTGGCCAATGAAGTGAATTGGCGGTGGAATGAAGGAAACTGGCAAAGGAGTTGGTTTTATATGATTTTTAAAGCTAGGTAACTTCCCTGAGCTGTCAAGTTAAAAGGATACCTTTATGCATAATATTTGTAACATTTAACAACTTTAAAGATGTGCCCCCCCCGTAATTTCTGTAACAATATATGAAGGACTATTGTATTTTAATATTTTGTTGGAAGCTGCCCAGAATGCCTGGGGAGAGCCAGCCAGATGGGCGGGGTATAAATAATAAATTATTATTATTATTATTCCAGCGTGCAGAGTTAGTGTGCACACTGTCCATGTTCGTGGAGTGTGGCCAACTTTGGCTCCCTGCCAGCACCCTGGGGGGGAGGAGGAGGACTCTGGGACTCCCCACTTAGAAAAGGGTGCAGAAATCCAGGCAGGCTACCCCGCCGGGTGCTGGTTCAACGCCTGGAGTCCTGTACAGAGTCTCTCTGCAGATATTTCCTGGCATTTAGGAGTCCGAAGGGCCAAAGGGGAAGGAAATCCCAGGCTCTGCCTTTTGGAACAAATTGGACTATCGCCGTGCTTCGTTGACGTACGCGATGTGTCCGAATCTTGAACCCGAGTCCCAGGGTTTTTTTGCGCCGGCCTCAAGTGGAGAACAATAAAAGAAAGTCCTTCATGCATCTATGTAGGAGAGTTTTCCCATAATGGACACATGCCTGGCCATAGCGGGAATGGAATACTGGACCAGACAGGCAATTTCTTTGATCTTGCAGGGCAACTCTTCTGACCAGGACATGGGCTGGTGGTGGTCAGAGGACCAGAAGCTTAATTCTTGTAAAACGCAGATGTAAGACCCACGGAGCCAAGTTTTCTCGTGGAGTTGATTCAGCGTTGGAAGCCACATGTGGGCAGTTAAGCGTTCTGTGGGCTAGTCTCTCTTTGGTGGCTGGAATGGGTGATAGGTGGCTGCGTGTTAGGCCCGTGGCAGGTTCAATAATAATAATAATAATAATAATAATAATAATAATAATAATTTATTTATACCCCGCCCATCTGGCTGGGTCTCCCCAGCCACCCTGGGCGGTTTCCAACAAAGTATTAAAATACAGTGGTCTGTTAAACATTAAAAGCTTCCCTAAACAGGGCTGCCTTCAGATGTCTTCTGAAAGTCTGGTAGTTGTTTTTCTCTTTGACATCTGGTGGGAGGGCGTTCCACAGGGCGGGCACCACCACCGAGAAGGCCCTCTGCCTGGTTCCCTGTAACTTGGCTTCTCGCAATGAGGGAACTGCCAGAAGGCCCTCGGCGCTGGACCTCAGCGTCCGGGCAGAACGATGGGGGTGGAGACGCTCCTTCAGGTCTACTGGGCCTTTGAAGCCATTTAGGGCTTTCAAGGTCAGCACCAACACTTTGAATTGTGCTTGGAAACGTACTGGGAGCCAATGTAGGTCTTTCAGGACCGGTGTTATATGGTCCCGGCGGCCGCTCCCAGTCACCAGTCTGGCTGCCGCATTCTGGATTAGTTGTAGTTTCCGAGTCACCTTCCAAGGTAGCCCCACATAGAGCGCATTGCAGTAGTCCAGGCAGGAGATAACCAGAGCATGCACCACTCTGGGCAGACAGTCTGCAGGCAGGTAGGGTCTCATCCTGCGTACCGTATGGGACAGCTGCCTCTTCCTGCATTGCAGCGGGTCAGGATAGCCCTCAGGGTTCCCTTCCAGCTCTGTGACTCCAGGTTTCCTCCTGCTCTTGGCATGTGTTCTGCGGGAGACGAAGGGACAGTGGCTGGGAAAAGGAAGAGGCGCCTTGCCCCTTGGGTGCTGGCTGCCTCAGCAGGGGCGATTAGGAAGGTTTCCCACACTTTGAGCTGCCTCCGCTGCTTATCTCGGAGAGGAGGGCTGTGAGAAAGAGCACAGAGGCTGAAAGCCGCCTTCCTTGTCCCGCAGTGCAGCAAACTCCTGAGATAAAGCAGGGACCCCACAGAGAGGAGAAGGCGTTTGGGACGTGAGAAGAGATGGAAATCTGGGGGGGGGGGAGAGAGGGGCTGCCCACCACAGCAGAGGGACAAACGCTTCCTCTGATTCGAATCCAGATTCCCACCCCCCAAATAAAGGGTCCAGGCAAGAGAAACTGCCAGATCCAGGGTGGGGGAAACTTTTGGAGGGTAAGATAAGAGCTGTTTGACAGTGGAGCGGACTTCCTGGGAAGGTGGCGGGTCTTGGCTGGGGGTTTTAAAACAGAGGGGGTGACCATCTGTCAGGGATGACTTAGCACTTTGCGGTGGGTTGGGCTAGATGACCTTTGGGGTGTCCCTCGCAATTCTTTGATTATGGAATTTGACCGCAAGAGGGGCCAGGCCTTGGGCGGGGGAGAAGGGAAGGTGCTATCCACCTGCTTTCAGCTAGGTAGAGGTCTGGCCCTGTTTCTGGGGGCGAGGAAGTTGCAGGAAGTGAAGCTGGGGGGGGCACCGATCCAGGGTTCAAATCGCCATTTGGCCATGGAGTTTGCTGGCTGACCTAGGGCTAGTTGCTGCCATATATATATATATATATATATATATATATATATATTTGCTTTCGTAGATTTTCACGGGTACAGGAATGCAGGTTTTGGTGTCTTCGGGTGTCTTCCCGTGTAAGAGTCGGGGTGTCTGTGCGACGTTATACATACATACATACATACACACACATACATACATACACATACACACACACACACACACATTTTTATTGATTTTTTTAATATATCAGTTCCAACAGTCAAACAACATATCTTCTCATCTTATGCAACATTTTAGACTTCCGTCAACACCTCTGGTGATTTTCCGTTCTTTATCACTTATTTTGCATTTCTTAATTTCTATATTGCATTTAATTGTCCTTCGCTAATAATTCTTTTCATAGTCTTTCTTGCAATATTTCAAATGATCCACCTTACAAAACTTCTTGCAGTCCTACTAGCATAATCTGTTCATCACAGTTACTTTTCAAGTAATTCATATATTTACCCCAGTCCTCTAAGAATCTCTGATCTCGCAGGTTTTGAATCCTTCCTGCTCATTTATCTAATTCTGCATAGTCCATCAACTTCGTCCTCCGTTCTTCTTTCGTCAGTAGCTCTTCTCGTTTCCATTTTTTTGTGCCAATAATATTCTTGCTGCTGTTGTTACAGATAAACACAACTTACAATCCTACCTGTTAATACCATCTCCTACTGAGCTAGTCACAGCCTTCCATCCGTCTGACCTCCCTCACAGGGCTGTTGTGGGGGTTAAATGAGCCCCGGGGGGGGAGAGATGCATGTACCCCACCTTGAGCTCCTTATAGAAAAAAGCGGGATATAAAAGGCGGAATATCATTTTTGTGGGGTTTTTTTATTTTTGTTTTAAAATATATTTATTAACTTTTCAAAGTTTATACAAAAAAGACAAAAAACAAAAATTAAAAACACATATAATTTCATTCACTTGTTTTCTTTTAACTTATTTCTCGGACCTCATACCTCCCCTTTTTGTATTCCAATTCAAATTATTCATTCAGCAAGTCCTCACCCTTAATTTTCACTTAATTTTACACCTTTCTTTCTTCTTTTCCCCCCAATTATCTTAATCATTAAAGCTGGTAACCACTTAGATTCAGTCCAACATCAATCTAACATTCACTAATTTTATAATATTTCCCAAGATAGTACTTAAATTTCTTCCAATCTTCTGCCGCCATCTCTCTTCCCTGGTCTCGGATTCTGCCAGTCATTTCTGCCAGTCCCATGTAGTCTATCACCTTCATCTGCCATTCCTCCAAGGTGGGTAGATCTTGTGTCTTCCAGTACTTTGCAATAAGTATTCTTACTGCCGCGGAATATCATTTTTTGGGGTTGGACTAGATGACCCCTGGGTTCCCCTCCAGCTCGACAATTCTATGATCCTTTGAAAATAAATGAATAAGTAAACTGTGGAGGCAGAGCGTAGCTATTCCGTTTTCTCTGTGTGGCTTGCAGAAGGGATGCCCCCCTGGCTTGGGATATTCCCACTGGTGGAGGGGGCCGTGGACTCAAGCACCCCTGTGTGTCGGAATCTGTGATTTTAGCCTGAAGTGGGCTTGCAGAGCGAGTGGGGAGCAGGACGGGGCCAGCCCCACAGCTTCCCCACAGGGTGTCTCGGGCGGCCGGCCGGCCTGGCCGCCTTGCCTGAGGAATGTTAATGCCAATGGCAGCTGTGAAATGGGACTCTTGTTTCGGGGGGGAGGCGGAGAGAGAGAGAGACGGCTGTCAGAGGGGGACGGGGTCCCTCCAGTCCCCATAGACCTCCCCACACACACACACACTCACGCCAGGCCTCTCAGCTGTCTGCTGACAATTTGCAGATCTCAGCCCTGGGAGGTTTGCGCGAACATTCGCTTGAAGACAGCCTTCCCCAGTCCTGGCGCCGTCCAGACCGCTCAGACTACAACTCCCACCAGCCCCTGCAGGGCCACATGGCGGGGGGGGGGCTCATGGGGGCACAGCTCTTCCGGCTGGAGCTGGAGACCACATAACACCGGTCCTGAAATACTTACATTGGCTCCCAGGACGTTTCCGAGCACAATTCAAAGTGTTGGTGCTGACCTTTAAATCCCTAAACGGCCTTGGTCCAGTATATCTGAAGGAGCGTCTCCACCCCCATCGTTCTACCCGGACTCTGAGGTCCAGCACCGAGGGCCTTCTGGCGGTTCCCTCACTGAGAGAAGCCAAGTTACAGGGAACCAGGCACAGGGCCTTCTTGGTGGTGGCTCCCGCCCAGTGGAACACCCTCCCACCAGATGTCAAAGAGAACAACAACTACCAGGCTTTTAGAAGACATCTGAAGGCAGCCCTGTTTCGGGAAGCTTTTAATGTTTGATGTATTATAGTATTTTAATATTCTTTTGGAAGCTGCCCAGAGTGGCCGGGGAAGCCCAGCCAGATGGGCGGGGTATAAATAATAAATTATTATTATTATTATTATTATTATTATTACCCTCCTCACACGGTTGTTGTGGCGAGGCAGGGGGAGAAATAGATACGCCACCTTGTGCTCTTTGAAGGAAGAAGGTTGAGAGTTGCTGGACAGAGGCGTACAAGGCATTGTCCAACAATCTTAGGGACCTCTCTCTGGATTTCCATAGGGTTTACTCCTCTGCCTTTTCTTGTAGTTTTGATCCATTGCTCCAAGTCCGCTTCTCTGGAGCAGCAGAGTCTTGGTTGACCACAAACTTGACATGAGCCAACAGTGTGACGCGGCAGCTAAAAAAGCCAATGCAATTCTGGGCTGCATCAATAGGCGTATAGCATCTAGATCAAGGAAAGTAATAGTGCCACTGTATTCTGCTCTGTTCAGACCTCACCTGGAGTACTGTGTCCAGTTCTGGGCACCACAGTTCAAGAAGGACACTGACCAACTGGAACGTGTCCAGAGGAGGGCAACCAAAATGGTCCAAGGCCTGGAAACGATGCCTTATGAGGAACGGCTAAGGGAGCTGGGCATGTTTAGCCTGGAGAAGAGGAGGTTAAGGGTGATATGATAGCCATGTTCCAATATATAAAAGGATGTCACATAGAGGAGGGAGAAAGGTTGTTTTCTGCTGCTCCAGAGAAGCGGACACGGAGCAATGGATCCAAACTACAAGAAAGAATATTCCACCTAAACAGTAGGAAGAACTTCCTGACAGTAAGAGCTGTTCGACCGTGGAATTTGCTGCCAAGGAGTGTGGTGGAGTCTCCTACTTTGGAGGTCTTTAAGCAGAGGCTTGACAACCATATGTCAGGAGTGCTCTGATGGTGTTTCCTGCTTGGCAGGGGGTTGGACTCGATGGCCCTTGTGGTCTCTTCCAACTCTATGATTCTATGATTCTTCTCCCAGAGATACCCTGCCAGGTTTAAGTGAGATATAAATATAAGAATACTCACTAGTGGCCTCCATGTCCCCCCTGGAGCCATCCTTGGGCGTGAGCAAGAGGGGACTGCAGGCTTTGCAGCCTTGTCTTCTGGGGGCCTTCTTCCTGTCCCCTCTTGCTCACGCCCAAGGATGGCTCCCCATCAGAGCACCTTTAGCTAGAGGAGAAGCCCCCCCCCCCAAAGCCAGGCTCCCTCCTGGCTCCCACCCAACGTTTCCACCTGCGAGGAATGTGCAGCCGGCCAGCCAGCAGCAGCGACTTCTTCAAAAAGTCCTCCTTTTATCCCAGAAAGGAAACATCTGGTGGGTTGGGGGTTTCTTTTTCCCCAGCTCTTATTTTTAGCTGGGGTGGGGGGGTGTCGTTTCCCCCTCCCCTGTGCTCTGGCTGGGGGGGTGGGAAGGAGAGGGAGAGGAAGGGGCAGCTGCCTCCTTGGTTCGCCTTTGCAGGAGACAGGCCAGCTGCAAAAATGCCTGGCGGTTCTGCAAGAGATCAGTTTGCAAGGCAGCCCCTTTCTCTCTGCCCTCCAGGAGGGGAGCTGACTGGCTTCAGGGCGGATCTCCCCTCCTTCCTTTTGGGGGGTGGGCCAAGGGGGCCGTTTCCGCACAGGGGCGGGCAGGGGGGCAACTGAGCCCGTGGAACACCTAGGCCTAACCTCAGATGCGCATCGCACGACCATCGCCACTCTCTTATTTCTTTTATTTATTTATTAAATTAGTGTCTCTCTTTTTCGCCATGGCAACTCCTCCCATGCGCATGGCGTGATGATCGCTGCTCTTTATTTATTAGTTAAATTAATTAGTCACTCTTTTTTTTGCCATGGCAACTCAAAGCCACTTACAAAATGACGTGCAAAAATATATGTGTGTTAAAACCAGGGCAGGGGGGTCGCATTAAAAGCAACCAACGAGCCTCAGCTCTAAAAGGCCACAGGTAGCTGAAGGCCTGGCTGAAGAGGGATGTTTTTGCTTGGCGTCTGAAGATATACAGTGATGGCGCCTGGCGGGCTTCCCTAAGGAGAGCATTCTGCAAATGGGGAGCCACCGGCGAAAAGGCCCCGTTTTGATGTTCCTTCCGTGGAGGAGGCAGCACAAAGAAGGGCCTCAGGTGACAATCTATGGGTCATATCTACCTGCAGTTGCACCCCTGTCCATTGCAGATGTCTGCCTACTGGAGATGATCTCTCCAAATCAAGTTACTAGGCCTTGAAAAATACGTTTGGGGTAGGCGTTTGGTAAAGATTAGGGCTAGACAATGTCTGGTTTTCAATACCGTGATATACCACCAGATAAACATTGTGATATACCAACATATCACGATGTCTTAAACAGAGTTGAAGCTATGGCTGGCTTCATGGCTTTTCCCACAGATGCTCATCACGATTCGCGATATATTGCCAGGTAAAATCTTATGAAACCGTTATCACGATATGGAGTTCAAACCTAGGTTATGTCCTATCGCCCAGCCTTACTAAAGATTTTAAAATTTGGTTTTATAATGTGTCTAAAACAGGGAGAGCCGTTAAAAAAGGAGATGGGAATGAAAAGACGAAAAGCGAAACTATGAAAGGGGCACGTCGAATAAGTACGTGGGTTGAAGTAGGCGAGAAAAGAAAAAGTGGGAATAATAGATGTTGTCTCCATGTAAAAAGAATACCAGCCGCCTTAGGTGATCAAGTCTAGTTCCTGATTTGCCAGCTTTGTGACGAAGGTTGTCTCGAAAAGGATGGTTCCGCTGTATATGTAAGAAAGGAATGCCAGATCGTATAAATAGCGTCTGGAGGTTGTAGCTGAAATCTCAAATTATGTGTAATTTTCTCCGTTATAGCTAGGATGCGGGGGGGGGGGTGATTTAGTGCCGCAACTTGCATCCCTCTGAAGGAGAAGCCGGGCCTGAGTCTGCCTGCAACCCTTTGACGCAGCCTTCCCCAACCCGGTGCCCTCCCTGACTATTGGCCATGCTGGCTGGGGGCTGATGGGAGTTGTAGTCCAAAAAAATGCCAAATCTGGAAAGCACCAGGCTTGGAAATGCTGCTGCAAAGACACCTCGTCCCCCACCTTAACCCCTCTCTCGTTCCCCTTCACATCCTCCTTTCGGGAACCTACAAGAGGATTAGACAGATTCACGGAGGAGTTCCTCTTGCGCCCGGATCCTGCTTGCTGGTTTCCCATAATGGGCGTCTGGCCGGCCCCCCGTGAGGACAAGCTGCTGGGCTCCGTGGGCCCCTGTGGCCTGACCCAGCAGCCGGGCTCTTCCGATGTCCTGATGGAACCTCCAGGGCCAAGGGCAGTCTATCTGAGATTCCTCAGTTCTGAGGACAGGACGCTGGGTCTGGTCCGACAGATGCTCCTCCTATGCTCTTGGGGCTGGGCAGCGGAGCGGCCTTGATCCGGGGCTTGTGTGTGTTGCCTCTTCCTCTCTTCCTGCCTGCCTCTGTTGCCAGGATAGTGGGAGGAGCCCCTTCTGAAGCAGTCGTGTGTGCAGGGAAGGACGCCAAGGGGTTCAGGCGCAGGACACGGACGGAGGGAGACGGGGGCTGCTGCTGTTGTTGCTGCAGCACGTAGCTCCTCTCTCTGCCTCTGGATCTGAAGCAAGAGCTGGAAGGAAGGAAGGAAGCTGCCGAGGAGAGGCGGGGGGGCAGCCCTTGCGGGGGGGGGGACGACGGGCTTCCCTCCTTCCTGGCTCCTCCAGACCAAAACCTTTCTCAAGATCTCCTTTCTCTCTCTCACACGTGGTTTAGACCTGCCCCAAGGAAGGAGGCAGCATCTGGTACACATCAGACCATCTGGTACGCAGGCTGAGACCCTCCCTGCCCGCAGACTGTCTCTCCAGAGTGGTGCATGCTCTAGTTATCTCCCACATGGACTACTGCCATGCGCTGTACGTGGGGCTACCTTTGAAGGTGACCCAGAAACTGCAACTAATCCAGAATGCAGCTGCTATACTGGTGACTGGGAGACCACATAACACCGGTCCTGAAAGACCTACACTGGCTCCCAGTACGTTTCCAAGCACAATTCAAAGTGTTGGAACTGACCTTTAAAGCCCTAAACAGCCTCGGTCCAGTATACCTAAAGGAGCGTCTCCACCCCCATCGTTCAGCCCGGACACTGAGATCCAGCACCGAGGGACTTCTGGCGGTTCCCTCACTTCTCGCAGTGAGGTTACAGGGAACCAGGCAGAGGGCCTTCTCGGTGGTGGCGCCCGCCCTGTGGAATGGCCTCCCACCAGATGTCAAGGAAATAAACAACTACCTGACTTTTACAAGACATCTGAAGGCAGCCCTGTTTAGGGAAGCTTTTAATGTTTAATAGGTTATTGTGTTTTAGTGTTCTGTTGGAAGCCACCCAGAGTGGCTGGGGTATAAATATATTATTATTATTATTATTATTATTATTATTATTATTATTATCATCACAGTGGCAGGATCCCTGCCTTTCCCGCTCAGTCCCTTCCAGCTGTGGAGAGAGGGGTTTTATCTGGGGAATTTGTACCTGCCTTCCAAAAGGGAAGTGCTCAGGTGGGGCCTTGCGTCCTGGTTGCACAGTAGCTGCAGTTGGTTGCGCCGGCAGACCCTCTCCTGTAATCTCCTGGCACCAGAATCAGAAGCAGGCCTAAACCCAAGGTCGCCATTGCCATTGCCTTTTTGAGCCAAGACGGCTCTAAAGTCTTATTTTTCGAGCGATTGGACTGGCTGTGATTGATTCTCAGTCTGGCTAGTTCAGAGGACAACCTTGAGCTTGTTTAAGAGCTTTGAGAACTTTTCTTCTTGATCATATATTGGCCTCTTCCGGCCTCTTTTTCTTAAGGGGGAGGGCTCCTGCTCAGGCTGCGCAGAAAAAGCATTTTGATTTCTGAAATTCAACCCGATTGTGCGGATTGAATATAACGGATGGAATTCTACAGGATGGGGTCTTGGGGTGCAGAAACTGCCCAGATCCGGGGATCCCCAGAGGGTGGAGATATCAGGCACCACCGTCCTGGTGCCCAGGCATCTTCACTTGATCGCAAGTGGCCGAAAGCCAGGTGCAAAACGCGCCTGGCGCCTGGCTAATTTCGAACGCAGCTTGGAAGATGGAGCAAGCTTGTTTTCTACTGCTCCAGAGGTTCAGACCGAACTCGGCAGATTCAGATTGCAAGAGAGGAGAGTCTGACTAAACATCAGGAAGGACTTTCTGATGGCAGGAGCTATTCAGCAGTGGAACGGACTCTCTTGGAAGGCGGTGGACTCCCCTTCATTGGAGGTTTTTTTAAATAGAGAGGTTGGATGGCCATTGGTCGGGGATTCTTTAGCCGTGATTCCTGCTTTGCAGGGGGTTATAGAATCCTAGAGTTGGAAGAGACCACAAGGGCCATCGAGTCCAACCCCCTGCCAAGCAGGAAACACCATCAGAGCACTCCTGACATATGGTTGTCAAGCCTCTGCTTAAAGACCTCCAAAGTAGGAGACTCCACCACACTCCTTGGCAGCAAATTCCACTGTCAAACAGCTCTTACTGTCAGGAAGTTCTTCCTAATGTTTAGGTGGAATATTCTTTCTTGTAGTTTGGATCCATTGCTCCGTGTCCGCTTCTCTGGAGCAGCAGAAAACAACCTTTCTCCCTCCTCTATGTGACATCCTTTTATATATTTGAACATGGCTATCATATCACCCCTTAACCTCCTCTTCTCCAGGCTAAACATGCCCAGCTCCCTTAGCTGTTCCTCATAAGGCATCGTTTCCAGGCCTTTGACCATTTTGGTTGGGTTAGACTAGGTGAGCCCTAGATGGCTCTGCAATTCTGTAATTCAACGAAGCTCCGATTAGCGGATTTGTGCCAAAGTTAGCGGTGGAGTTCCTCCAGATCTCATCTCGCGGCGTTTTTGCTGTGGCGCGTCAGGGCAGCTCCTCAGGTCAGCTCTGTTGGCACTGCCAACCGCTATTGTCCAGGCGGGTAAGCAGAAAGCAGCCTTTATCTCCAGAAGTCAGGGCTATGCCTGCCTCCTTCCCTCCCTCCCACCTCCCAAGTAACAGCTCCCCAGTATTGCTTAATCTGTGCTGCAGTTGCACGTTCACTGACAAGGGGGATTTTTTCCGCTTCTTTCACGCCTGCCGTGGTTGAGGGAGGGGCAAGGCCTGGGCAGCCACCCAAAACCAGCCAGAATCTCTGCACACCTTTCTAAGAAAGTTGGCCGCAGCAACACAGCTTGGCAACGCTCCTTGTCCCCCAACCCTAAAAGGAAAAAAGAAACCCCTACTCAGGGCAGGTCTGATGCCTAAATATATCTCCTCCATCGCTCTTCTTGGGAAAGGGAAAGGACTCCTCCCGGAGGACAGGTGTCAGGTGTGCCTGCAGGAGCCAGGCCCTGTGACCAATAGGACTCTGCAGGACTGGGGCCTTCCTTTCTTCTGAAGAGGCATGGTGTGGCCACACAGGTGAGGCCAGTTGGTAACTCACAGCACCTGGTGGCAAGAGCCGGGAAGCGATATATAAGGTCAGCCTCCCTGCTTCTTGATCCTCGGACCCCTGACTTCGTGGCTCCTCGCTTCTTGATCCTCGGACCCCTGACTTCGTGTCTCCTCGCTTCTTGATCCTCGGACCCCTGACTTCGTGACTCCTCGCTTCTTGATCCTCGGACCCCTGACTTTGTGGCTCCTCGCTTCTTGATCCTCGGACCCCTGACTTCGTGGCTCCTTGCTTCTTGATCCTCGGACCCCTGACTTCGTGGCTCCTTGCTCCTTGACCCTCGGACCCCTGACTTCTTGACTCCTTGCTTCCTGACCGTTGGCTTCTTGACTCCCAGCTCTCTGACCCTCTGACCTTGGCTTCCTGGCTTCTGGACTCCCATTCCTGCTTCCACCCCACCATCTTGCCCCCGGTCCTGACGTCCCCAGCTGGGACTTTGATCGCCCATGAACCGGACCGTGGCAACGGGTTTCAACATTGGGGGCTTTTTTAGGTTTAGAAGGAGCCAGGGGTGGACATGAAAGCGGTGTCTCAAATTACGCATGGAGAAAATGGATGGAGAGAAGTTTTTCTCCCTCTTGCATGACGCTCGGGCTTGGGGACATCCGACGATCCTGAATGTTGGAAGATAGAGGAAAGAGAAAACAACGTCCTCCTTCAAGCATTGCGTCGTTAAGCTGTGGAACTCCCTCCCACCAGAGGCAGTGATGGCCATTGACCTAGACAGCTGCCAGAGGGGATTTGACGAATTCCTGGAAGGCTTTGGATGGCTCCTGGCCAGGGTGGCTGTTCTCTGCCTCCGCACTTGGGGTCAGGGTCTTACGACAGTGATGCTTCTGAATCCCAGTTGCTGGAAACTTGGGGGGGGGGGAGTAGCACTTGTACTCAGGTTTTGCTTGCAGGCTTCCCATAATGGGAATCTCGTTGACCACCGCGAGGACAGTGATTCTGGACTAGAGGGGCCCCCTTGGACCTGATCCAATGTTCATAAAGCGCAAGTCCCCAGAGGAAACTGCATCCCATTGCAGACTCCTACTCAACGGACTCTGAGCGGGGTCACCAGTGTAAGATTGCCGCTTATCCTTCCTGTGGACACCCCCTTCCTTTCTGCCCAGCGTGACACAAAACAGTCCCCCTTCTGCTTATTACTTAACGGTTGCAAAGCAGCACGTGGGCTGGACGAAAGGGCCGTGTGAGGAAGGGCAGAGGGGGCAGAAGAGGAGGAGACCTGGGGGGGAGGGGGGCAGAGGAGACGGGGCAAGAAGGGACTTCAAGGATTCAGAAAAAGGGGCATCGTTGATTCCAGCAAACAATGGAATTTGCTCCAGCTAAATGGATGACTTCAGAATAAGGGTTTCCCAGACTTGGGTCTCCAGCTGTTTTCAGACTACAATCCCCATCTTCTCCGGCCACTGGTCCTGCTAGCTAGGGATGATGGGAGTTGTAGTCCAAAACAGCTGGAGACCCAAGTTTGGGAAACCCTGGTTTGGACAAGTGCGTGGAGCGTGAAGCTTTGATTGGCCACCAACCGCGACAAGCATGTTCTCCCTCCACAGTCAGATTATAAATCTAGATTACGGGCACCACAACGGAATGTCTGTTCACCAGGGGGTTGGACAAGATGACCTTCGGGGGTCCCCTACAACACTACAATTCTATAATCTCCTAGCCTGAGTGTAGCTCGCTCTTACAACACTTCACTCGTCCCAGTTTGCAAGGAAGGAGAAAGGGACACCGTGGAAATGGAAATGGCATTAACTCTGGACTAAGGCGGAGCTTTTTAAACTGGGGTCGCCAACCTGGTGCCCAGAAATCTCCACATTGACGCAGTTGGAGCCAAACCAGTAGCAAAATGCGGCTGGGGGGTTTCGAGCACTGCTCTTGCTGGGGGTCGCAGGCGGGTGGGTGGGTCTGTTGCCTCCACGTCCTGCTTCCGAGGCTTCCTTGAGTGGCATCTGCTTGGCCCCTGGCAAGAGCGGAAGCTGGACTAGGAGGGGGCCCCTTTGGCCTGGCCCAGAAAGGCTTTTCTCATATCAAGCAGCTGCAGAGAAACAATAATAATAACAGTAAACTTTTATTTATATCCTGCCCTCCCCAGCAAAAGCCGGGCTCAGAGCGGCTAACAACAATAAGAGTAACACAGCATTCTAAAATCAATTCATTCCAAAATCAATTCTGAATCAAATTAAAGGCAACCATTGGGCAAGAGTTCTGTGAGGATTACCGAAGGAGGGGGTCAGGCTGTGCCCTGTGGAACAGCTCTGTCTTGCAGGCCCTGCGGAAAGATGTCAAGTCCCGCAGGGCCCTGGTCTCTTGTGTCAGAGCGTTCCACTGGATCGGGGCCACAGCTGAAAAGGCCCTGGCTCTGGTTGAGGCCGGCCTAACCTCCCTGTGGCCCGGGACCTTCAAGACGTTTTTGTTTGAGATCCTCCGTGGGGCATGCCAGGAGAGGCGGTCCCAAATGATGAGAGGATTGGACCAATCCATAGTGGACGAGGAGGAGAAGGCTATCAGTGGTCCCAGTTGCTGGAAACCCACTTTCAGGTTTCCCAGCAGGTCGGACCCCTGGGACGTGGGCCGAGTTGGGCCATTGGGCTGGTCTTGCATCCTCTTCCTAGGTTGTTAGGATACTGGTGGCTCTGGAGACCACGCTGCCTCTTGCGAATTTCTTAAGCTCACCCCCAAAGGCGCATTCCTCTGTTGTCTTCCGAAACGGACGGATGCCAACAGCCACAGATGCCCAGAGAGAGACCCAGTTTGTCCGGAGCCCGGTGTCCCCATCCAGGCTGGCATCTCCTGCGGCTTCTTCGCCGCGGCCGGCTGAGGGGCATTGCCCAACGAGAAGCCCCCTCCCTACGATACCCTCCTCCTCCTGGGCCC
The DNA here is from genome assembly GCF_965113315.1 of Podarcis vaucheri. Taxonomy (NCBI): domain Eukaryota; kingdom Metazoa; phylum Chordata; class Lepidosauria; order Squamata; family Lacertidae; genus Podarcis; species Podarcis vaucheri. Next base: position 1,819,700 of record NC_138751.1, on the reverse strand, counting down.
CGCCGTCCTCCTGGCAGCTCCCAGCTTCGTTGCGCCAGCAGCAGAGTCTCCCTCGGGCTCTCCCTCGTGAACAAAACGCTCCCTTCTTCTCCGCCTCGTGCCGCCCTCTCCGGATCGTATGGCTGACAAAACGTTTACCCAGCTGAGCCCTCCCGGCGCATACAGTGTCTGTGTCTGGGGCAGGGTCATGTGCACCAGCTGTTCTGTCACTATTGTGAACTTGGGGGGGGGAGGCTGGCTCCGTTCCGCCATCTGCCAGGCTGCTGCAGCGCCCTCCTCTCTCTGCCTGCCCCCCACCCCATGAAAACGCTGCATGGGGAGATGGGGGCAGCAGCACAGGTGAGCTGGTCAGCATCCTCAGAGCACCATTCGCACCCAGGTCGAGCGTCTGCTGACCTTGCCCTCCAGACGCACCAGACCACAAGACGCACCTAGTTTCCTCCTAGGAGGAGGAAAACAAGGAAAAAAATATTCTGAATCCCAGAAGCCAGAACAGCAAGAGGGATCACGGTGCGCAGTGAAAGCAGCAATCCCTCTCGCTGTTCTGGCTTCCGGGATAGCTGTGCAGCCTGCATTCGCTCCATAAGACGCACACACATTCCCCCTTACTTTTTAGGAGGGAAAAGTGAGTCTTATAGAGCAAAAAATACGGTACTCTGCTTCTGAATCCCAGTTGCTGGAAAACCACAGGATGGGGGGGGGGAATTGCTCTTTTCCTCAGATCCAGCTGGTTCATCTTAAGCTCATCATTGTTACCACCCCTACTACCCCCCCAAAAAAAACCCATTCCTCTGGGCAACATTCACCCAGCTCTGTGGCTTTTCTGCATCTGACCGCAGAGCGGCAGGAGAGCTTAGCTTCCCACTTGAGTTTTGCAAAAACCCTCTCTGCTTTCAGGTGGGTCTGTTCCGAGCAGCCTTCGAAATTCGCCAGGTGCATTTTGCACCTGGCTATCGGCCACCTGCAGGTGAAGATGCCCGGATGGTGCCTGACGTCTCCACCGCCTGGAGGCGCCTGCCTGGCGATCCTTGAATCACACACCAGCAACACATCCTGTAGAATTCTCTCCCGTTACGTTTTATCAGAATGAATTTCCGGAACCCAAAAGCCGTATTGGAAAATACAACTTAAGAGCTGTCTGGCCCCCAAATGGCGACCAGGCCTTCCGTTTTGGCGACTGTAACCCTGGTTTAAGGAGCCATTTGGTGCCCCCACTTTCATATCTGAGCTTCTAACGCTTGAGATTTCCCCCCTTGCAGAAAAAGCCTGCGATTCCCCTCACCCACGAACCGACCCATTTTTAATGCAGAATGCTTCAAGGAGCAAACGCTGAGCCGGGAACTCGAAGGCGGACGGGTTTTGTTGTTGTTCTTGCAGCTGCCAAAGGGTCCTCCTTGCAAGGAAGCCCACCCCGGTGGAGAAGTGGCTGGCCTCAGCCCCACCGCCTCTTCCTCCTCCTCTGGGCACTGGAGGAGCCTCTTCCTGGATACTTGGAAGGGCTGCTTCTAAATTTAGCTGCTGCTGCTCCTCCTCCTCCTTCCAAAACATCATCTGAGCAGACACAAAGCAGAAAGCGAGCGCTAGGCCTTCCTGGAACTGCCTGCTGGGCTCTCCACCCTTGGTGGACTTCAGAGAGGGAGGACTGCTTGCAGATTCATACACACACCGAAGGCCTTGTCTCTGTCGCCTTCTTCCTGCTAACGGAGAAATGCGAGGGCTGCCTTGGACAAAAAACAAGGACCCCAGCCAGGAATACCAGAGCAAAACAGCAGCCACTCGGCTTAGTCTTGATTGAAGACTGTCGCCACAGGACTCCCACCTGCCACCAGGTGAAGCAAGAGGGAAGCCCCAAACAAAAGAGAACCCAAACTTTGATTAGCTGCTAATCCCCATGTTACACGCCCCAAACTACATCACTCATACATCACAGTTACATCATGAAAGGGGAGGTCTGGTGGCCGTAATCTGAGCATCCTGGACCCTGCCCCATGGTTCCCCTTGCCCTCCACCAAACACCCATCCAGTGTAACAAAAAGGATCTTTACATTTCCCTGTTTCCCAGCCAAGTTATTCACACCCTTTTGTCTTCATCTGGGTTTGTTCTTTCTGGAATGGCTACCTGTCTGGCACTCAGGTATCAGGATGCTCACATGTCTATAGGAATTTCTGAAGTTTTCCCAGTGAGCCAGTACATAGATCCATTGATCAGTGAATTCTTACATTTGGTATTGTGCAGCAAAGGCCCTTTGAATAGATAGGAAGAAACTGTGACCGAGTGTTTTGTGGGGACAAGTCACAAAAGTCACAAAAGTGATTGTGCTGGTTTTGGTAGTGGGCTGCATGTGCATGATATCTGCTAGAGGGGCAACCCCCCCCCCTCAGCCTATACATAAATTTCTGCAACATTCCCCGAGGCGGAGGGTGGGAAGACTCCTGGAGGGAGGGGGTCAGGAGGCTTAGCTGACCAGAGACCCCCCAGATGGGCAGCCTGCAGGGGTTTGCCTGGCTGGAGAGGAAGCGGTCTTGTCTGGCTTGTGATGAGGAACGGTTGAGAGAGTTGGGTAGGCTCAGTCTGGAGAAGAGACAACAGATAGGACTCTAGGAAATGTAAATTGAATATTCAGCCACTTATTATTGAGGGGAAGTGCGTGGAACAGGTCCCAGTGTTTCGATTTCTTGGAATGGAGTTGAGAGATGACCTAACCTGGGGAGAAAACAGCAAAGACCTGATGAAGAGAGCACAATCTCTCAAGGGACCTGTTGATGGCATTTTACCATTGTACTGTGGAGAGTGTATTAACGTATGGTCTGTGTGTGGTTTGGGAGCTGCAAGGCCAGGGGAAAAACAATGCTGTCCAGGGTTGTAAAGACTGCGGAGAGAATAACTGGGTGCACTCTTCCCACCTTGGATCAAATCTATGCTTCCAGGTGTCACAAGAAAGCTGCAGAGATAGCGCAGGACAGTGTGCACCCCGGAAATGATCTCTCTCAGCTTCTGCCTTCTGGAAGAAGGTCCAGGGTTATTGAGACTAGGACTAGCCGCCTGAGAAACAGTTTCTACCCAAGTGCAATTTTGATTTTAAACACAGTGTAAGGTAGTCTCTGGACACGGGTGGCACTGTGGGTTAAACCACAGAGCCTAGGACTTGCCGATCAGAAGGTCGGTGGTTCGAATCCCCGCAATGGGGTGAGCTCCCGTTACTCGGTCCCTGCTCCTGCCAACCTAGCAGTTCGAAAACACGTCAAAGTGCAAGTAGATCAATAGGTACCGCTCCAGCAGGAAGGTAAACGGCGTTTCCGTGTGCTGCTCTGGTTCACCAGAAGCGGCTTAGTCAAGCTGGCCACATGACCCGGAAGCTGTATGCCGGCTCCCTTGGCCAATAAAGCAAGATGAGCACTGCAACCCCAGAGTCGGTCATGACTGGATCTAATGGTCAGGGGTCCCTTTTCCTTTAAGGTAGTCTCTTTGGGAGTATATTGTATTTTTAAAATGGGGTATCAGAGTTTTTAGGGGGCTAACCAGGTTGGGATAGCTGGGATAGCAGGCTTATTGGTTTTGAATTTTTTATGTAGATATTTTTTCCCAATTTCGTTATTCTGTATGGGACAATGACAATAAAGATTATTGTATTGTGTTGGAGAGCCACCTTCAGAAATCATAGAATCATAGAACCATAGAGTTGGAAGAGACCACCAGGGCCATCGAGTCCAACCCCCTGCCAAGCAGGAAACACCATCAGAGCACTCCTGACATATGGTTGTCAGGCCTCTGCTTAAAGACCTCCAAAGAAGGAGGTTTCCCCTGTAAGATTGGGCACAACCTTGTTTCCCGCTGCTGCAGAGGGCAGGACCCAAAGCGAGGGATTCAAACGAACTTTCAGAGGGTGAGAGCCGATTCACAGGGGAACGGGCAGACTCTCCTCCCTTGCAGGTTTTTAAGGCTCTTGGAGATTCTTCAGCTGTGATTCCTGGACTAGGCAGCCCTCGGGGTCCCAATTCTGTGACTCCAAAGCTGGGCCATGCTGAATCTTGAAACAGTATACAGCATGTAGTTCAAACAGAATACACCACTCAAACCCCCACGCAGCCCTGAAGCTTCCTGGGTGAGCTTGGAGTCAGTCGCGGCCCCCTAACCTCCTTCGCAGGGTCGTTGTAAGGAACTGATTGGGGGGGGTGAACTATGTTTTCCTTGGAGGAAAAGGCAGAATTCAGCGGAACCTCGGTTGTCAAACGTAATCCGTTTCACAAGACCGTTTGACTTCCAAAACGTTTGGCAACCAAGGCGCAGTTGCCGAAATCTGTTGTGGAAAAAATGGAGCTGTTCAACTTCCGGGGCGCGTTCGAAAACGGAAGCATTTGCTTCCGGGTGGTCAGTGTTCGAAAGCCGAAACGTTAGACTCCCGAAGCGTTTGGCGACCGAGGTTCCGCTATACGAATGCAGTGGATCAGGTCTTCTACTCACCTGTGTAAGAGAACAGGAGAGGCCAGCCAGGTGGAGACGTCCGTGGCCAACTTGGTCTCCCACCTGAGACGCACACGGTCGCAACTGGACTCAAGCCAGTCACAAAGCGTGCCTGGCATCTGGGGAATTTTGAACGCTCCTTCCCCCTCAGCCTCCAGCAACCTGCCCCTGGGGAGGCTTCGCTGTGGGGCTGCCTGACTCCTCCTCCCCAAAGTTGCCCCTCTTGGGCTGGAGCAAAGAGCTTCGGCGGAGGCTTCTGTCAGCCAGCCTGAGTCACTTGGAAGTGTGTGGGGTTTTTTGGGGGGGGCTCCTTTTGGACTCTGCAGGGGCTTCCTGGGAGCTTAAAGACCCTTTTCTCTTCCTTCCCAGACCTCTCCCGAAACCGCTTTGCCGAGGTCCCCGAAGACGCCTGCCACTTGATGTCCCTGGAGGGGCTGAGCCTGTACCACAACTGCCTCCGCAGCATCCCCCCCGCCATCGCCAACCTCCAAGCCCTCACCTACCTGAACGTCAGGTAACTCGCACAAGGGGGGGCAGAGAAGGGGGGGGAGGAAACGGGGTGTTTCTCCAGAGGTGTGGCGAGGGCTTTCTGGATTCCCTCACATTGGCGTTTAAAGCCCTGCGCGACTCAGGCCCCCTATACAGACCCTCCCGGGTGCTGAGATCGGCAGAGGGGGCCTTCTCGGAAGTTCCTCTGGGGCCTGCCCCAGAAGATCTGTGGGGCTCCCTCCTCCCCACAGAGGTGCGCCCAGCCCCTGGCTTTTGCCACCTTAGCTGTGGGTTTTTACGACCCACCTTGTTTCCCTGGTTGCAAGCTGTTTCGAATTGGCTTTTATTTCTTTTCAGTTTCCCAAGGTTATTCCAACAATAGCCCCGTGACAGCAACGCCGTTTCACATCTTTTCAAATTGCTTGTGTTTTGCTTGTTTTTTTTAAAAAAATATTAAGAATTTAAACAAAACATATTATCTTAAAACATATCATCCTTGATTCCTGCCCCCCATTTCCCCTCCTCCCCATAAAATAACCCCCCTCCCTGCCCCCCCGACTTCCCTCAGTTCCAACCTCTGGTTTCTCTACAAATGCTATTCTCTGCATGTTACAAAACTCTATAGATCCTTAATTTATCTGACTGATTATTGTCGATAAAGAGTTTGTGAGTGTTTAGTCAAAACCTGCCAAGGAGTCCAGTTCACTTTCTTGTTTCTTTAAATACTTTGTAAAAGGTTCCCATTCATCTTTAAAATCACAGTTATCCTTGTCCCGTAGTTTATGTCTCAATTTTGCCAGTTCTGCATAGTCCATCAATTTCTCTTGCCATGATTCTTTAGTCGGTGTTTCCTCGTTCTTCCATCCTTGTTCTGTTAAGACTCTCGCCGCCGTTGTCGCATACATGAAGATACTTTTGAACTTCCTTGGCAGGTCTTTTCCTACCATCCCTAACAAAAATGCTTCAGGTTTCTTAACAAATGTTAGATGGAACATTTTCTTCAATTCATTGTATATCATTTCCCAAAACTTTTTAATTTCATTCCATTCCCACCACATAGGGTAGAATGTCCCCTCCTTTTCCTTAGTTTTCAAATTGCTTCTGATGCTGCAACCTGCCGTGGGACTTTGGGGTGAAAGTCGGGAAATAGAGAAGACAAAATGGAATAAGCGCCCCCGCTCCCTTCCTCATTCCCCAGCCCGCCCATCCTGCTTTGCCAGTCTCCCCTGAGATTTGGGAAGCCTGATCTCTCCTTCTCCTCCTCCACTGTTGTCTTCTTCCCTGCAGCCGGAACCAGCTCTCTTCCCTGCCCTCCTGCCTCTGCCGGCTGCCCCTCAAGGTCCTCATCGCCAGCAACAACAAGCTGGTCTCCCTGCCGGACGATATCGGCAGCCTCAGTACCCTCCGCCAGCTGGTGAGTCGGCAACGCCATGGGGTGGAATTCCTCCAAGGGACAGGGTGGGCACCTTTTGCTTGCCTTCCCCCAGGGTTCGGCCTCGCTGGTGTCTCCACGCTGAGCTGGGCTGAAGCCACGTGGGCGGTGGGAGAGATCCCCCAAGGCCCTCCAGACCTGACCCCAAAGGCAGCAGGACCACCCCCCAACACACACAGCCATCACATGCTTCGATCCACTAGGACAATCCCCTGTATCCCTCTCTCACCCCAAATCGCCTTGAGGATGTCTAGGTAGAATTGTGACGGGGGGGGGGGGCCCTCTCTGCCCACTCAAACATACCAAGACAACACGAGAATGGGGCCTTTTCTGTGGTGGCTCCCCATTTGTGGAATGCCCTCCCCAGAGAGGCTCGCCTGGCGCTACCGTTGCATGTATTTAGGTGCCAGGCAAAAACCGTCCTCTTTACCCAGCCCGTCAGCCGTTAGACAGTCTATGTCCTTTTAATTTTATTGTTTTATCTTTTCGGTAAACTGCTTTGAGGTAGTGGTCGCATTTTTAAAAAATAAAATAAAATTGCTAATTATGTAAGTTTTCTTAATTAAATAAGCTTTCTCTCCCTGCCCCATGCGATGGTGATGATTTATTTATTTATACCCCACCCTCCCCGGCCAGAGCTGGGCTCAGGGAGGCTAACACCAGTAAAATTATAGTAAAAACATAATAGGGGGGGGGGACAATTTAAAATACAGGTTAAAATAAAATTTTAATTTAAAATGCAGCCTCATTTTAATAGTGGCCCATAGATCAAAACCAATACGGGGAGGGAAACATAAGGGTCAGACCGAGTCCAGACCAAAGGCCAGGCGGAACAGCTCTGTCTTGCAGGCCCTGTGGAAAGATGTCAAGTCCCACAGGGCGCTGGTCTCTTGTGACAGAGCGTTCCACCATGTCGGGGCCAGTGCTTAAAAGGCCCTGTCCCTAGTGGAGATGCCTCCAAAGCGGTCTTAGTACTGGCACCCCTAAGGCTCTCTCCCTGCCTCCAGGGCTCTCCCTCCCCCCCCCCCACACTGGGATGGGGCTCTGCTCACCTGCGACTTTTCCCCGAATCCTCTTTTCTGCCTCAGGACGTCAGCAGCAATGAGCTGCAGTCCCTGCCGGCGAGTGTGGGCGGCCTGGAGTCTCTTCGGGACCTCAACGTCCGAAGGAACCAAATCGCCGTCCTGCCTGAAGGTTGGTGCCTGCCCAAAGCCTTCCCCCTTTGCCAGCGCCATCTGGGCACCGGCAGATCCCCTGCTTCTAAACTGGCGACGGAGGCAGCCTTCCCTGCCCCTCTTCTTCCCCTTGCTCACGGACGCCTGTGCTTTGCCCCACCTCAGAGCTGGCGGAGCTGCCCTTGGTCCGGCTGGACTTCTCCTGCAACCGTGTCGTCCACATTCCCACCAGCTACCGCCACCTGCGGCACCTGCAGTCCATCCTGCTGGAGAACAACCCTTTGCAGTTCCCACCTGCGCAGGTAACAGGGGAGCAGGGGGGCGGGCAGCTGAGAGCAGAAACTGCTTGGAAGGTGGGGGGGGCGGAGCCGGCCTGTGGTTCTGCCCACCCTTTCCATTTATCCTGCCCTTAGTGGGGGCTCTCAGTGGGGCCTGGGGGCCAGGATGTGCAACAGGCTGGCAGGGAAGGCAGGCACGATCCGGCAACTCATCGCACCTCCTCCTTGCTAAACGGGGCGAACGGCCTTCGTTTTGCGTGGGCCGCCGGCACTGCCACCCTGTGACCCCCCGTTCTCCCCACAGATCTGCTCCAAAGGCAAAATCCACATCTTCAAATACCTCCACATGGAGGCCTGCAGCAAGGCGCGGCCGGACCTGGCAGAATTCACACAAGGAACCCGCCCCGCCGGCTTCGGGACGTGGTAAGGCGGGCAGTGGGGGGCCTGGGAGGCTCTGTTAAGCAGCTGCTGCCGCATGGGAAGCAGGAGGGTGCCTGGGGCCAGAGGGGGAGGAGAGAGGCTGTACCTGGGAGGAGGTGGCTCTGGAGCTGCTTTAGCCACCGGATTGGGGCCGGAAGAGCATTGTTTCCAAGAGGCTTGTTTCCGTGTCTGTTCCCACAGCCTCCCGGACAATTTCTACCCCGTGCGGCAGTACGGCGGCCTTGATTCGGGCTTCAACAGCGTCGACAGCGGGAGCAAGCGGTGGTCAGGGAACGAGGTGCGGGAACGCCTTTCCGCTTTGCTTGCGGTGACATTTTTTACAGTTGCAAAGGGGAGAGAGGGAGGACTTCGCAGGGGCCCAGATCCCTGCCTAGGCGGCCCTCGGAAACCTTATGGCCAGAGGGGCCTGACTTGAGCCTCCTGGCCTGTTGTGTTCCATCCTAGTCACGCTGGTATAAGATTGCAGGGTTGGAAGGGGTCCGCAAGGCTCGTCCAGTCCAGCCCCCTGCCATGACTCCATAGTGCCTGAGAAGCAGCCAATGATCACATCTCAGTAATGCCTGGCAGAATAACAACAACAACAACAACAACAACAACAACAACAACAATAATAAATTTATTATTTACACCCCGCCCACTCTGGGCGGCTACCAACAAAGTATTAAAATACTGTGATACATCAAACATTAAAAGCTTCCCTAAACAGGGCTGCCTTCAGACGTCTTCTAAAAGTCTGGTAGTAGTTATTCTCTTTGACATCTGGTGGGAGGGTGTTCCACAGGGCAGGCGCCACCACCGAGAAGGCCCTCTGCCTGGTTCCCTGTAACTTGGCTTCTCGCAGTGAGGGAACCGCCAGAAGGCCCTCGGAGCTGGACCTCAGTGTCCGGGCAGAATGATGGAGGTGGAGATGCTCCTTCAGGTATACTAGACCTTTGAGGCCGTTTAGGGCTTTCAAGGTCAGCACCAACACTTCGAATTGTGCTCAGAAATGTCCTGGGAACCAATGTAGGTCTTTCAAGACCGGCGTTATGTGGTCTTGGCAGCCTTTCCGGGTCACCTTCCAAGGTAGCCCCATGCAGAAAGCTATCCAAACCTTGCTTAAAATACGAAGGAGAGTCCACCGCCTTCCAGGGCCATAGAATTCTAGCATCATAAAGTTTACTCAGAAGAGTGGTGGGAATGGGAGATTGGCAGATAGCTGAGATGAGATTGGCAGATAGCTGAGATGATCTATCTCAGCTACCTGCCAATCTCCCATTCCCACCACCCTCCTGAGTAATACCCCTCCCCACCTTCTCACTATATAGAAGGATCTGGCAACTTCTGTTTCAGTGTATCTGAAGAAGTGTGCATGCACACGAAAGCTCATACCAAGAACTAACTTAGTTGGTCTTTAAGGTGCTACTGGAAGGAATTATCTGAAGAAGTGTGCATGCACACGAAAGCTCATACCAAGAACTAACTTAGTCGGTCTTTAAGGTGCTACTGGAAGGAATTTTTTTATTTTGACTATGGCAGACCAACATGGCTACCTATCTGTAACTGAAAGTTGGAAGGGACCCTTGTGGGTTACATAGTCCAGCCCCCTGCAATGCAGGAATCGCAGCTCAAGAATCAAGCCGCCTCTGCTTAAAAGCAAAGCAGTCCGTTCAGCTGTCGGACGGCCCTTACCACCTGCCGTTTGCTGTTTCTCCTCCTTCACCGCCCCTCGTTCTCCCCGCTTCTCAGTCCACAGATGAGTTTTCAGACCTCTCCTTCCGCATTGCCGAGCTGGCCAGAGACCCCAAGCAGTTGAGGGAGAAGCGCAACGGGACGGGTGAGCAGCCAGGCAGATGGAGGAGGTGGTGTTGCTACTAACAGCAAGATCTGACTGGGCCTGGAGGGAGGGGGAAAGAGGGAGAGCTGAGCCCCTAACCTCCTTCCTTCCTTCCTCTGTTCCCCCAGTGGATGCCGCCGACCTGGAGCAGATTGACTACATCGACAGCAGTGTCAACGGGGAGGAAGAGGAGGACGAGGTCTCCGTGGGAAAGCCAGAGAGCACCTCTCTGGGGACGGCACCCTCCGAGGTGAGAATGTGTTACGGAAAAGGAGCAATGCAGCAGCGAGCTGCAGCTGGCTGGAAAGCAAAACATTATGGGAATGTTTGGGGCTGTACCGTGAGAACAAAGGGACAGTCTATTCACTGTGCTGAGCACCGGATGTTAGCTCAGAGTGTAACTTGAGCTGTACAGGAAGTACAGGAGGTGGAGTTTGTCTCTCTGCTGTTGGAGTTTGGAGAGAGCAGACGTGTTTCTCTGTAACGCTGCAAAGACAGAAATAAAGGCATGTAAATACATTTCTGTCTATCTCTTTCCCCTCCCTGGGGGGGAGCAGGGAGCAGGGAAGAGTGGTGTGTTCTTCTCACGCTTGAGGAGGATCGCCGATAGTGACCTAGCCTGTATCCTGCCGGGAAACGCAGACAGGGAGGTCAACAAGGAGATCAAGCCGGGTGCCTGGAGAGTGGCCAGTTTCTCCTGATAAGGCTTGAAATCCGACAGAATGGAGGTTGCCCTCCTACTGGCAGATCTTGTGGTTACTCTTGGGTCCTCCTGGGGCAGGATTTTCCCGCGTCCTGCTGGGAGAGTAGGAAGGGAGGGCAGGGGTCCGAGGATGGCGAGGCCCCTTGCATTCTCCACAAGCAGAGGAATAACTCTAGGGTCCTGGGCGGGCAGAGTGTGGCGTTTGGGTGCTGGGGGCAAAAGCTTCTGAATCATCTTGTTTTGCTTGAACAAGATGATCACCAGGGGGTGATAAGAGGGTTGGACTCCCAATAGGAGGACGTCCTGATCACCTTCTTGTGTTTGAGTTCCACAGTTCAGCTGTGAAAAAGGGGCTTTGTTTTCTCTGTCCCAGATCCCCCAACGCTCCGCTTCACGGGAGTTCTGGCGTCACGAGAACTGGGCCAAAACAAACAAGATGAATTTTAACAGGGAGAAATGTAAAGTATTGCACTTGGGCAAAAAAAATGAGAGGCACAAATACAAGATGGGGGACACCTGGCTTGAGAGCAGTACATGTGAAAAGGATCTAGGAGTCTTGGTTGACCACAAACTTGACATGAGCCAACAGTGTGACGCGGCAGCTAAAAAAGCCAATGCAATTCTGGGCTGCATCAACAGGAGTATAGCATCTAGATGAAGGGAAGTAATAGTGCCACTGTATTCTGCTCTGGTCAGACCTCACCTGGAGTACTGTGTCCAGTTCTGGGCACCACAATTCAAGAAGGACACTGACAAACTGGAACGTGTCCAGAGGAGGGCAACCAAAATGGTCAAAGGCCTGGAAACGATGCCTTATGAGGAACGGCTAAGGGAGCTGGGCATGTTTAGCCTGGAGAAGAGGAGGTTAAGGGGTGATATGATAGCCATGTTCCAATATAGAAAAGGATGTCACATAGAGGAGGGAGAAAGGTTGTTTTCTGCTGCTCCAGAGAAGCGGACACAGAGCAATGGATCCAAACTACAAGAAAGAAGATTCCACCTAAACATTAGGAAGAACTTCCTGACAGTAAGAGCTGTTCGACAGTGGAATTTGCTGCCAAGGAGTGTGGTGGAGTCTCCTGCTTTGGAGGTCTTTAAGCAGAGGCTTGACAACCATATGTCAGGAGTGCTCTGATGGTGTTTCCTGCTTGGCAGGGGGTTGGACTCGATGGCCCTTGTGGTCTCTTCCAACTCTAGGATTCTATGATTCTACAAGAGAAGGATGAAAGCGTTTCCCTATACGCCTTCTCCTCCCCAGGCATAATTTTCTAAGCTCTCACATTGCAGCTTCAACCAGCAAATTAATTCCTCCCTCCCCCCCCCTTTATTTGCTCACGTTTTCTCTCTTCTTGGCCTCTTCTAGGACTTCCAGAAGCCCAGGAAGAGCTCCTCCACTTCCCTCCAGAAAACAGGGCTTGCGGATCAGGGCCCGACCGGCAGGTGTGTGGCGCCACCTTGCGGCCAGCTCCCTGCGCAAGCGGGCAGGATCTCGTGCTGGATGCAGCCTTGTCCCTGTGGGGTCTCCTTTACATCTCCTCCAGCTCCCCTTCCTCCCAGGGTGCCGTTGCCCCCTACTCAATCCTGAGCTTGGGGTGTGGGGTCCTCAAATCCCTCTTGGCTGCCGGGAATGGCCCAAACCCCACATGCTGTGGGGCAGTGTTCCCTCCTGCTGAAAGGGGAGAAGCTTTTTCCTTTTTCAGGGGGTCAGGCAGGCAGCCAGTGATTATTATTTTTTTAAAATAATATTTTATTAGGTTTTATCAATAGAAAGTTTAGAAAAATACAAAAAACGAAAAGGATACAAAATTACAAAATACAAAAATACAGACATTAGACACAAAAAAGAAAAGAAAAAAGCACATATAAAAAGACAAAAATTCCCTCTTTCTTAATTTCTCCTCTTTGAATAACTTATTTTCCTGACTCCCTCGCATCTCCCATTTTTGTATCCCTTTTAAGAATTTGTTCAGCAAATTCATGTCCTGTTAGTCTATCTATTTATTAATCCAATCTTGCATTTTACCTTGTTGCTAAAACCCCTGCGATTCATTTCAATGTCCTCAACATTCAAAAATTTTACAATATTTCTGCAAATACATTTTAAATTTCCTCCAGTCTTCTTCCACCGACTCTTCTCCCTGGTCTCGGATTCTGCCAGTCATTTCCGCCATCTCCATATAGTCTATTAGTTGCATCTGCCATTCTTCCAAGGTGGGTAGGTCTTGTGTCTTCCACAGGCGGGCAGCCAGTGATGGGCAGTGTTAACGGAGAACTCTGAGGTCTCCCTTGGACAAGAAACAAGGACACCAGCCAGGAATCCCAGAGCAAAACAGGAGCCAGTCGGCTTGGTCTTGATTGAAGACTGTCAGACAGGACTCCCACCTGCCACCAGGTTCAACAAGGTGGAAGCCCCAAACAAAAGGGAACCCAAACTTTTATTAGCTGCTAATCCCCATGTTACACCCCCCCAAACTACAGCACTCATACATCACGAAAGGGGAGGTCTGGTGGCAGGAATCTGAGCATCCTGGACCCTGCCCCATGGTTCCCCTTGCCCTCCACCAAACACCCATCAAGCGTAACAAAAAATATTTTCACATTTCCCTGTTTCCCAGCCAAGTTCATCCCACCCTTTTGTCTTCATCTGGGTTTGTTATTTCTGGAATGGCTACCTGTCTGGCACTCAGGTATCAGGATGCCAGGGATTATCCCTCAGGCAGAGGGGCTGCTGAGTAGCTGAGCTCACAGGTCTAGATGAATTTCTGAAGTTTTCCCCGTGAGCCAGTACATAGATCCATTGATCAGTGAATTCTTACATTTGGTATCGTGCAGCAAAGGCCCTTTGAATAGATAGGAAGAAACTGTGATGAAGTGTTTTGTGGGGACAAGTCACCAAAGTGATTGTGCTGGTTTTGGTAGTGGGCTGCATGTGCAGGATATCTGCTGGAGGGGCAACCCCCCCCCAATCTCTGCAACAGTAGGGACCCCCATGCTTTTTTGTGTCCTTTGCTGCTGGGCGTGGCGGTTGTCCCCCCCCCCCCACGGTCTCTGCGACCCCCTGCCTCTTGCTTCCCTCTCCTCCAGGGCCAGCCTTCCCCGGCCAGAGCCATTTGGGGAGGAGCGCCGTCGCCCCGAAATCCTTCAGCTGTGGCAGGAGAGGGAGCGCCAGCAGCTTCAGCAACGGCCCCTGTGGAGCCAGGGGGCCGAGAGGAGGGAGAGGTAACGGCCGGGAGGGAGGGGTCGGGGGCAGGTGCTTATGCTTATTTCAGCCCTTTGTGGCTTAGGGTCCGCGTATTTATGTGACCGCCTCTCCTGGTCTGCCCCGCAGAGGACCTTAAGGTCTATGAAGAACCATAGTTTAGAGGTCCCGGGCCCTAAGGAAGTCAGACTATCCTCCACCAGAGCCAGGGCCTTCTCAGTGGTGGCTCCAACCTGGTGGAATGCTCTGTCCCAGGAGACCAGGGCCCTGCAGGATTTAACCTCCTTCCGTCGGGCCTGTAAGACAGAGCTATTCCACCTGGCTTTCAATTTGAATTCAGCCTGATCTTTTATTTCCCTTCTCTTCCCTCCCTCCCCTTTTATGAAGATCACCCACTCTGAGACCCCACAGCTAATTCTCCCCTGGATTCCTCGCTGACCCAAGTAGGACCAATTCAGCCAGCTAGCCCTGGGGATTATCTAATTGATTTTTGAATTTTATTGTTATTCATGTTTTTATACTGTATTTTATGCTGCTTTTATAATTAAGTGTTTTGAAGTGTTTTAAATTTGTTGTTAGCAGCCCTGAGCCCGGTTTTTGAACCGGGAAGGGTGGGGTATTTAAATTATTATTATTATTATTATTATTATTATTATTAACAGTATTTGCATACTACCCTATCATAAAAAATGCAGTAATAAAACCATGCCATAAAAGCCACAAGAAGTTGGAAGCAGACATTGCTTAACCCTCACAGAAGGAGGTGCCCTTAACTGCCTGCCTGCAGCCCCAAGCCGCGCCCCCCCAGTGCCTGTCAGAGGGAGGACTTGAACCCAGGCCTCCTCAGCCCAATCCTCTGCCCACTTTATGCTGTTGGCTGCTATTCCTATCACTCTCTTCATCAAATAAATAAGATGGGACTCCCGTCTTAAAAGCCAGAAGCCGGTGGCTGTCTCTACAGTGGTACCTCGGTTTTTGAGCATCTCAGAAGCCAAACGTTTTGTAACCTGAATGTCGAAAACCCAGAAGTAATTGCTTCTGATTTTGAACGCATCTCGGAAGTTGAACGGCTTCCTAGGTGTATTTTTCTTTTTTTCTCCATTAACTTTGTTGACTGCCCTTTGCACCCTTGGTTGTCGAATGTTTTGGAAGCCAAATGGTCTTCCGGAACCGATCACATCCGACAACCGAGGTACTATATTTTGCTTCATACATAACACCGGTCTTGAAAGACCTACATTGGCTCCCAATACGTTTCTGAGCACAATTCAAAGTGTTGCTGCTGACCTTGAAAGCCCTAAACAGCCTCAAAGGCCCAGTATCCGTGAAGGAATATCTCCACCTCCATCGTTCTGCCCGGACACTGAGGTCCAGCTTCGAGGGCCTTCTGGTGGTTCCCTCCCTGCAAGAAGCAAAGCTACAGGGCACCAGGCAGAGGGCCTTCTCGGTGGTGGCACCCGCCCTGTGGAACGCCCTCCCATCAGATGTCAAAGAGATAAACAACTACCTGACATTTAGAAGACATCTGAAGGCAGCCCTGTTCAGGGAAGTTTTTAATGTGTGACATTTTAATGTATTTTTTATCTTTGTTGGAAGCCACCCAGAGTCGTATTATTATTATTATTATTATTATTATTATTATTATTATTACATTAATAGCCCAGCCTTTTCCTCCGAGGAGCACCAGGTGATGTGTGTGATTCTCCTCCTCCGCCTTTAATCCCCACAACGACCCTGCGGGGTGGATTAGACTGGAAGGCAGGGATGACTGGCTTCACGGCCAATTGCGGGGATTTGAACCCGGGCCTTGAACCCTGTAACCGCTACGCCAGCCTGGCTGTTGGGAAAGGGGGTCCTGAGTGATGCAGCCCTTCCACCCAGGACACCAGCTAGACTGGTCCAGCCTCTCTCTCTCTCCTTGACTCCGGGTTTCTTCTCTCCCCCATGGCAGCCTGGCAGAAAACAGCAGCAGCCTCTCCCAGCTGAAGCATCGGAACCAGGTAAGGACAGAGGGAGGGGGCCTGCATGTCTCCCCCCGTGTCTGCTTTCCATTCAGAACATTTTGGGCGCTCTTCACGTGGTTTCACAATGAAGGCGATCTGATCCAGCTGCAAACACCTCCTAGTATGGGGAGGACCCTTTGATTCCTTCCTGGGATTATATATGGACTGTGCAGCTTGGGGGCTCCAGCCTGCCACTCCATTCCTCTCCCAGGGCCCAGGGGACCGCACTGGGCTCTCCAACCACCGACGGCAAAGTTCTCAGTGCTCTCCAACTTTCAAAGAATCAGTACCGATGACCTTCTAGGCTGTGGGACATAGATCGCCAGGAACTAATCTCGGCTGCGGGGAAAAAAAACATGTTCCCCTCTTTATTTTCGACTCCCTTGGGCGTAGGAATTTAACCTTAATTATTTACAATTTTTGTTTAACCTGCAAGAAAGAAGGGCTTTTCCGCTGGCTAGGTTCAATTCTAATCCTTCTAACCTCCTTTGGGGTAGGTTTGCGGGTTTGGCAGAAGGAGACAGGATCTGCCCATTCGATGCCCCCCTGGTGGAAACTCTAGCTCACATGGCCCTTGAATGCAAAATGTATGGTGATCTCTGCCAACAATTTTTAGACCATCTATGTATTCTAACATGGAAACCAGAGACAGAGGTTATACGCTTCTTATTACAGGGGAGAGACCAGGAGCTCACCAAGACAGTAGCTAAGTTCCTCTATTTGGTTTTTTTTTTTTTGTCGCTGAAGTACGCTACAGGATCCTGCCCTTGCTGGAAACCCACAGAGGTGAAACGGGTTGCTCGCCTCTTCTTCCCTTTGGCGGGTGGCTGTGCTGTTGAAGTGGCGACGAGATCGCCCTGGCCTATTTATTCTGAATGTTCCTATGTGATGCCAATAAAGGTTACTTGACTTGGCAATGAAGGCTCCCAGCCAGACAGGAGGGCTGGCTTCTGCTGTGTAACTAGAGCCACATTGCTCAGGTGTCTTCCCCTCCCTTTGTGTAATGACATGAGCAGAGCCTGCTGGGATCAGGCCAGCCGTCTGCCTAGTAGTCCAGCGTCCTGTTCTCACAGCGGCCAATTGCCCCTAAGGACCTAGGACTCCAGATAGACTGCCACCGGACCTGGAGGTTCCATAAGAAAAGCTGTGCTGCTGTATCAGGCCAGAGGTCTACCCCACCACCCTCTCCCCACAGAGGCCAACCAGGTGTGTGGCATTCCCAAAGCAAGGAAGGATTGGACTCTGATGAATAAAATACACACGAGGCTTGACCAGCAAGACTCTGGGAGGAGTGTGTATAATAATAATTCCTTCTTCACCCCTTGGCCCAGGTCGTTTTATTCACAAAAGAACTTTTACACAGTGTTCGTAAGAACCAATCCGATTTCCCCTGAGCATTTCAAAAAACTCCACGTGGGACAAAGTTAAGGATTAAAACTACAAAGAGCTGATTTGAGCATGCATAGTAGTTCAGAGTAAATAAAATAGGAAACAAGGAGGGATGCTTTTGGGAAACCCCAGAGGTCATAAGGCCTGGAAACGATGCCTTATGAGGAACGGCTAAGGGAGCTGGGCATGTTTAGCCTGGAGAAGAGGAGGTTAAGGGGTGATATGATAGCCATGTTCAAATATATAAAAGGATGTCACATAGAGGAGGGAGAAAGGTTGTTTTCTGCTGCTCCGGAGAAGCGGACACGGAGCAATGGATCCAAACTACAAGAAAGAAGATTCCACCTAAACATTAGGAAGAACTTCCTGACAGTAAGAGCTGTTGGACAGTGGAATTTGCTGCCAAGGAGTGTGGTGGAGTCTCCTACTTTGGAGGTCTTTAAGCAGAGGCTTGACAACCATATGTCAGGAGTGCTCTGATGGTGTTTCCTGCTTGGCAGGGGGTTGGACTCGATGGCCCTGGTGGTCTCTTCCAACTCTAGGATTCTATGATTCTATAAACAGGAGAGGCAGTGTTTGCCATCTCCTTGTGAACTCTCTTCCTGGCCCTTAAGATCTATTTAAAGGTTAAACTGCGTCAAAGTAACCTACTTTCTTTATGTCCTGAGGATGCCTGTTGAAGCAACCGGCCTATGTTTCAGAATGCTGATATGTGCCTGTCAGCAAATGGCAGAGGCGGAGAGGCTTGTGGGATTTGGTCAGGAACTATTGTCAATGAATCAAACCCAGTCAACACAACGCTTTCATAGCGGACACAGTGGCTTGCTCCATATTTCATAATTCCTCGCAGCAATCCCACCTGACCCCCCCCCCACACACACACACTCTGGACTTTTGCACCCCTACATTGGTGCCTGCTGGAAACCTGCCAGCAGGATCCGAGCAAAGAGCCCCTTCCCCTCCTGGGGTTTCCAGAAACTGGCGTTCAGAAGCAGCGTCCCACCTCCAGCTGTGGAGGCAAACCATAGCCATGGTTGCTAGAAGCCATGGGTAGCCCCCTCCTCCTCCATGAATTGGTCTACTGCTCTTTTAAAGGCATCCAAGTTGGCGGCCAACTCTGTGGCAGGGAGTTCCGCAGTTTAATGACGCGCTGCATGAAGAAGGACTTGGTTTTATCTTGTCCTGAATCCAAGTAACAGTGCCCCCTTTCCCCACCCCAACCCTAATCTCTCTTTTAGGAACCAGAGCAGCTGTCTGGCTCCCCCAGGCAAACTCTGCACTCTGCAGGTGAGTTCCTCCCAATATCTGGAGGGGGTCGGGCACGGGTGAGTCTCCTGGCAAGCAGAGGGGGAAGCTTTTATTTATTATTTCATAAAACCTGGTAAGAAGCAAGAGCCTCAAAGTGGTTTGCGATGGAAAATCAACAGCCGTAATTCAAGTTAAAATAGCGATAGACTAAAAACAAATTGAAACTCACGTCGACTTTCTTAACATCTGGGAAGGCTTGTCTAAACTCCAGGGGTGGATTTTGGGCTTTTGGACCCTACCTCTCGCCTTCTGTTCCCCTGTCAGCAATCGGGCTGCAGCATTCTGCACTGACAACTGCCTCTGGTTCAGGCACAAGGGAAGCCCCACATTGAGGGATGCCTTGAGGCCTCCTTTCCTTGGGTGCTCAGAGCCTGCAAAGCGGTGTGTGTGTGTGTGTGTCCCTGGCAGGCAGTTTGCAAGACTGGTGCAGGATTGAGGTTGGGGAGGCAGGAATCCGGTGGTCTCCTCTGGGGCGTCAAGGCGTCCATTTGCTCCCTGCCACCTCCTCCCCCTTTCTCCTCCAGTGCAAATTGCCAGCTCAGCGCCCACTTTTCTCATCCTCTCCCTCCTTTGCAGATCCCGTTCACCCTGCCTACCCTTCGTCCCGGGAGCCCGGCTCCGTGCAGAAGCCTTCCAGCTTCCTTTTCCGCTCCTCCTCACGAAACAACATGCAGCGGGGCTCGGGTGAGTGGGGAAAAGGGGAGAAGCCTCTGTAGGGAAGCACCCCCTCCGTCGGGCAGCAGGGCTGCTGGGCCCTCTGTGGCCACGCATCTCCCCCCTCGCCCCAAAGGGTGTGGCCTCCTGACGCAGCCAAACGGGGCTTGGGATCGGGGCCAGTGCAGGCTCCCAGAGGCCACCCTCCATCAACATGGTCCATTGGCAGCTTCAGAACCCCACAGCATCAATTCTCGCCAGCGAAATGGGGCTATGGCAGACCGTGAGGTGCCCTTGTTTCTTTTGGTTATCTCCCACTTGGACTACTGCAATGCGCTCTACGTGGGGCTACCTTTGAAGGTGACCTGGAAACTACAATTAATCCAGAATGCGGCAGCTAGACTGGTGACTGGGGGCAGTTGCTGGGACCACATAACACCAGTCTTGAAAGACCTACATTGGCTCCCAGTATGTTTCTGAGCACAATTCAAAGTGTTGGTTCTGACCTTGAAAGCCCTAAATGGCCTCAAAGGCCCAGTATACCTGAAGGAGCCTCTCCACCCCCATCATTAAGCCCAGACACTGAGGTCCAGCTCCGAGGGCCTTCTGGCGGTTCCCTCCCTGCGAGAAGCCAGGTTGCAGGGAACCAGGCACAGGGCCTTCTCGGTGGTGGCACCCGCCTTGTGGAACGCCCTCCTTTCAGATGTCAAAGAGAACAACAACTATCAAACTTTTAGAAGACATCTGAAGGCAGCCCTGTTCGGGGAAGCTTTTAATGTTTAATAGGTTATTGTATTTTAGTGTTTTGTTGGAAGCTGCCCAGAGTGGCTGGAGGGACCCAGCCAGATGGGCGAGGTATTATTATTATTATTATTATTATTATTATTATTTGGAGTGAAGGGCACCCAGGTTTATTACAGTTTACGCGTTGCATTTCCACCCCACCTTTTCCTCTGAAGAGCTCAAGGTGGCACACCTCGTCCCATCCCATCCCCAAATTTTATTTTATTTTTAAAATAATTTTTATTAACAAACCAATCAAATCACATTAATTTTTGTTGGGGGTACCCATGCTTCGAGCTCCAAAAGGGATCCAATCATCTTTATTGCTGCTGCTTTGATGTTCACAGTTCTGTCCGATTAGTATTCACAGTTCTGTCCATTCCTCTCCTTGTTATTTTCCTCATCTCTTCTAGTTATCATATGTTTTTCCTTTCTTTGTCACCTCTGCCGTCCCCAAATTTTTATCCCCTATGGGGGAGGCGCGGTTGAGAGGCAGTGACTAGCTCCCGAGGTCACGCCCAGTGAGCGTCACAGCCCAGTGGGAGCATTTGAACCCAGGTCCTGATTGAGCCCTCTAATCATTGCACCACACTGGCTCCACGGCTTCTGGTACCCTTCTTTGGAGTAACCTCAACATCCACCCAGCCTTCCAGGCCCCCGCCCCATTCATTTCAGGAGGGCAGAAGCTGCGAGGGGCACGATGTGGATGTAAATTGGATCCTTCTGCGTGGCACGACCTGGCGCTCTTCCCAGGCCTCTGAATGAGGAACTGGTGGCTTTGAGCTTTCCCCCCTCTTTCCTCCCCAGGTTCCTTCTCGCCCGACCTCTCCCCTTCTGAGTTCAGGAACCAGCGGAGGCTGCGTGCCGGATCGCAGGCCCAGGACGAGAGAGAGCATGCAGCTCAGCTGCGCAAGGTACAGACCCCCCAAGAGCCAGGAGGAAGCCGCTTCCAAGGGGGCGCATCTCCTGGCACCTGAACTGTAAACAAAACCTCGCATTAGGAGTGTGATGGGCTCAACAGGTATACCGCCCCGTACCCATAGCTCCCAGGGCGGCTCACAACACAGAAGCGCAATAAAAAAAGGAAAATGCAGAATAAAAATAAGAGAAATACAGTGGTACCTCTGGTTGCGAAAGGGATCCGTTCCGGAGGCCCGTTCGCAACATGAAAAGAGCACAACCTGAAGCGCCATATCTGCGCTGGAGCGCGGTGCGATTTGGTGCTTCTGTGCATGCGCGATTTAGCACTTCTGCGCATGCACGAGCGGCGAAACCCAGAAGTGACCCTTTCTGGTACATCCGGGTCGCAGCAGGACGCAACGTGAAGCAAACATAACATGAGGTATGATTGTACATTCCTATGCCGCTTTATATTTTTGAGGAAGGAAATGTCCAAGCGGTTTAAAGCCTTTGCTGACACGTCAGACGAAACATTCATAAATGCAGGCAGCCACCGTTTGAGGCGCGTTCGAATCGTGCCCAACTCGGGAGCAGGCAGAAAGCATCTCTAGAAAGGGTGGCGCAGGGTGTTGGCTTTCTCGACGGTGATTCAAAGACACGTGATTTCACCGAAACGCAAGGTGCCTTGGGGCGTTACCCCCGTGTCGGTGGGGAGCTGCTTGTAAAACATTGCAGAAGGCGGCTGAAGATGGAGTAAGCGGGGATGACTTGAGGGGGCAGCAACGGAGGCATGTTGCGGCTTTGCTCTGCCCTCCGCAGTCAGAGGCAGCGATGCCCCCCAGGGGCCTGATCTGGCCGTCTCTCCTTCCGTTCTGCCGCTCTTCGGACGCTGAGCCTGACCCAGCAGGGCCCTTCGTCGATTCTTACTCTCTCCCAGTAAAAGATGACCAGCATTAGTGGCGCACAGCTCCAGAGGATGCTGAGAGGTGAATGTCCAGGGAGCCTTCGATCCCTGGCCTGACTGCTCCTCCTCTCCCCTTCTTCCCCGCAGGCCATCGAGTCCCAGCTGAACGTCACCCTGGCCGAAGACCTGGGCGAGGCGCTGGCCAACGGGGTGGTCCTCTGCCAGCTGGTCAATCACCTGCGCCCTCGAGCCGTGCCCTTCATCCACGTGCCCTCCCCGGCTGTGGTGAGCCTTTGGGGTCGGGGAGCCTGCCAGACCCCCAAGTCTACAAGAACGTCCCCTGTGCTCCTGACAGATCAGGGGCTCCCAAGCTGCCCCCTTGGACCCATAAACTCTTTTTTTCATATAAATTTATTTGGTTTTTCAAATTAAGAGTTTTACAATTGCATATCCAGCATACAACATAAAAACAAGCATCTTCTGGGAAGCTTTTAATGTTTAATAGGTTATTGTATTTTAGTGTTTTGTTGGGAACCGCCCAGAGTGGCTGGGGAAATCCAGCCAGATGGGCGGGGTATAAATAATATATTATTATTATTATTATTATTATTATTATTATTATTATTATTATTATTATTCCCTCCTCCCCTTTATGAGTCCTATTGTTAAACATTTCCTCCTACATCTTTCATAATAATACAAATCTCTCACATCGCCCTTATATCCAAAATTCATCATGAAACTACAAGGGTTATTCCAGTCCTACTAACGATGTTTACAATGGTCTTTAAGATAAGTTATAAATTTTCCCCATTATTAACATTTTGTGTTCTTGGTGGCATAAATGGCCGGAAGAATCAGAAATCAGGAAGACCTTGGACCCATAAACATAATAATAATAATAATAATAATAATAATAATAATAATAATAATAATAATTTATTATTTATACCCCGCCCATCTGGCTGGGTTTCCCCAGACACTCTGGGCGGCTTCCAACGGAATATTAAAAACAGTACAGCATCAGACATTAAAAACTTTCCTAAAGAGGGCTGCCTTCAGGTGTCTTTTAAAAGTAAAATAGTTGCTTATTGCCTTGGCATCTGCTGGGAGGGTGTTCCACAGGGTGCTCCCCTACGAAGGACATAATTCAGAATAGCGGTTTTGTTTCTACGACCCGCTAATAACAATAGAATTCAAAACGGTAGCAATTGCTGCTGATTCAAAATTCGGTTTAAGCTACTTAAGTTTGATCGGTTCAACAAAACGAATGGGCACTGGATCCCAGTTCCCTCCTGGCACCACCCCCCCCCCCGCCTCTGAGCTCCCCCCTAGGTGATGCTCCCGCCCCAGGGGCACCTAGACCAGGTCTGCCCTGCCCGAGGGGTGCGAAAAGCTGCCTTAGGTCATTGCTTCACCCAGCTTAGTACAGCCTGCACTGGCCGGCAGCAGCGGCTGCCCAGGACTTTAGGCAGAGAAGAATCCCCGCCAGCCCAGGTATCCTTCCCCTTGGCCATTGCTGAGCTGACCACCTCTCTCTCTCCCTCTCAAAACAGCCAAAGCTGAACGCCATCAAAAGCCGGAAGAACGTGGACAGCTTCTTGGCCGCCTGCCGCCAGCTGGGGCTCCCGGAGGTGAGGTTGGGCATCTGCGGGGGTCTAGTTTGTGTGCTGCTGCTTGCTTGTGCCTGCTGGGGAGGGAGGATTGGGTGGGGGGACACACAGGAAGACCCTCCTTTGAGAAACGGCCCCCATTTTTACACAACACACACACTCTCTTTCCATTCCTGCTCACGCATTGCCCCCACCGACTCCTTCCCCGGTACAACTCAGAACCGTAGAGCTGGAAGGGACCCCCGAGGGTCATCCAGCCCAACCTCCCAGCTCAGGCAGCCACCCAACCCTTGCTTAAAACACCTAGGGAGGAGAGCGGGGTCCGTTCCGCTCTCAAACAGCTCTTGCCGTCAGGACATTATTCCTGACATTTGGCCAGAATCCCCTCCCTTGCCGTTTGAAGCCGTGGGTTCAGATCCTGCCCTCTGAAAGCCAGCTGGCTCCATCATCCACAGGATGATAGAATGGTACAGCTGGAAGGGACACCGGGGGGTCATCCATCCCAACCCACTG
The DNA here is from genome assembly GCF_965113315.1 of Podarcis vaucheri. NCBI lineage: Eukaryota > Metazoa > Chordata > Lepidosauria > Squamata > Lacertidae > Podarcis > Podarcis vaucheri. Next base: position 1,795,638 of record NC_138751.1, on the reverse strand, counting down.
CAATGTAGGGACCTCACGGTGGCCGTTGGGCAAACGAGGCCCGGTTTCCGGTCTGGCTGCCCTTCTCTGCAGACTCTGAGACCCCTCCCTCCCCACCCACAGGCCACCGACCTTCCTCCGTGCCTCTGTGTGCAATGGCAGAGCTGGAAGGGACACCGGGGGGGTCATCCATCCCAACCCACTGCAACGCAGGGATCTCACGGTGGCCGTTGGGCAAACAAGTCCCGGTTTCCGGTCTGGCTGCCCTTCTCTGCAGACTCTGAGACCCCTCCCTCCCCACCCACAGGCCACCGACCTTCCTCCGTGCCTCTGTGTGCAATGGCAGAGCTGGAAGGGACACCGGGCGGTCATCCATCCCAACCCACTGCAATGCAGGGATCTCATGGTGGCCGTTGGGCAAACGAGGCCCGGTTTCCGGTCCGACTGCCCTTCTCTGCAGACTGTGACCCCCCCTCCCTCCCCACCCGCAGGCCGCTGACCTTCCTCTGTGTGCTACCGGTGTGTTTTTTTGTGTGTTCTGTGTTCCCTTTGCCACAGGTCTCTCTCTGCTCCGCCTCCGACGTGGCCGCCCTCCTGCAAGGCAACGTCCGCGGCTTGCTCCGCCTCCTCGAGGCCCTGCTGCCGCTGCCATCGCCGCCGCCCGCGCCCCCCGGGGGGGACAGGCCCCTCGCCCCGCCCGCCCTCTCCGAACACCTCGCTGGCTTTGGCGTCTTCTATGTCGTCCTCATGCTCCTCCTCTACTTCGCCTATCGCAACCTCTGCGGCTGCTGAGCGGGCGGGCAGGGGGGGTCCCCGGCCACCCCCACCGGGCAGGAACAGGTTCTCCAGGGCAGACGTGGGTCAGGGCGTGTGCCCCACACTCCCCAGGCTGCATTGGCGCAGGGGTGGAAGTCAGGGTGTCAGCCGTGCAGTCGAAGCAGGACACAGACAATTTTTTCCCGAGGCCAGCAATCCCTGCAATTCTCCCCCCAATAATAATAATAATAATAATAATAATAATAATAATAATAATAGCTCTCCCTTCCCCAGTCATAATTAGCTCCCTCTGCCAGGCCCAAGGGGCAGGGGGGAGTGCAGGGCAGCCCCTCCTTGGCACCTGCCGTTCGGTCTCCTCTGTGCCTTGCTCCCCTAGCGAAAGGTGTTTCGGGGGCCGTATTTTGGCCGGGGGGGGGGAGAAGCCGCCAACTTCCTCCACCCCTCGGTTCACATGCACTTAAAACTGCGTTGCACTAATTCACGAGTGCCTGCAGGGGGGAGCTGGGTGCGTGCGGCAAGGGAGCACTTACGGGGCCCCCCCCCAAAAAAAACCTTAGGCGGTCCTAAAGCCTTGGCCCACGCACTCCGACACTGTGGGGTCTTCGCTGCCCCTGACCTCACACACAGAGCACGTCTCTGATCCAAATGTCACCCCCTACCCCAAATTTTGTGCCCGCTCCCCTGCGCTGGCAAACCTTTGAGGGGCTCGGCTTTTTCGCACCCCAAAGTATGCCCTGGGGCATCTCGGTTTGTGGGCTAAAGGCCACTTCTTCCTGAAATGCCCTTGCCCCCCCCCGAAGCCTTTTGGGGTTCCCTGTTCTGGACCTCTTCCCTTTTGGGGCTTCTCGGGGGCACCCGACGCTGGACTCGCACTCCTGCCCTTCCTTTAATCCAAACGTGCAATTTCTGAAGGTCCACGGAGGGAGGGAGAGATGGGGGCATCTGCCGTGTTCCAGCCCACCCCACAATCTCTCTGGCACGGTGCACCCCCCAGGTCCAGGGTGGCGTTGGGGGTGGGGAGGCCTTCAACAGGTGACAGGAATCGCCTTAATTCAGGGCAAAAGCGGCTCCTCTTTCTAGAGACGGCTGCAGTCAAAATTCCAGCCCCTTCTAGTCCCACTCCCCATCTCCGCTGCCTTAAATATATTAAATTATACATATATATTTTATATAAATATATAAATATATATATATATATATTTGAAGAGGATTATGGAATACTGTAATGTAAAGGGGGAAATTTTTTTGGGTGTCTTTTTAAGCATGTACAGAACTGTAAATATGTGGTGCTCTCCATCGATCGCCTGGCCCCCTCTCTTGAGCAGGGGGGGGGGGCCAAAAATCTTTTTCAAGGGCTTTGGGCTTGTTGCCCCCCCCCCTTATTTCACAGTCTCCCCACCCCACCAAAAAAAAAAAGGACAGCTGTACATTCTGCATTTGTGTTCTTCTTGCTTTTTTTGTTCCTTCTCGAGAGGCGGCTCCTCTGTTTTCTGTTTTGTTCCTCCTCGCCTCGACTCCTGTACATTGTAAAATACCAAGAAATGAATTCTTTTTTTTTTTCCAAACGACGGCGGCAGCAGCAGCCTTTGTTTCTTCCTTCCGCCTCCGTCGTCTTCTGGGTTGTCTTTGTACTTTTTCCTTCCTGGTGGGGGGGGGGGCAAGTTTGCTTTTGCGATCCGTGTTATGGGGTAAGTGCGGGTTGCGGTCTGACGGTCAGAACTTGCTGGTGGGAGTTGTAGTTCAACGGTTGGGAGTTGTAGTTCAGCGGGGGGGGGGCTCCCAAAGCCTCCCTCCCTCCACCCACTGCAGAACCCACCCTGACCTCGAATGTGCGCATGCACACCTTTTCCCGCCTGCAAAGGGAGATGTGTGTGGCGCACTTTTCCACCGGCTCCTGTGTCCAGCTGAGCAGATGTGGGAGGCCGTCTCGGCCAGTGGCGCCTGGCCAAGCCGCCCTCCTTTGGCTTGCCATACCGAGAGAAGCACTGCCCGCCCGCCTTTGCTAACTTCTGCCCCCCCCGTGCCCCCCACCCCCCTCAGGAGTCTCTCTGCTCCCCCCACCACGTGCTGGAAGAGGAGGGTCTCCCCCGTGTGGCCGAGACGGTTCGGACTCTGCTGGCAACACGCTGCGCTGCCCCACCTCTGGGGCGCCAGAAGACCTAGGCGGACCGGGCAGGGTGGCCTAGGCGGACTGGACAGCAGGGACTGCGCCGAGCCGAAACTTGCAGGGCGGCGGTGCAAAGCCGTAATCGCTCAGGGATCTCCGTCGGGACCAAGCAAGAGGAGCCGGGCGTTTTGCCCACAGGGAAACGGACTCCACATTTGGAAGGGGCGAGAGGGCAAGACCCCTTTGTCAACGGCTCTCTTCTCATCCAGATTCAACAAGAACATTTGTGTGTGTTTTTTTGCATTTGTGCACATGTCAATGAGGTTGCATTTAAATAAGCAGCTGCCTCCGTTGCGTTGTCCATTAGCAAAGCCTGTTCTATCACCCTGGGATTATAAAATACGGGGCAGAGAGGCCTGACCTCTTCTTGAAAACTTCCAGCCACTCTCAGCGCCCAGCCCTCCTTCAGCCCAGGTTTGTTTCCTTCCACAGAAAAAGAACTGGAGTTGGAAGGGACCCCCAAAGGTCATCCAGACCAACCCGCTGCAATGCGGGAATCCCAACTGCAGCATCCTTGACAGGTGGCCACCCAACCTCTGCTTAAAAACCTCCAAGGGCCCCCCAGCGCCCAAGGGAGTCCTTGCATGGTGCGACCTCCGGCGCTTCTCCGCAGGGCTCTTTCTGTTTCATCTCCAAAGATCCAAACCTCCGTGCTGCTGCATGTCTGAATGGGCAATTGCATGTCAGCCCGGAGAACACCCCAGTCCGATTGGAGGGTGGGATGGGGTGGAAGCTTTCCTTCTAAGGACAACGGCAGGTTCGCTGACATGATTCAGCAAAGGAAACACAGCCCAGAATAACTAAGGAGATAGTACAAGAATACTTGGCTAGTTTAGATGTATTCAAGTCTCCAGGGCCAGATGAACTGCATCCAAGAGTATTAAAAGAACTGGCAGTCATCTTTGAGAATTCCTGGAGAACAGGCGAAGTCCCGGCAGACTGGAGGAGGGCAAATGTTGTCCCTATTTTCAAAAAGGGGAAAAGAGAGGACCCAAATAATTACCGCCCAGTCAGTCTGACATCAATACTAGGGGAGATTCTGGAGCAGATCATTAAGCAAACAGTCTGTGAGCACCTAGAAAGGAATGGCTGCCATGTTTGTAGGTGTGGGTGGGAACTGTAGTTCAGGCGCCCAAGGTTCCTCACGCCCTGCAAGAGAAGAGCCCACCGCTGTGCCAGGATCAGTCCCAATGCCCGCCTGGGACCCAGCACTGAACGGGGGTTGAGCAAACACCCCAAAGGAAAGCCCCCCCCCGCCATCTTCCACAGGGGAACTCGCTTGGCGGGGTCGACTCTGGAGTAAATGTACACAGCCCTGCAAGCGAGGGGGTTTTTTCTTGCGGGTGGTGGGGCTTCAAGGGGGCTACCTTTAGCAGATACAGCCCTCCTCGTGGCACACGTCCCCTCTGCTAGGCCTCAGCACCCCCATGGTGGCGTGGGTTCTGTGCAGCTTTGGGGGAAGCGGTTTTGCTCCAGCCCAGACTGGCAGCATCTGAAATGCAACTAACCGGCCTTCCTTGGCTTGGTGCCCTCCCAGGTGCCTCAGGGAGAGCATGGCAGCGGGCACGAGGGGATGTGGTCCACCCCCATCAGACAAGGCTACCCTCCTAAGCGCAAGAAGAGGGGGAAAGGGGCCTGTTGAGTCCAGCCTCCTGGTCTCCCCCATGGCCAGAGCCCCTCTCCCCTCCTGTGGTTTCCAGCACCTGGGATTCGGGAGCATCTTCTCCACGAATGTGTCCTAGCATCATAGGGACCCCCCAAGGTCATCTAGTCCAACCCCCTTCAAGGCAGAGATGATTTTTTTACCCAATGTGGGGCTCAAACCATGGCTGCCAACCTTCCTCTTTTTTTGCGGGAAATCCCCTTATTCCAGCGCCGTTTCCCGCTGCTATCCCGGATTGTTAGATATCCCGGGACAGGTGAGGCTGCTGATCCCTGATTTTCAAATCTGGAAGTTGACAGCTACGGCTCGAACCCACGACGCTGAGATCGAGAGCCTTGCTCCCCCCACTGAGCCATCCTGCCTCGTCCAGCCCCCTTTCAAAGCCCTCCAGGGGGGCGGCTCCTCAGCCCCTGGCACTCAGAAGCTTCCCTGAGGCTCGTCGCCCACCCAGGACTCGTCTACACGGAAGCCCCCCAAAGAGGGAGGGAGTATCGCTGCCGGGAAACGGGGGCGATTTCTAGGGGGGGGGGGTTCTCCCGCTCCACCCCTGCGAGGAGGGCCGGGGGCTGAGCGGGTGGCTTGGGCCCCGATCCCGCCCTCCTTCCGCGCTCTATCCACTGCGCCACGCTGCCTCTCCCTTTCCCCAATGCAGCCCGGTCGGGGCAGAGACCTCGCCTTCCGAAGGGGCGTGGCTAGCTGGAGACCCCGCCCCCTGCGCACAGGCCGCGCCCACTGAACCCCACAAGGGATCCTCCCCCCCAACAGGCAGAAGTTCAACCGGGAGAGCGGCGGCCTTTCCTCCCCCTTTAAGGGCGCCCCGCCCCTTTCCCGGCAGCCCCTCCCCAAGGGGCGTGGCTAGCGGGAGGCCCTGCGAGTAGGCTGCTCCCCCGACAGGCAGAAGTTCAACCGGGAGAGCGGGGGGTTTCCTTCCCCTTTAAGGGCGCCCCGCCCCTTTCCCGACAGCGAAGGGGCGTGGTTAACGGAAGACTCCGCCCCTGCGCCTAGGCCGCTCCCCCCCCCCCCAAAAACAAAACCAGGCAGAGGTTCAACCGGTATAGCGGGTGGAGTTTCCTTTCCCTTTAAGAGCCCTTCGCCCCGCCCCTTTCCCGTCAGCCCCGCGCGGCGGCGCCGTCGCCCTGACGTCACCGCGCCGTCTCTGGTGGGCGGGGCTTCCCGGCGGGCGGCCAAGATGGCGGAGCTGGACCTGCTGGGCTCCATCCTGAGCTCCATGGAGCCGCCGCCGGCGCTGGGCGACCGGGAGGCCAAGCGGGCGAAGGGTGAGGAAGGCGGGGGGGACGACCCAGGAGTCCGGGGGGGGGAGGGAAGCCAACGCCGCCCCCCCTCGCAGGTAGACTGCGCCGCCCCCTGGAGGCTCCGCGAGAAGAGGCCCAAGGGCGCATGCGCGGCTCCGGGAGGGTGACGTCAAGGTCGACGCGGGTCAGGCTAGATGACCCTGGAACCCCTTCGGTCCCTGCGAGGCCCGCTGTCATGGGGGGCGGGGGGCACACGCTCCCAGCTGCCCCCTGGCAGAAGGAGGAGAGCCAAAGGGGCTCCCCATAGTCCCAGAGGCTGACCAGGGACCCCAAAGGGGGAATGCACTGGAGAGCTTAGGCTTCTCCCTGACCGCGTTTGTCGTGTTTCGTTTTGTATTTTAGATATCTTTGTTTCAAATTAATAATAATAATAATAAATTTTATTTATACCCCGCCCTCCCCAGCCAGGACCAGTGGCTCAGGGCAGCTAACACCAAGTATAGAAACAATTGATTAAAATACAGTGGGACCTCGGGTTACAGACGCTTCAGGTTACAGACACTTCAGGTTACAGACTCTGCAAACCCAGAAATAGTACCTCGGGTTAAGAACTTTGCTTCAGGATGAGAACAGAAATCGTGCGGCGGCGCAGCAGCAGCAGGAGGCACCATTAGCTAAAGTGGTGCTTCAGGTTAAGAACGGACCTCCAGGACGAATTAAGTACATAACCTGAGGTACCACTGTACAACTTAAAAACAAGAATCAAGTACAACATTAACTGAGTGTTGCAAGTGTTTTTGCCCTGTATTTTGAGATTATAAAGTGTGCTTTGTGGAGAAGAGTTTTGCAGAGTGAATGAGACATTTGGGGTTTGGGAGAAAAGGCAAGCGAGAGACGACACGACAGGCGTTTAGAAAATTGCCAAGGGGCCTGGAGAAAGTGGACACGGGGAAGGTTTTCTCCCTCTCTGCTAACACAGGTACCCGCGGGCACCCGAGAAAGCTGAATAATGCTGGGAGATTTGAGATAGAAGAAAGAAAATCCGTCTTCACGCAGCACAGAGAGACTGTGGAACTCCCTCCCTCAGGAGTCAAAGAAGATAATAATAATAATAATAATAATAATAATAATAATAATAATAATAATAATAATATATTATTTATACCCTGCCCATCTGGCTGAGTTTCTCCAGCCACTCTGGGCGGCTCCCAATCAAGTGTTAAAAACAATACAGCGTTAAATATTATAGAATCATAGAATCCTGGAGTTGGAAGAGACCACAAGGGCCATCGAGTCCAACCCCCTGCCAAGCAGGAAACACCATCAGAGCACTCCTGACATATGGTTGTCAAGCCTATTAAAAACTTCCCTGAGCAGGGCTGCCTTCAGATGTCTTTTAAAGATAGGATAGCTGCTTATTTCCTTCACATCTGAAAGGAGGATGTTCCACAGGGCGGGCGCCACCACCAAGAAGGCCCTCTGCCTGGGTCCCTGTAACTTGGCTTCTCACAGGGAGGGAACTGCCAGAAGGCCCTCGGAGCTGGACCTCAGTGTCCGGGTTGAATGATGGGGGTGGAGACACTCCTTCAGGTCTACTGGGCCTTTGAGGCCATTTAGGGCTTTCAAGCTCAGCACCAACACTTTGATTTGTGCTCGGAAACGTACTGGGAGCCAGTGCAGATCTCTCAGAACGGGTGTTATGTGGTCTCGGCGGCCGCTCCCAGTCACCAGTCTAGCTGCCGCATTCTGGATTAATTGCAGTTTCTGAGTCACCTTCCAAGGTAGCCCCACGTAGAGCGCATGGCAGTAGTCCAAGCGGGAGATAACTAGAGCATGCACCACTCTGGCCAGACAGTCCGCAGGCAGATAGGGTCTCATTCTGCGTACCAGATGGAGCTGACAGACATCTGCCCTGGACACAGAATTGACCTGCGCTTCCATGGACAGCGGTGAGTCCAGAATGACTCCCCGGCTGCGCACCTGGTCCTTCAGGGGCACAGTTGCCCCATTCAGGACCAGGGAGTCCTCCACCCCCGCCCGCCCCCTGTCCCCCAAAAACAGTAGGAATGAGGGAGAAGCATCTCAAGGGCTCCTAGTAGTCACAAAGACTCCGTCCTCCCTCCACGGTTGGGGGTAGCATTGCCTATTAGGAATCACAGGAGGGGGCAGCCATGGATTGGTGCCCCCATGCCCTGCTTTGGGGCTTCTACGGTTGGAGCATCTGGTCAGCTGCCATGAGAGTGGGATACTAGGGCCAGGTGGGCTTGATCCAGCGGGACTCTCCTCCCCATTTCCTTCTGTAGAACTGAACTCCTTCTGGAGAGCTGGAAGGTCTACGGCTTCTCAGTTAGCAAGCGGCTGGACCAGTGGTTCTCAAACTTTTTTGGGCCATGCCCCACCTAAGCCTCTCTAAAATCCCGCTGCCCCCTCCTGTGACATAATTCTTATTATTCAGAAAGTGAACTGGTATTCACGTGGATGAAGCCTAAAAGGCCATTAATAACTCATTCTCAAAACCCTAACCCTTAAAAATCAAATTGCCCCACATTGGGAACTGCAAGCCTGAGTGAGTTGGGATCTGGCCCAGAGGCTGCCGTCTTGGAACCAGGAGCAAGTGATCCCTTTCTGGGATCCCCCAAGCCACTCACGGACCCCTTTCTGGGAACGGAGTTGAGAGGTGACCTAACCTGGGGAGAAAACAGCAAAAAATAGAGCACAGCAGAGGTTATATTTTCTGAGAATCCTCCGGAAGAAAATCTCTCAAAGGACCTGTTGATGGCATTTTACCATTGTACTGTTGAGAGTGTATTAACATATGGTCTGTGTGGTTTGGGGGCTGCACGGTCAGGGGAAAAACAATGCTGTCCAGGGTTGTGAAGACTGCGGAGAGAATAATTTGGTGCACTCTTCCCACCTTGGATCAAATCTACGCTTCCAAGTGCCATAAGAAAGCTGCAGAGATAGCGCAGGATAGTGCGCACCCCGGAAATGATCTCTTTCAGCTTCTGCCTTCTGGAAGAAGGTCCGGGGTTATAAAGACTAGGACTAGCCACCTGAGAAACAGTTTCTACCCAAATGCAATTCTGGTTTTAAACGCAATATAAGGTGTCTCTATAGGAGTATATTGTATTTAAAAATGGGGTATCAGAGTTTTTAGGGAGTTAACCTAGCTGGGATAGCAGGCTTGTTGGTTTTTGAATGTCTTATGTAGATTTTTCAGTTTCGCTGTTCTGTATGGGACAATGGCAATAAAGATTATCGTATTGTATCTCTCCTCTCTCTCTCTCCCTTCCCCAGAGCAAACAGCACAGCTGAAGAAGCTTCAAGAGCAAGAGAAGAGGCAGAAAGTCGAGTTCAGGAAGCGGGTGCGTCCTCTGCCCCCCCTGCCCCCCCCCGGGCACAGATCCCCAACTTGCATGCGGGTGGGAACCAGAGACCACCCTGGCTTCAGCTTGACCTGCTCACAGCTTCCTCCCTCATCCCCCACCATACAGATGGAGAAGGAGGTCTCAGATTTCATCCAAGATAGCAGCCAGACCAAGAAGAAGTTCCGGCCCATGAACAAGATTGAGCGCAGTATTCTGTGAGTCCACTGGGGGGGGGGCAGGGAAGGGAAAAGGGACAGGTGAAATCCAGCCTCCAGGTGAAGCATACCTGACCTTGGCTTGGTTTCCGACTTCAAGACGGCCTGAACAGATTGGAGAACTGGGTGAATTGTGAATTTTTATTATTACGGTCACAGACCAGTTCCGGCTCACTTACAATATCAGGAAAATCATAAAACACAACCGGAATACATTGAATTGAAATTGGGTATAACGGAGACAATTCAGATATAGCGGCAGTTAAAAATATATACTAAATCTTGATCACTATAACCTAAAATATTTAAAACCTTAATCGTTTTAGTAGTACAGCTTGTACCCTAAGTTTTATGGCAGTCGCACAGAATTTGGCCCCCCTTAGCGTGATTTCTAGATCCTTGTCCTCTACCAGGAGTTTTAGACATTGAAGTTCAGACCCATTTGGAGATTTTTGTATAACAGGAGTGATAAATACCGAGCGTATATCCCCACAGAAACGGCAGCGTAACAAGAGATGAGAGACAGTTTCTACCATCAAGTCGCAGGAGCAGACTCATTCCACGTATGGTTTACCCTCGAATCTGCCTGAACTGGGTGCAAGCTAGCAAAATGAATTTAAATAGGGGCAAATGTAAGGTTCTGCACTTAGGCAGGAAGAACAAGATGCACAAATACGGGCTTGGGGGGGGCACCTGGCTTACTAGCAGTACATGCGAAAAGGATCTGGGGGTCTTGGTGGACCACAAGCGGAATGTGAGCCCACAGTGTGATGCAGCAGCAAAAAAATCTAATGCCATTCTGGGCTGCATCAACTAGCAGTCTAGTGCCCTGATCAAGGGAAATCATGTTACTCCTCTCTGTTGCCTTGGTCAGGCCACACCTGGAATCCTATGTCCAATTCTGGGCAGCACAATTTAAGAAGGATGTTGAGAAGCTGGAATGTTTGCAGAGGAGGTTGGAGCAAGAGGTTCCAGGGTCTGGAAACCAAGCCTTGTGAGGAACAGTTGAAGGAGTTGGGGGTGTTTAGCCTGGAGGACAGGAGTTACAATGGCCATTTTCAAGTATCTCAAGGGCATTCGCAAGGAAGATGGAGGAAGCTTGTTTTCTCCTACTCTGGACAGTAAGACTTGAACCCGTGGCTTCAAGTGACGCTGAGGTCCAGCGCCGAGGGCCTTCTGGTGGTTCCCTCCCTGCGAGAAGCCAGGTTGCAGGGAACCAGGCACAGGGCCTTCTCGGTGGTGGCGCCCGCCCTGTGGAACGCCCTCCCAGCAGATGTCAAAGAGAAAAACAACTACCAGACTTTCAGAAGACATCTGAAGGCAGCCCTGTTCAGGGAAGTTTTTAATGTTTAATAGTTTATTGCATTTTAGTGTTCTGTTGGAAGCCGCCCAGAGTGTCTGGGGAACAAATAATTAATTACTATTATTAATAATAAGAAAGGAGATTCTGACTAAACATCAGGAAAAACTTTTCTGAGTGCAAGAGCCCTTTGACAGCGGAAGAGGCTTTCTCAGAAGGTGTTGACCTCCCCTTTGTTGGGGGCTTTTAAATAGAGGGAAGATTGCCCTTCGTCTGGGACGCTTTCTTTGTGATGCCTGCCTTGCAGGGGGTTGGACTAGATGACCCTCGGTGCCCCTCCCAACGGTGCAATTCTCTGATTCCCCTTCCAGGCACGACGTGGTGGAAGTCGCAGGCCTCACCTCCTTCTCCTTTGGTGACGAGGAGGAGTCCCGATACGTCATGATTTTCAAGAAGGCAAGTGGGAGATCCGCCGCTGTCCCCCTTTCGCCCTGTTGGGGGTCGCTCCCCATTCCTCCTCTCCGCCCCCTGGAGAGCCCCTGTTCCCGTTCTGACTGCCCTGCCCGCCTCTCTTCCAGGAATTCGCCCCCTCGGACGAAGAGCTGGACGCCTACCGCCGGGGGGAGGAGTGGGACCCCCAGCAGGCCGAGGAAAAACGCCGGCTGAAGGTGGGCAGCTTTCCTCTAGGGGGGCAGGGTTGGGGCTGTTGGGCAAGGATTGCAGTGCCACCCTGGGAGGAGACGCCACCCCGGGGTGCTCCTCGAGGGATTTGCAAACTGCGGAACCAGAGATCGCCACCCCAGCACATAAGAACATTAGAAACTTGGATTTGGAAGCAGCTATGCTTCTAAATAGGGACATGGGTGGCGCTGTGGGTTAAACCACAGAGCCTTGGGCTTGCCGATCGGAAGGTCGGCGGTTCGAATCCCCGCAATGACGGGGTTAGCTCCCGTTGCTCGGTGCCTGCTCCTGCCAACCTAGCAGTTCGGAAGCACGTCAAAGTGCAAGTAGATAAATAGGCACCACTCCGGCGGGAAGGTATATGGCGTTTCCGTGCACTGCTCTGGTTCGCCAGAAGCGGCTTAGTCCTGCTGGCCACATGACCCGGAAACTGTATGCCGGCTCCCTCGGCCAGTAAAGCGAGAGGAGCGCCACAACCCCAGAGTCGGCCACGACTGGACCTAATGGTCAGGGGTCCCTTTACCTTTACCTCTGTCTCTCCCCCCTTCGTGGCTTCTTCCCTGCAGGAACTGGCTCAGCGGCAGGCGGAAGAGGAAGCCCTGAAAGGCCCCACGGTGGTCAACCCCAACACTGACTACAAGGACAAGTACAGCCACCTGATAGGGAAGGTGGCTGCCAAGGACGCCGCGCACACCATGGAGGCCAACAAGGCCTACGGCTGTGGTGAGTCGGCCGGGGGTGGGTTGACACTCCTGGTTGGCTCCCCCAGACCCGGAGGGACATCCGCAGTAAGCAGCCTGGACTGGCCCCTCGCCCTTCCAGGGCACTCCCAGCTGTGCGCAGGGTGATGATATCCCTCAAGAATCCCTAGGGCCACGGCACCTGCGGGAAACAATCCCCGGCTGTCCCCCAGTGTTTTTAGAGCACAGGTTCCTTCTTTCTTGCCCCAGTGTGGTTTTCTCTGAATCATTGAGTTGGAAGGGACCCCAAGGGTCATCGAGTCCAGCCCCCTTGAAGGCAGCTATCCTGTAAGGCGGTCCAAGATGCAAGGTCCAATATGCTTCAGTAGACCTGAAGGAGCATCTCCCCCCCCCCAATCATTCTGCCCGGACGCTGAGGTCCAGCTCCAAGGGCCTTCTGGCAGTTCCCTCCCTGCGAGAAGCCAAGTTACAGGGAACCAGGCAGAGGGCCTTCTTGGTGGTGGCGCCCCCCTGTGGAACACCCTCCCTTCAGATGTGAAAGAAATAAGCAGCTATTCTATCTTTAAAAGACATCTGAAGGCAACCCTGTTTAGGGAAGTTTTTAGGGCTAATCTGACTTCCTTAGGGCCCGGGACCTCTAGGGTGTTGCTGTTTATGAACCTTAAGGTCCTCCTTAGCCAGCGTGGTGTAGTGGTTAGAAGCGGTGGACTCGTAATCTGGGGAACTGGGTTCGCTTCCCTGCTCCTCCACCTGCAGCTGCTGGGTGACCTTGGGCCAGTCACACTTCTCTGAAGTCTCTTAGCCCCACTCACCTCACAGAGTGTTTGTTGTGGGGGAGGAAGGGAAAGGAGAATGTTAGCCGCTTTGGGACTCCTTTGGGTAGTGATAAAGCTGGATATCAAATCCAAATTCCTCCTCTTCTTCTTCTCCGTGGGGCATTGAGAACATGGTGCGCCTTCCGGGTGTTGGGAAATGTAGTCCAGAACACCAGCAAGGCTCTCCACCTTCTCAATGCCTGCTCTGAGAGGCTCCTGTGTTCTTCGAATTGGGCCTTCGTGGTTGGGCTGGGCGATTCTCTGCCTTTTATTAAGGCTTTTTCATAATACAATAGAAAAAGGACCCACCTGAATAAAAGCAGAAAATGCAGAGTCCTCTCTCAGAGGTCAGTCTTTGCCAGGCTGGCGAATTCTTGACGTTCCCCCATCCCTCTCCCCTCACAGTTCCCGTCGCCAACAAGAGAGACACGCGCTCCATCGAGGAGGCCATGAACGAGATCCGGGCCAAGAAGCAGCGCCTCCGCCAGACTGAGGACGAGGGCCCCGCTCCGCCCGCCAGCAACTCGTAGGGATCGGGGCCGCCGGCAGCGGCCGGGCTTGCTCCCCGCCGGGTGATTTCAGGGACTCGCTTCCGGAGCTGCTGCTGCTACTTCTGTGGAACCCACCTGGGGGCTCCCCAGAGCGGATTAGGAGGGGGACCCCCACGAAACATCCCTCCCCCTCCTCCCTAGGTGTACCCCAGCCCCATTGAGTAGTTGACCCCTAGCCTAGGGTGGCATTAGCGTGCTGGCGAGCAAGGAGGAGGAGGGTTTGTAAAAGTTTTTATCTTCCGCGTGTGAGAAAAGGGGCTGAGACGATTGTAGCAAGGTGGGAGGGTGTTAAGAGAATAAATAATACATCCCCCCCAAAAAAAATACACACCACAATTCCCTTTTTGTGTGCTGTTCAGACCTCCACAACTGAAGTTGCCTCTTTTAATCCTGTAGTGTGGTTTCCCCCCCCCTTGCACTGAAGCCCCCCACCCTTACCTCTCCCCCATCTTAAAACCCCTCTCCCCAATTTGTATTACCACTGTAGCACCACTCGCATCCACCAGAGAGGGCATCCCTCTGAGCTGCAGTACTCCCTGCATCCCACCAGGGGGAGCAACCGAGTTGCAGTGCCACGGCCAACTGGAAGACCTTAACGGGGTGCAGGACAGCGGAGTCCCCTTTACCCCACTGTGGGGTGGGAGGGCAAAGGGGCCCGTTTGCCCCTGTGTTCGCATTGCGGGGAGGGGTCCTTGCTGCGTTTGACAAGAGGGTCCCTTCCGTCTTTGGGGTGTCGAGGCCGAAGCATAACTGTCTTCCCTTTGGATCTTCTCCCAACCTCCCTGCCAGGTCTGGAGTTTTTATTCAGTGTGTAAATATTTAAGAAATTCTGTTTGCCTGCCTTCCCGCTATGGGGAGCCAATGCCCCCATTGCACACCCCACCCCCTGCTCCCACAGGTCACAGGCTCCCAAGGGGGCCTGGCCGTGTGGATGCTGGAGCCGGGGAGACACCATCGGTGATGTTTGGGCAGAGGGCTGTCTATGTGTGTGGACAACATTAAAATGCTTGTTTTGGACGCTGTCTTGCCTCTGCCTTTTCTCCGTGTCGAGAGCGTGAACTTCTTCACAGCCCCATGAAAGCTTTTAACATTGGGGGGGGGGAGTTTAAGGTAAAGGGACCCCTGACCATTAGGTCCAGTCGTGGACGACTCTGGGGTTGCGGCGCTCATCTCGCTTTACTGGCCGAGGGAGCCGGCATACAGCTACCGGGTCATGTGGCCAGCATGACTAAGCTGCTTCTGGCGAACCAGAGCAGCGCATGGAAACGCTGTTTACCTTCCCGCCAGAGCGGTACCTATTTATCTACTTGCACTTTTTGGTGTGCTTTCGAACTGCTAGGTGGGCAGGAGCAGGGACCAAGCAACGGGAGCTCACCCCGTCGCAGGGGATTCGAACCGCCCACCTTCTGATCGGCAAGCCCTAGGCTCTGTGATTTAACCCACAGCACCACCCGTGCCCGGGGGGGGGGGAGTTTGGAGGGGAGATAAATAAGCGCTTAAAAGTGTATATGACCACTCGAACTCAGGGCTGTTCAACGAAGTTCATGGGCAACAGGGGCAAGGGCGATCAAGTATTATTTATGTTGATGATGATTTATTAAGATTTATATCATGGGTAGGCAAACTAAGGCCCGGGGGGCGGATCTGGCCCAATTGCCTTCTAAATCCGGCCTGCGGACGGTCCGAGAATCAGCGTTTTTTTATATGAGTAGAATGTGTCCTTTTATTTAAAATGCATCTCTGGGTTATTTGTGGGGCATCGGAATTCGTTCATTCACCCCCCAAAAAAATATATAGTCCGGCCCCGCACATGGTCTGAGGGACAGTGGACCGGCCCCCTGCTGGAAAAGCTTGCTGACCCCTGATTTATATTCATCACAAGACCTCAGGGCGGATCACAAGAACATAAGTGTAATTGGGAATTTAGGGACTTCGCTGGTGCAAGATGCAAGGAAGTCCCCTGGCTGAGGTGGAGGGGGGGTGTCATCTGTGGCCCTTATCCAAATGTGGGACCCCCACCAGTCAAATGCCTTGTGCATCTCGCCATTTCGTCCCTTTCTAGACCGCCTTTCATATCCAGTTCTCCCACCCTCATTTAATCCCCACAACGGCTCTGCGAGGTGCATTAGGCAGAGAGGCAGGAAGCGCCAAAGGTTACACCCTGTGAGCTTCACTGCCAAGGCGGGATTCGAACCCAGGACTCTCCCAGAATACCATCTGGCACTCCAACCATTGCACCTCGCTGGCTGCGGGGAGAGTCAGAGATTGCCCCCTCCCGGGCTCAGGTGGCCTTCACAGGGAGTTGGCAAGGGTGAGGAATCTACCTAGCTCCATATTGTCCACACTGGCGGCAGCTCTGGCTCTCCCGGGATTCAAGCAGGGAGTCTCTCGAAGCCCTGCCTGTAGAGTCCAACGGGGGATTGAACCCAGGATCTTCTCCCACCGAGCTGCGGTCCCTTCAAACAAAGCCAAGGTGCTAGTCATCATGGTTCCTTAAACAGGAACCCTGGAATCTTGCCTGTGGTCCGTCTCACTCAGTACGGCTTACAGTGACTGGAAGCAGCAACTCTCCAGGGTTTCAGGCAGCCTTCTGGATGCCAGGCAGGTGTTCTAGCAGCCCTCCTTCCCCGAGAGCTCTTTGCCATAATGGATGTCGCCGCAGGACTCTGCTTGACATTAAATCGCCCCTATCTCTGTGGGCCTCTTTGGCTTATGTGGGCCCCGTTGTGACCCCAGGAAGACCCTCCGTAGCCTCTGCTAATCCCAGTTCATACGTGTCAAGAGTCGGCTATCATAACGCTCTTTTGCACAGCAAACCTCACGCACAAATAATTTCATTTGTGTGTGCAAAGTTACTGAAGCCTAGGAACTTGGAGCCCCAATCTCGACCATTTCCTGCAAAGCCTTCATTCAGAGAGTAGGACGGGGAGATAATATACGGTCCCAAACCAGTTTGAAGCCCATATTGTATGTTGGTTTCATAGTATTTGACCTGGGGATATATTGCAAATCGTGACGTGTGCTTGTGTGCTACGCAATAATTTGATGCGGGGGAAACCGTGAAGCCAGCCAATGCCTCTGCTTATTTCAGACATCATGATATCTCAGTATACCATGATGTTTAGCGGGTGATGTATCCCAACGCTGCCCAGCCCTGGCAGAGCGACAGAGGGAGGCGAGAGGAGCCCGCCTGAAGCACAAAGGGGAACTTGGCTCAGGGGCAGACTTGGCGCTTCCCAATTTCACTGGCACCAAACTGGCGCACCCGTCTTCCGTTCTATTGTTGCACCACCCTCCCAGTGTGGCGCCCAGTGTGACTGAACTGGCCGCGCACCCCTAAATCCGCCTCTGCCTGGCTAACACGCACACATGCACCCCGTCCCGTTTCCCAGAAGACGCAAAGAAGGACCCTGACGCCACTTGCTCTGGCACAACGGCCTTGTTTATTCGCTGCCCCGAGATGGGATGGTGGGGCAGAGGCTGCTCAGCTGCGCTGCCAGGGCCTTTGCCCAGGACCCGGAAGGGGGAAACGAGGAGGGGATCCAGCCAGCCCTGGCCAGTGGGGGGCGGTGTTGTGGAGCCGCCTTCCAAGGAGAGGAGAGCAGGTGGGGGGTCTCTCCCTGGGGTTCCCTTGCCCCCCCTGGGGTGGGGCTGCAGGCCAGGCGCTGCTTTTACTTGGCCAGAGGGTGGCGGAATTTGCGGCCGGCAAACACTGCTTTGTCTCCCAGCTGCTCCTCGATCCTGCAAGGAAGGGAGACGGGGAGCAAGGTCAGTGCCGGGTCTGGAAAGCAAGACTCAGGAGGAACAGGGATGTTTAGCTTGGAGAACATACAGGGCCCATCTCAGATATCTCAAGGGCTGCTGCTTGCGAGATAGAGCAGGCTTGTTTTCCGCAGCTCCATAAGGGAGGACTCGAACCCATGGCGTCAAGTTACGAGAAAGGAGATTCTGACTCAACCTCAGGAAGAGCTTTCTGATGGTAAAAGCTATTTGAATGGAGCCCCTTGGAAGATGATGGGCTCTCCTCCCTTGGAGGTGTTTAAGGAGAGCTTGCCATGGATTCTGGAGCTGTCATTCTGGGTTGGGCTGGATGACCCCTGGGGGACCCTTTCCAATTCTATCTCCTCACCTCATCAGCTGGTTGTACTTGGCCAGACGCTCGGAGCGGCAGGGAGCTCCGGTCTTGATCTGCAAAAAGGCACCAAAGATATTGATATATCGATTGGCAAAACGTGCACTGGGCCCTATCCGTGCATCGCACACAGTCCCACCCCTCAGAATACATGAAGGAGCCCTGAAGGGGGAAACAGGCCGAGCCGGGGGAAGCGTCCTAAAATGGGGAGTTGGGGGGGAATACAGGCGCCCCCTCTCCACCGGCTGATCCCCACCCTGGTCCTCTCACCTGCCCTGTGCAGAGACCCACGACCAAGTCGGCGATGAAGGTGTCCTCGGTTTCCCCGGAGCGGTGGCTCACCATGACGCCCCAGCCGTTGCTCTGGGCCAGCTTGCAGCTGGGAAGGAAGGAGGAGACGATTTGGGGGGTGTCCCGGGAGATCCTACCCCTGCCGCAATAGCCCCCCACCCGGAGGACGCCCTGCCTCCCCGGACACTCACGCCTGGATGGACTCGGTGACGGAGCCGATTTGGTTGACCTTGAGCAGGAGACAGTTGCAGGCCTTCTTCTCCACCGCCTGCTGGATGCGCTTGGGGTTGGTGACGGTCAAGTCGTCGCCCACAATCTGGATTTGCACCTGCGTCAGGAACTTGGACCACGTCTCCCAGTCGTCCTGGTCAAAGGGGTCCTCGATGGAGACGACTGGGGCAGCGAGGTGGGGAGGGAAGGGAGGGCGTTACAGGCCGGCACGCCCCTGACATCTCTCTCCCCGCTCTGCCCCATGCCTCCTGCCCAGAGCCCTCGGGCTCACCTCCCAGACGGAGAAGGCCTGGGGTCAACCCAGTGGGGCCGGAGGAGTGAAGAGAGCTCCCCTGGGCATGCACAGAGAGCCTGTCCCTCACCACGGATGTGGGAAGCGGTCCAGGAAAGGAGCTAGGACAGCCTCTAAGAGCGCAATCCTAAGTGGGGAGTTCCGCAGAGTTACAAAATGAGATATTTCCAAAGAGAAGATAGACAAGGACTGGAAGGTGTTTAAAGGATACTTGCAAAATTATGTTGAAAAATCAGAACTCCTATTAGAATAAACAAGTTCCGTTATAAATAGTGAAATACTAAAGAAGATGGATAACAATGTGAAACAGAAAAAGAAGCAGAGAATTGTTTTAAAGTATGTGAAAGAAAGTAATAGAAGTGGAAAGAAATTGCAATTGAGTAGGTGGTGGGAAAAGGAAGTACTTGTGGGACTGAGTGTGGGTATGTCTGAATATTCTTAAGGATTGTATGAAATGTATGTTTGTATATTCGTAACATGTAGGTATTAATGTTGAATTATTTTAATAATAAAAATTATTTTAATTTTTAGTTTTAAAAGAAGAGATATTTCAGTGGGATTGGGTCCCCTGGTTTTTCTGTCACCCAGAAGCAACTTGACCATCTCTCTCACCAGGGTAGTTCTTGATGAAACTCTGGTAAAGCTCCCCCAGCTTGTCACCGGAGATGTAGCGGTTGGGGTCGTCGGGGGACTTGAAATCCAGGTCGTATTTGCCCTTGCGGAAGAACTCGGAGGCCGCCACGTCCATGCCGATGACCACTTTGTCCGAGTAGCCAGCCTTCTCGATGGCACTCTTGAGGAGCTCCAGGGCTGGCGGGGGGACGGCAGGAGAGAGTGAGAAATTGGGGGCAGCCCAGTACAAAGAGCATCTCTTCCCAGGGGAGAAAGCCCCAAAGCGGAAGCCAAGACCAAGAGCCCTTCGCTTCGGGGGGCTTCCAGCAACCGAGATCCAGAAGCCTTAAGGATAGCCTGCAGGATCAGGCCAAAGGGGGCCCATCCAGTCTAGCCTCCTGTCCTCACAGGGCCAAACAGGCACCTGTTACAGGAAAGCCACAAGGACGATTTGAACACAAGAGCATCATTCTCCCCTCCTGCAGTTTCCAGAAACTGGGGTTTGAAAGCAGGGCTTCCTCTGGCTTTTTAGACAGAGCCATGGTGGCTGGGAAGACCTCAATCGCCCTCTCCTCCAGAAATTGGTCTCCTCCTCTTGGAAATCCATCCCTGACTCCGGCTCCGCAACAGGAGAGCTTTATTTTCTCTCCACGTTCACCTTCCTCGGATGCCCACAAGAGGAGGAGGAAAACGATTCTCTCTGCGTAATTCCATCTTATATTTTTAGTTGCAATTTTGTCCATCTTTTTTTAATATTGTTTTATAGATTCTAAATGCCGCGTTGATTTGCCAACCACACAACTTGCTGCAATTGTGAGATTTGGTTCATTTCTAGTTGCTGTTTCGTGAAGTTTTTTATAGATTGCAACCATTTTATTGATAATTTGTTAATGATTTTATGTGATGCATTCGCAATGCACTATTATGTTATGGTTATTTCTTGTCTGAAATGAGATTCATTTGCCTGAAAAGCGGCATAAAGAAATCAAATCAAATCATCTTATGGTCTCTTCCTTGCCTTTCTTCTAAACCGAAAAGCCCCCAAATCTGCCCTCTTCCTTCACAGGGGACTCTGTGCCCCCCTCCCTTGACCTTTCGGGCTGCCTTTTTTTCCATGTCCTTTTTGAGGTGAGGCAACCAGAACCGCCCGCAGTATTCTGAATTCGTCTGCCTGGGCCTTCAGCCACGGGCTCCTTCCCGCAGGAAGCTGACCCTTGAGGGCGAGCCCAGCGGTATCTCCCCACTGCCCTTTCGCCGGAGCTCTGGTTACAGCCACCGAGCTAATTCCGGCCACGGCGGCGTTTAAAGGGCGAGGGTGGCGTGAAACCCTAACCCCGCTGCCTGCCACCCGCTAAAAGCAGCCTGCCTCCTCGCCCAAGGCGCTACCTTCGTTGTTCTCCAGGATGTTGGGGGCGAAGCCGCCCTCGTCTCCCACATTGGTGGCGTCCTTCCCGTACTTGCTCTTGATGACGGCCTTCAGGTTGTGGTAGACCTCGGCCCCGATCCGCATGGCCTCCTTGAAGTTGCTGGCGCCCACGGGCAGAATCATGAACTCCTGCATGGCCAGCTTGTTCCCGGCGTGGGAGCCGCCGTTGATCACGTTGAAGGCCTGGCGGGGGCAAGGGGGGGCAGGAGACTGGGGTCAGGATCTGTCCCAAAGACTGCCAGTCTTCAGGATCGGGACAGGTGGCCTCCCAGAGACATCTCACAAGCTAAAGGGCAGAGCCTGAAGGACACTCTCTTTCTCTCTCTCTCTCTCTCTCTGTATATATATATATATATCATAATTTCATTTCTCCTGCAAATTTTCTTTTTTTATACAATCATTTTTATTAGTTTTCAATTGCAACAATACAATAATAGCCTCATTATAACAATACCAAATTAGTTCAGATGACAAATTATCGTATCGGCCTGAATATAAGCAGCACTTTCCCCCCAAAATTCCAACCGTGGAAAGTTAAAGTGCGGCTTCAATTCGCGACCTTGCAAAAATGGGCTTTTACGATATTGCTGCTGAAACAGACAGACAGTAAAGCGGAACGGGTCTGAGTGCCTGTGGAATTTTAGGGGAATGGCTTATATTCGGGTATTCTCTCCCCCCCCCCCCGAATTTTAATTTGCAGGTGCGGCTTATATTCAGGCCAATAAGGTATACAGTTTAGGTGCCTGCCCCAATGCAATAATTGAGGGTTTGATGATTTACTTTATTCCTGCGCTCCAAAATCTTATAAATTCCAATTGCGTTCCAGTCAAAATAACAATCCCTTATATCGCAACTGCAGTTTTGACGAATTCCATTCGTACTGATTTTACACCTACAGGTGAAGCGTTCAAATTCACTCCTTGTGTGTGGCAATTATTCTGTCCTCCTGCAAATCTTAGTGCCATTAGCATGTCTGCAAATGTCCAGCTCCTTTAAGAACATTGGAAGAGCCTGTGGGATCAGGCCAGAGGGGGGGCCCCCCTAGTCCAGCCCCCTCCTCTCACTGGAAAGCCCCCCAAGCAAGATTCAAAGGCGAGAGCAACTCTCCCTTCCTGTTTCCAGCAAAGGGTTGCAACTGTCTCATCTCGAACCCCGACCCCATAGAGACTCTTTATCCAGATCAGGGCCCTGAGCATCTTTGACACCCCCCACCCTGCCAGCCCCCTCCCCAAAGACAGAGAAGGGAGGTGCTGGGCTTTGGGGATGGAGGTGGGGGGCTTCTGCCTCCTTCCCAAAGCCCAGAACCTCCCTTCTCCATCTTTGGGGAGAAAGCACAGGAGCTGGGGCTGGGGGCGTCAAATTTGGGCTTCGCCACCCCCACAAGAAGGTGGGGGGGCAGGTTCCTGGCTGGCCGAAGATCTCTTGCGACCCCCTTAGTAAGTTGGGCCGCCCTGAGAGAGACCCTTCCTTCTCAAAAATAGGGGGGGGTGGACTCACTCGTTGAAAAATAAATAAATCTCTGATTATTTGCAAAGGGAACCTTTGTATCAGCTGAAACCCGATAATCCATTTGGAGCCGCAATGCATCTTTGCACTTTATTATTATTATTATTATTATTATTAGCCACACTTCATCCAAATCCAAGCATCACAGGGCAATCTACAGCTTTACGGTTGATATTTTTGGTCCTTTTTGCTACGTTTCCCCTTTGGTGTTGCTGATATATTAACCCGATCCAGTCCTCTGGGAGCCCGCACTGCACCCCCAAAAGAGAGGGGCCTTGGCTCCAGACCCCCCCTGCCCCGCCCCTCCCCGGACACTCACTGGCACGGGCAGGATGAGGTCCTTGTTGCCAGCCAGGTCTGCAATGTGTCGGTAGAGTGGGATGCCCTTCTCCGCGGCGCCCGCCTTGCAGACGGCGAGGGAGACGCCCAGGATGGCGTTGGCCCCAAACTTGGCTGTGGGGAGGAAAAGACGGGGTGCTGGGTGAGGGGCTGCGGGAGAAGTCAGTGGGGCAGGAGGGGGCGAGGTAGAAGAGGCCCCCGCTTACATTTGTTCTCTGTCCCGTCCATCTCCAGCATCAGCTTGTCGATTTTCTCCTGATCCACGACGCTCAGCTTCTAAGAGAGGAGAGAGAAAGGGGAACCCGTTTGTTTCCCGGGAACACGGGTTCGAATCCTGCCCTGGCACCTTTCCTGCACGGAGGAGGTTGGAAGTCTGATAGGGAAACTCAGAGAGTCTTAAGGCGCGTGGGCCAAAAGTTAAAAGGAGCCAAAGGATGGCAGGCCAGATAGAATCGTAGAGTTGGAAGATGGGGGACCCCCACCCCAGGGCCATCTATCTTTCTATCTATCTATCTATCATCTATCTATCTATCTATCTATCTATTTATCTATCTTTTGCCCGACCTGTGGCTCGAACCCACAACCCTGAGATGAAAAGTTTCACACGCTACAGAGTCTCTCCACTCTCCACTCCCCTCACCTGAGAAACAAAAAGCAGGGCTGCAAAGGGGAGGCTGCAGAACAAAATTTTAAACTCAGAGCATATAGAATAATAGAGTTGGGAGTGACAGCCCCCCCCCCCGGTCATCTAGCCCAACCCTGAGAGACCCCCTCCCCTCCCTTGGGTTTTCCTTCCCCTGTTCCTTTCTGCCCAGCTGGCCTCTCCTTCCCACCCACCAACCAGTAAGAACCCCATGAAACTGGGAATAAATGGGGGCGGCAGGGGGGGGGAGGGAGTTGCGCCCGATAAAAGGCCTTTGGGACAAGGGTTCGCGTTCTGTTTCTCCTTTTCGTTTGTGTCTCACCACGTTTGGTGCACGTATAGTTATGTGTTTTTTGAACTTTCAATAAAGATGTTAAGAAAAAAGTTTGAAAATAAAATAATAAAAATAATTTTAAAAGGATTCCTTGCTCAGTTAACGGGGGGGGGGTATCCTGGCTGCCTGGGGGCTCTTTGACCCTGCAAGGTCCTGGGGGCAGGGGCTTTGAGGGTTTTCTGTGGGGCTGTAGGAAAGGGCTTCTGCCCCCCACCCCAGAACCCAGCTTCTCTCCCTCTTTCTCTTTATGTCTCTGATTCCTGCTATCTTGCCTGCCTTGTGGGGGGTTGGGCTAGATGGCCCTTGGGGGTCCCTTCCTACGGCACAGTTTGGTGACCCCAGAGCCCAGCGCTGCTCAGGGTGACCGCCCCCCCCCAAAGCCCTGCCCAGGTCCCACCCTCTCCCTCTCACCTTCTCAATCAGGGCAGGGGCGATGGTCTTGTTGATGTGATCCACGGCTTTCAACACCCCTGCGGGCAGAACGGACGGGTGAGGGGATGGAGGGGTGGCCCCGCAGGGGAACAAGCACACTCCCACCCACACTACCCTAAACATGGGGCAGAATCAGGGCCAATAGGGCAGAGGAGGAAAGGAAATACAAAGAGAAGAGGCTTCTGGGGCTTGGAGCAGGCGGGTAGTTCTACGGCGGTGCGTCTAGAGAGGGTGCAATGGAAGAGAGGAGCCGGGAACTGGGCTCTCGGGTCTGGCCAGCACTCCCTCCAACTCCTCGTCTGGCCAGTTGCCCCAAGGAAGGCCATCCCCCCAAGCAAGGGGGCACAGAGAGAGATGGCCTGCCCCTACCTGGAGGCAGGAAGCCCCCACCCATTCCCTGAACCCTGGTCCTTCCAGCCCTTGCAGGCAGCAGCTGTCCAAAGCCCCTCATGGACATCAAGCTGTTCGTAACCGTCCAGTGGCAGGGAGTTCCGCAGATCCACAGCACATCTTGCATGCAGAGAACTTAAAAGTGTCATTGCCACTCGGCCCCGCTTCCCTTCCTCCTAATCTTGATGTTCCCTGGGGCACCGACTCGCACACACACACCCCGCTCCGTGAGCCGCCACGTCCGGGTGACCCCTCACCTTTGCCCAGGTACCTGCTCTTGTCCCCATCGCGGAGTTCCAGGGCCTCGTAGATGCCGGTGGAGGCACCGCTGGGCACGGCAGCCCGGAAGTGGCCTGGAGAAGAGGGCAGAGAGGAGGGTCAGTCGGGCGCCAGACGCCCAGCACCCTCCCTGCCCTCCTTGGCTCCCTCCCCCCCAGAGAACATGCCCTGCCCTTGCCCGCAGGGGCTCCCCTGCCCACACGACTCACCCTTGGCTGTCTCCAAGTCGACTTCTACTGTGGGGTTCCCCCGGGAGTCGAGGATCTCGCGAGCGTGGATCCGCTGGATAGACATGCCTGAAAGGGGGGGGGTCAGAGGAAGGGGGTCAGTGAGGGTCAGCCAGGCCTCCTGCCTCCCAGTGCCTGCTTTGCCCTGGCAAAGTTTGGGGGGCTCAACTGCCACAGGGATGCTTTAACTGTGATTGGACTAGATGTCCTTTGCGGTCCCTTTCAATTCTATGATTCCACAAGCCCATGAACCAGGGGGCTGGTCTCACGCTAAGAAGGGAAGGAAGGCCCGTTGGATCAGGCCCAAAGGATCTGACCCAGCCCCCTGTCCGCAAAGGGTCCAAAGCCCCCATAGAAGCTAGGAATCGAGATAGACTGCCTCTGGAGCTGGAGGTTCCACAAGAACAGCAGACGGGACCCAGTTCGGTCCAGAATCACAGGGGCCAACCACAGATGCACATTATGGGAAAGCCAAAACCAGGATCCGCGGACAAGAGGAACACTCTCCCCTCCTGGGGTTTCCAGAGCCCAAGTCCGCAGGGAGGCCTCTCCCAAGCAGTGTGGGGCAGTGGTTAGAGGGCCAGACTGGGACTGGGGAGAGACCAAGTCCGATTCTCATCTGTGGGTGTCGTTGAGCGAGTCGCTCCACCTCGCAGGGTTGTTGGAATTAAATGAGGTCCTTGCAGGACCAGGAGGCATATCAGTGCCATAAATGCAGTAACTGCAAAAGGAGCAAGGCTTCAGCTGCAGCCTGAGAGCGCAAAGCCCACCGGCCTGGGACCCTCTTCCGCCACTCAGGCTGGCAGAGAGGGGGAAGGGAAGGACTGAGCAGCTGCCAGGATTAAAAATAGAAGTGCCCCCCCCCCAATCTCTTCTGGTCGCAGGGAAATGTCACCGGCCTCTGGCTCAAGGCAGGAAAGGAGAGCAGCTGGCGCCTGGGGCTGCGGAGATGGGGGCCCTTTTCTGCGCCCCCCCAAGAGACACACTCCCCTCCCATGCCTCCTCCGGGGACCTCCAAAGTGGCGCCCCCCACCCACCCTTCAAGGGTCTGCCACGTACGCCTTGACCCACACTGCTAATAACCCCAAACGAGGAGAGAGTGTTTGGGGGGGGCTCAGAAATTCTACACAAAGGAGGGCTGCCTCCATTCCTTCACAGAGAGACCGTGAGAGGCAACGGAGGGCGGCTTGGGGGCCCCCCTCCCCTAGTGGGACACCCAAGGTGACCAGGACACCTGCTTGCTTGCCTGGGGGTCCCCCCACCCCCGGCTCCTTCCCCCACCCCGCTCCAGAAGGGGCCCCCACTCGCTCACTTGCGTAGGGCTGGCTTGGGGGTCCTTGGCTGTCGCTGGGAGCTGCTGACAGTGCCCAGGCTGGGGGCTGACCCCCTGCCTTTATACCCGGAGGTTGCGCAGCTCCGCCCCCCAGGGCCCAGTAAGGGACTGTCAGCAAAAGCAGGCGTTACGAAAGTCTGCGGCTCAGTCGGTAGAGGATGAAATCTCTGAATCTCAGGGTCAGGTTTGAGCCCCACGTTGGGGGCCAGGTTCCTGCAGGGGGCTGGACTGGATGACCCCCCAGGGTCCCTTCCAACTCTGTGATGCTATGAGCCCGGCAAGCGATACACAGCCAGAGGGAACGACCCTCCCGGCCGTCCCCTGACACATCCTGGCCCCTTTGTGCATCCCGCAGTTGTGGGGCTGGGACCAGCCCCACAGATCCAGACTGGGCAGCAAATACGGGGCCAGGTGTCCCCCGGGGAGACTCCCGGGACGCTGCTTTCTCTAGGCAGCAGGATGGGATGGCGCTGGGGCCTGGCGGGCCTCCCCTCCGCTTCGTCTGCTGGCCCAGCTGTGCCCCTAACTGGACAGGGGCATCCTCACTTCTGCCTAGGCTCTGGTAATGTCCAGGTTAGATTACTGGCCCCACTGCACTGGCTCCCCGTTCAAAGTGCTGGCTTCGAACCCTTAAACCAGGCATGGCCAAACTTGGCCCTCCAGCTGTTTTGGGACTACAACTCCCGTCATCCCTGACTGCTAGTCCTGTTAGCTAGGGATGATGGGAGCTGTAGTCCCAAAACAGCTGGAGGGCCAAGTTTGGCCATGCCTGCTCAGGACCGCAGTACCTCAAGGACCGCCTCTCCCGACCTGTCAGGAGTAAGCATGGACCAATGGTACCAAATAGTATGGGAAACAGCCCTACTAGAAAAATTAACTAACAAACTGAAACTGACACGGGGACAAACAGAAGAAGACGCCTTCACCCCGGTATGGCTCCCCTTTATCACATACACAGCCCAACAGGACAGCGACAATAATCCACCAACAGCATACAAATCAATATGGCTAAACTGATCCAAAACACCCACCCACCTCACCCACACACAAAAACAAAGATCACCACAGCCAATCGCAAGCAAACAATCACACCCTAGGCCAACCCCAACCTCTCTCACCACCAAAGGAACACAAGTGAACAACACAAGCAACGCTGACACCAAACTCTACATACATTAAACATAATAGAAACACCGCCACCCGACCCCACCCCTATCCATCCTCCCTCCCTCCACCCCCTCTCTTTTTTCTTTTTTCTTTTCTTCTCCCCCTAATGCCTCAACAAATGAAATGGATTTGTAAAAATGTTACATGGGTAAAAAAAAAATACGAGGCACTACACTCCTGTAAAACAAGAAAATCCTGAATAAAAATAATAATAATAAACTGTGTGTTAAATGTTAAAAAAAAAAAAAAAGGACCGCCTCTCCTCATATGAACCCACTGAGATCATCCGCTGAGGCCCTTCTCACGAGAACGGGGCCTTCTCTGCAGTGGCTCCCCATTTGTGCTCTCCCCAGGGAGGTCTGCCTGGTGCCTTCATTATACATAATTGAAGCGCCAGGCAAAAACGTTCCTCTTCTCCCATCTGTGGCCTTTTACACGAGAAGGGTGCTACTGCTTCGTTCCCTATTATGGGATGTATATTTTGTGCTTTCATACCACAGACCACCCTGCGATCCTTGGAGGAAGGGCAGCGTATGAATTTGATAAGGGAGAAGAGTAATAACAGACCCAGTTCTGAACAGGAAATTCAACAACAAACAATATGAACACCCTCCCCTCAACACACACTTTGGGGCTTATCTGGAAGGCTGGACTCAAAGCACCCCTTGTTTCAATCCTGCCATTCAGGGGGTTGGACTAGATGACCTGGGGCTTCCTTCCACCTCTCCAGCTCACCTCCTCCTCCTCTCCCTCCTTGTCCTGCTCGCCCTCCTTCTCCTCCCATGATCGACCTTTCCGCCTTTCCCGTGCACTGGTCGCACTGGTTGCACTGGTGGAACACCCGGCTGAAGACCTGTCGGCGGCCTCCCTCGCTCGTCCTGGAGGAGAACTGCACCGTGTTGATGGTGCACTCCTCCGAATCGCTGTTCACATCGCTGTCCTCCATCCCGAATCAGCTGCCCCTCGCTTTTCGCCGGATCTCTCAGCAGCAACGAGGATCGCAGTGGCTCGCAGTTCCTCCGCCCTCCTGTTCAGCCCCCCAAAAAAGCCAGTTTGATTAATTTGCAGGGCGCTTTGGTTTGTTTTACTCTATCCTGGTTTTGACTTGGCTGCTCCCTCTTTTCTGCCAACCACTGAGGGCTTTCTTCCTACGGTCAACCTTACGGCCTAAACGGAAGCATAAATCATTTGCACCCCTTTCCGTTTCAACGGAGGGGGAATTGAGGCAGGGAAAGAATGGGGTTTCCCTGATTGCTGCCCAAGCCCAGCCTTCGGGAATCTCGTGCCCTCCAGGACTTGTAGTCCACCACAACATGCAAAGCCCAGCAGGACCCAGTCTGGTTTCAACATGGATGCGGGGTTGAGATTCCTGCATTGCAGGGGGTTGGACTAGATGGCCGCCAGGGTCCCTTCCAAGTCTATGAATCTGGAGGCTCCAGAGCTCCGCTCCCCCATGGGGTGCTTGAGGGTACATTTTGTGCCCGCCACTTGCAGACGCTCCCTTAGCCCAGCTCCCTCTAAAGTCTTGGCCTAAATTTAGAGGCTGCTAAAGGTCAAAGGGTCCATTCCAAGCAGCGGCTTAAAGGACGAGGTGAAACTTTAGCTGCCGCTCACCTTTCACTGGCCTGGCTTGGGGTGGGGTGGGGGGATCCCTTCTTCGGATCCAGGGGGAGAAGGGGGGATCTGGTATGGGCTGGGGACTCACCAAGCGAAAGGCACAGAAGCTCCGATGGACGAGAGCGGAGGGTTCGAGAAGCGCGGCTTAAGGAAAAGAAAACCAAGGGGTGGTCAGGAACCAGGAGCTAGGGCCCAGTTCTAAGAGGAGGGCAGGTTTTTCGTAGATATTTCAAGAATAACCACAATAAATATGTCGGAAAGATCGCCATCCTGCTACACCCAGTCTACGTTTGTAAGAACCTGTCTGCCCTTCGGAACTCCCCGCCTCTTGAGATGGGGCAGGCGCCTTCCCCGTCCTCTTTCCAGCACCTGCTAAAACCGTTTTTCAATTTAGCTATGAAATTTAGACGCCTCCCTTCCATCACGAGATTCCCAGTTTGCAGAACAGAACCAAATCGTTTTAGACTAACCCAGATGTTTAGAAAGCCAAGAAAAGCTCTAATCTGTTTTTGGTCCACTTTTGAAAGACATTACTTCTGCGAGTTTCTCCTACTGGTAAATTTAACTCTTCTGTAAACTGCTTTGAGGGTTTGGGTGCTGTTATTTCTCCCCACTTTTTTTTTTGCAACCAAGCCTTTTCCGAAATGAATGAATAGTCTTCCTAGCCTGCCCGGGGGATGGATCTGTGTTCCAGAGTTGCCCTGGTGGACGATGAGCTTCCTGGGACCCCAGACCAATGGGCAGCTGGGAATCGGGACTCTGTGTGCGCGCCGATTTCTCTGACCTTGGCACGGCCTCCAAACGGGTCTGGGAAGCTCCGTCAGGCAAAGGTCACCAGGGTGAGGTTTCCTGGCGTGTCTCAGGACCGCCGGCATGGGGTTTCACGGGAGAGGGTTGCAAGGAGCCCAGATATGGAGTGAGGGTGGGTGGGCATGCTGAAGGGCAGCTGCGGTGCCATCTAGAGGACCTGATTTAGACATGCAGGGCGTTTCAGGGAAGCATGGAGTCAGGGAAATGTAGAGTTCGAAGGGACCCCCAGGGGTCATCCAGCCCAACCCGCTGCAATATGCAGGAATCTCAACTCAAGCATCTGGGATAGATGGTCATCTGACCTCTGCTTTAAAGCCTCCAAGGAAGGAGAGTTTATTAGTCTGCACACGAAGATGGGAGAGAGACAGAATAATAATAATAATAATAATAATAATAATAATAATATTCCAACAGAATATTAAAATAATCTATTAAACATTGAAAGCTTCCCTAAACAGGGCTCCCTTCAAATGTCATCTAAAAGGGAGAAATATATATACCGGTAACTGATAACATTTTTATAAATTACGGCCATTTCAGCCTTCTTGCATAATGTTTTTAAATATCTGACCGTAGCATCAAGTGACGCTTTCATTTTAAACTGTTGCTCTCGTAATGCCCGTTACTGTTAAATCGTTAGCTGTCTTTATGGTATTTATGGAATTTCCTTAAAATTACGCACTGGGGAATAAAAACTCCCCGAAGCGGTTTACGAAAAAAGGATAAAACCATAAAATTATCAATAAGACGACTGGACAAACTAGGGAAGACTTTTGAAAAGTTAAAATAGTGATAGGCTAAAAAGCAATGGAAATTGGAGAACTGCTATACAGGTAATATAATATAATTCAGATAGAGGGGATTTGAGGAAGTCAGTTACCAATGTTAAGAGATTTAGGTATCTGAAGTAATAATTTTATTATGTGTTTAGTTTAATGTCTTTGCTGTGTGTTTTGTCATGTTTTTTTTCTTCTTTTTTTGGTGTGAAAAATCTGGAAAATCAATTTGAAAAATTTGAAAAAATAAAAAGCGATGGAAACTCGCAACAGCTTCCGAAATATCAGGACAGGCTTGTCTAAATGAGTATTTTTAGGGCCGTAAAGGTGTATTCCTGGTCTCAAGAGGCGGGGAGTTCCAGAGTACAGGGGCCGCCATACTTAAATATTGATTTTTTTACAAAAGCAGGAATGGGTATTATGTGGTCGCTGTGTGTGGATACCTGTGTACCAGCATACCTGTGTGTGGATATGGATGCACAAGGAGACAGGGTTCAAGAAGTGGATTCAACCCCATTGCGGAGTTATTTGCTGTTTGGGGCTGATCCTTGACGCCAGGACTGCCTCCCCCCATATGAAGCACCCTGGCCCCAGAGACCCTCATCTGGGGCTCTTCTTTGTGTCTGGAGGGGTACAAGAGGACAGCGGGGCCTTCTCCGTGGTGGCTCCCTGTTTGTGGCACATTCATTACATATCTTTAGGCGCCAAGCAAATCTGGTGAACCGCCCAGAGATCTTTAGATGGAGGGCAGTATAGAAATCCAATAAATAAAATTAAATAAATAGAAATATTCCTTTTGAACCAGGCATTTAACTTTTAACTATCTATGGCTTTTTAGAAGTGGGTGGGTTTTAATGTATGCATGTGGGAATTTTTGGTTGTAAGTCGCTTTTGAGTTACGCTGGGCAAAATAAAGCAGTTACCACTAATAATAATAATAATAATAATAATAATAATAATAATAATAATAATGGCAGGCTGGCCAAGGGAGCTTTTCCAGCTGTGGAATCAAAGAGCAGTCCCAATATGGCTATCCCAGGCAAAAATATATAAAAATAAGATTCACCCCAGCCTTTTGCGTGGCTTAGTTTGCAACTGTTCAACTTGCTATTTTAAAAAATCAGAATTTTGGGGGGTCCTTTTTAAATGTGGACACATTTTAAACGACCAGTAGTAACTGCAGTCCAGTTTGATGAAGGGCAAACCTATAAATGTTTCTAAACCAATACAGAAAAATCTGCTCACCTTTTCCTGAAATATTGTCTCCTCCACAAATATATAGATTTGTATTTATATATATATGGTGATCACTGAAGAGATGCAGGGCTTATGGTGCAGCTGACAAAGAGAGAGAGAGAGAGAGAAAGGTGAGGTTATTATGGGTAGGGTATAAATAATAAAATTATTATTGTTATTATTATTATGATGATGACGACGACTACACTTTGTGAGGAGGGAAAAGGGGGTCTCTTTTAAGAAATGCAGATGTGTCCCCCTCTCCCATCATTAAAATGCAGAGGAGATTATGGGGGGGGGGGGAGAAGTGCATCTGTCGGATTTCTTCCTCTCCAGCCTCCGTTCAAATGGGGTGCCAGTCACTTGGGGGTGAATGATGGACTGACGGATCGATGGCACTGACACCCCAATTTTTCTCTTATTCCGAGGCGCTCCAGGTGGCAGGTACCTGGTTCCCCCCCCCCTTTCTTGTTTTTAAGTTGTATTCATTCAACTTGTTTTTATTATTGGTTGTTAGCCGCCTTGGCTGGGGAGGGCGGGGTATAAATAAGTTGTTAATAATAATAATAATAATAATAATAATAATAATAATAATAATAATAATAATAATAATTTATTATTTATACCCCGCCCATCTGGCTGGGCCTCCCCAGCCACTCTGGGCGGCTTCCATAGAAACCAAAAATACAGTAAAATATCACACGTTAAAAACTTCCCTGAACAGGGCTGCCTTAAGATGTCTTCTGAATGTCAGGTAGTTGTTTATCGCTTTGACATCTGGTGGGAGGGTGTTCCACAGGGAGGGCGCCACTACCGAGAAGGCCCTCTGCCTGGTTCCCTGGCAATTATTATTATTATTATTATTATTATTATTATTATTCCTGAATCCCCACAACAGCCGTGCGAGGCGGGCCAGGCAGAGAGAGGCGTCAGGGCTGCCCTTCGAGGTCACCCAAGCAAGCGGCTTCACAGCCCCTCAATGGGGGAATTCGAACCCAGATCCCTCTGCCCCTACCAGGATTACCCACAATCCCCTGGGCCTCCATCGCCAATCTGCTTTTTTTCATATAAAACCTCCTGCTGGGATATACATAAATATATATATTAATTTATATATATATAAATATATATAAAAACCATAGGCGTTAATTCCCCATTACAGCCCCTTCCCCTCCCTTGCCTCGCCGGCAACCAATTACCCACAATCCCCCGGGGGCAAAAGAACCTCAGCTCTCACTCGAGGCAGGCTTGGCCTCGGCCGCAAGGCCCCGTTGCCATGGCAACCGCCCTCCACAGTCTCTCCCCCCCCCCAGAAAAAAACCAACCCCAATTTTTATTTCTTTTTAAAAGCCCACTATGGCTTTACATCTATCTATCTCTCTATCTCTCTATCTATCTATCTATCTTGGCAGTG
Organism: Podarcis vaucheri; assembly: GCF_965113315.1. NCBI lineage: Eukaryota > Metazoa > Chordata > Lepidosauria > Squamata > Lacertidae > Podarcis > Podarcis vaucheri. The sequence goes on along the minus strand of NC_138751.1, from coordinate 1,762,681 downwards.
TGTTTTTTTCCTGGGGAGACGCAGGGATGCGCGTACCCCTAAACATTTTGTGAATCTTTGCTGTATTTCCTTTCCCCGATTTTTTTTGGTGATTTTTCTAGAGTCAAAATGAGAGGACCTCTAAACATTTCTTTAAAAGAAAAAAAAGCACTGTATATAGCGGTGTTTTGCACTGCTGCCCTCATCGAGACGTAATAATCAGCACCATAATTTTATTTTTGACAGCCTGCCCATCTGGGTGGGTTTCCCCAGACACTCTGGGCAGCCAACCAGGATCCTAAAGGAAAATATACATTTATGCCCTTGTCGGAATAGAATCCACAGTCCTGAATGGGTCGGAGGGGGCGTCTTTTGGGTGGGCTGGACTACTGCCAGACCCTCGCTGTGGGGCTTCCCTTGGCCTCAAGGCAGAAGCCCAGTTGGGTCTGCAGGATGCAAATTTAATAAATAGTTGGGGCAGGATGCAAATTTAATAAATAACAACAACAACATCCAGGCTCAGAGGTCTGCAGACCCTCCCAGCGTCCCAATTTTCCTGGAATTACAGAAGCTGTCTCCATTTCTGATTGTCCCGCTTTTCCTTTTTCTCAGAGAACAATTAAAAGTCTCTGGTGCAAAAAAACAGAGATCCTTTAGGAAAAGCATGGAGTGTGGAAAGAGGATGAAGAAGTTGTTTATTTAGGATATGGATTTAATAGCAATAACTAGAATAACAAAATGCAACCTTAGAAAGGAGGTTAGAAAACCATCTGTCGAGGCTGATGGAGGTCTTAGCCTAGGATAGCCAAAGGTTTGTTATGTTGTTTAAAAACGGGGTGTTATGTCTGGAAATATGTGTAAAAACTATATATATATATATGAAAAGCATGGAGTGTGGATTCCTTTATGTTCAAGGGAGCCTCACACTATCTACTCAGAAATAAGTCCCATTGAGTTCAATAGAATTTACTCTCTGCTATGTTCCTATCATTCGCAGTTTCCATCATCATCATCATCATCATCATCATCATCATCATCCCTGTTTTCATTAAGAGATAAACGTGCCAAGGGATGAGATCTGCTTCTGGGCCGAGTCCTATGTGCATATACCATATTTTTCCATGTATAACACGCCTCCGTGTATAGGGCTACCCCTATTTTGGGGAACTCAAATTTAAGAAAATGGGCGGGGGGGAGATACTATCTGTGTATAAGGCGACCTCAGTTTTTTAACATTCTTTTAGAGTAAAAAACCCAGAGTCTTATTCACGGGAAAAATACGGCAAATTGTTGCTGTTGTTATCACTTATTAAATTGGTGCAGAGATCTCAGGCCGGTTCACGAAAAATAAAAGGCAAAATAAAAAAAACACAAAATCCACAGTGAAAACAGAAATGGACCAATTGCGCCCTCCCACAAACATAATAATGAAAATGATGATGATACAACCTTGCAAGCTGTATTGTGTGACACCTGGCTTGAGAGCAGTACATGTGAAAAGGATCTAGGAGTCTTGGTTGACCACAAACTTGACATGAGCCAACAGTGTGACGCGGCAGCTAAAAAAGCCAATGCAATTCTGGGCTGCATCAATAGGAGTATAGCATCTAGATCAAGGGAAGTAATAGTGCCACTGTATTCTGCTCTGGTCAGACCTCACCTGGAGTACTGTGTCCAGTTCTGGGCACCACAGTTCAAGAAGGACACTGACCAACTGGAACGTGTCCAGAGGAGGGCAACCAAAATGGTCAAAGGCCTGGAAACGATGCCTTATGAGGAACGGCTAAGGGAGCTGGGCATGTTTAGCCTGGAGAAGAGGAGGTTAAGGGGTGATATGATAGCCATGTTCAAAGATATAAAAGGATGTCACATGGAGGAGGGAGAAAGGTTGTTTTCTGCTGCTCCAGAGAAGCAGACACGGAGCAATGGATCCAAACTACAAGAAAGAAGATTCCACCTAAACATTAGGAAGAACTTCCTGACAGTAAGAGCTGTTGGACAGTGGAATTTGCTGCCCAGGAGTGTGGTGGAGTCTCCTCCTTTGGAGGTCTTTAAGCAGAGGCTTGACAACCATATGTCAGGAGTGCTCTGATGGTGTTTCCTGCTTGGCAGGGGGTTGGACTCGATGGCCCTGGTGGTCTATTCCAACTCTAGGATTCTAGGATCAGCAGAGGAGGGGTTGGAGGCTGAGGGTGGCTTGCCAAAAATCACCTGGAGGGGACCCCCAAGGTCATCCATTCTGACCCCATGCAATTCCCCTGGACGCTATGTTTCACCCGCCCCAATTCCTCCCCTCACCTCGTGTCCTGGGGAATCTGTGGCTGGGGGGCTGCAGAGCTGTGTCCCGCCATATTTCCCCCTTTCCTTTAAGGCCCTGTCAGCAACCAGCACAGGTCTGGGGGACCAGCTCCCCCCCCCCCAGCTCAGCATTGTGACACAAATAATGAAGTCCCCTCCCCATTGTCCCCCCCCCAGTTGCCAGGAGGGAGGGAGGGAGGGGGAAAGTGACTCTGGGATATTACTCTGCTTGGAGCAATTCATTAAAGCTCATCAATTCAGAGAAGCATAGAATGGGACCCAGGGGTCATCTAGCCCAACCCCGGCAGGAATCACAACTCCCATTTCCCCCCAAACTTTTTTTTAATTGGTTTTCACAAAATTATAAACAAACAAACACATAAAACAAACAAACAATCGTAATTCATAACCTTATTAAAAAATTACACTTATTAACATTGTTAAGTGACTTCCTCGCTTCCCCTTGGTTGAATTTCATTGCATGTCCTTTAAAAGGTTTTCCAAATCACAGTTCTTATAAAGTTTAACTTGAACATTAACATCCTTAGATCTTTTCCTTTTGAAATTAAACATATTAATTCATCAATTAACTTGAGTAAAATCCTAAGCCAATTAAGTATCTACAAGCTATTTCCAATTAATTTAACTTAACATATTTAACTAAATAATCATTAAATTTAATCCAATCTTCCTGATACTCCTCCTCCTTCTGGTCACGGACTCTTCCGGTCAGGTCGGCCAGCTCTGAAAAATCCATCATCTTCATCTGCCATTCTTCCACCGTTGGTAATTCTTGCGTTTTCCACTTTTTGGCTAGTAAAATTTGAGCAGCGGTTGTAGCATACAAAAATAATTTAACATCTTTCTTGGGCAATTCCAAGCCTGTTATTCCAAGAAGAAAGGCCTCTGGTTTCTTTATAAATGTATATTTCAACATTTTTTCCAATTCATTATAAATCTTTTCCCAGAAGTCTTTCACCTTGGGACAGGGCCACCACATATGATAAAAAGTACCTTCTTTTTCTTTACATTTCCAACATAGATTATCACAGTTATGATATATCTTTGCTAATTTTACAGGGGTCAAATTCCATCTGTACATCATTTTCATTATATTTTCCTTTAGCAGAGTACATGCGGTGAACTTGATCCCTTTCTTCCACAATCTTTCGCAATCCTCAAACATTATATTATATCCTACATCTCTTGCCCAGTCTATCATCACAGATTTAACTTGTTCATCTTTTGTATGCCACTCCAGCAATAACTTATACATTTTAGATAAATTTTTACCTTTAGTATCCAACAACTCCATCCAACTTAGATTTTTCAAAAGCAAAACCATTTTTTCTTATCCAATTTATAGGAATCACAAGTCCCATTGGCTGAGTGGCTTGTAATCCACCCAGGCGCTCAGGGAGATCCTTTGAACTCAGATCTGGGCTCTTCTGCAAGGAAGGATGATAAGCTTAGAATCTAAGGCCTCCAACCAACACACCCATCCAAGAATCCTGGAAAGGGCAGTTTGCACAGAGCTACAGCGCCTAGCACCCACAGCAAACTACAGTTCCCGGCATCTTTGGGGCCAGGCGAGAAATGAGCTTTAAACGGCAGGCTTAATGCGGTGGAAAGATTGTGAGTTATGGGGTGTGGAGTCTGCGTAGGAACAGGGCTGAGTTTTTTATTGCTATTAGCTTACGATGTCAATATTGTTTTATAGATTATAAACGCCGCCTCGATTTGTTAATCGTATAGTATGGGTTTTCCTGTGACATCTGACTCATTAGTAAAAAAAACTGCATTATGCATTCTAAACATGGGGCACCAGATGGCGCTGGTGAGAGCCAAGGAAAATCTAAGCAATTTCCCATTGTGTTTTCCCCCCTTTGGTTCTAACAATTGAATTTCTGACTTATTTATAGCGTTTCCCCCCCTATGTGTGGATCCACACGGTGTTTCCTTGATTCTAATTGTTCCTCCGGCAATTGGTTAATTTTTCTGTGTTCTTTACGCTTTACTGGCGACGTTCTATCCTGCTGATGCTCGAACTCAGGACGCAAGGGAGAAACGTGCGAAGAGGAAGGCACGCTTGCCAAATCCACACTGTGATCAACTCTCCCCCGGAAACCAATGTCCCCACTGTGGAAGGACGTGTGGGTCCAGAATTGGCCTCCACAGTCACTTACGGACTCACTGTTAAGGCCAGGGGTTGGCAACCTAAGGTCCTTGGGCCACAACTGGCCCACGAGCCGCCCCAAACTGAGCCACACACTTGGCGAGTCCCTGTGCGCTGCGCTAAACCCAGAAATTGCGTCTGCGCATGCTCAGATGCTGAAAATTGCGCCTGTGCAGACGCAGACGCCGGAAATTGTGTCTGCGAAGACGCTAGACCGCCCGATACCTGCAGGGCTCTCAGGTCGGTTCACGGAATAAAATCAGAACATAAAACCACAAGATGCAGAATCAAAATAACAACAGCAACCACCCAATACCCCCCCCCAAAAAAAACATGTTAAAAGGGCGTCAATCACACCAACCTGCTCTCCACCTGGACTGAAAAGGGAGTCCAGGTTTGGGGCTGGGGGACCGTGGCAAATTTGGGGGGCAGGAACAGTTTGGAGCCCATGTACCTCAACGGAGACGAGAATAAACGTCACAAGACCAAGATATCCCATTGTTCCATTGTTTGCCTCCTCCATTCCCCCTTTTGTTTATTCTGCTTAATTGGGAGTTGAAAGAATATAATCCCAGCAAGAATCGGCCTTTGTTTGTTTCCCAAGTGCATCGTCTGGGTGGGAATTTGTCTCCTTACAGGAGGTGGAAACTGAGCGACCTTTTTCGGAGATCAGGATGCCGTCCAGGACACGGTCAGGATCAGGCCAGGAAAGCTCATGGAACCCTAGAGCCGGAAGGGACCCGAGGGTCATCTAGTCCAACCCCCCACAAGGGAGCTGCCCCTTATGGGCTCCGAACCTGCAACCTTGGCGTTCTCAGCACCAGGCTCTCACCGACTTAGCCGCCCTGCAGGCGTCTGGCGCTCTATTTTTACGACTGGTGACAGGAGGGAGGCCTGGTTAGCATCTTAACAGAGACCTGCGCTGGCAGCCAATTTGCTCCGGGGCCGAGTTCGAGGTGTTGCTATTAGTATACAAAGCCCTTAACAACTTGGGACCAGTTTATCTGAAAGGTCGCCTGACCCCACATGTGACTACGGGCACTTCGATCAGGGAAATTGGCACCCTTACAAAGGCCTCACGCTACCCGTTCCACATTTGCAGGAACTGGATCTTTGCCCTATGGAACTCCCTGCCACTTGAGATCAAGCAGGTGCCTTCCCTCTCCTCTGCCCAGATGCTTATAGGAAGTTGAGGCGACGTCCTCCGTTTTTGTATTTAAACTTGTGTACGTTTTAAAGGGTGGTTGCGAATATTTCTGGATTTTCGCCTTTTATCTTCCTGTGAACCACTTTGAGAATTTTTTTTCTTGCCCTCCAGAAGCACATAAATTTCACGGAACAAACGAAATAAAATTGTTGCAACTCAATGGGAAACAGATCCCATCATCCGTAGCTAGCAGGTCCAGTGGTCAGGGATGATGGGAACTGTAGTCCGAAGACAACCCCGGACTGGATCCTAAACGTGCCTTTTTATAGGATTTGGCACGCTTTTGGGACAAGGGAGCCATCATTTTTTTCAGGACAATCCTAGCAAATCTGGAATGGGACTTTCTGATCAAATCACGCTGCTTTTCTGACCTTGGACTCCGTTATTTCAACCCATTTGCAACTGGACTCCTGGACTTCTCTAGCTTTCTTTTCCCTCTCTTCCTTTTCGTCAGTCGCTGTCGTCGTTCCGTCTCTTCTCTACGCACGATACAACAAAATGCTAAAACGAACTTTCTTTTTTTAATTCTTTATTGATTAAAAATTTCCATATCTATACAAACATTATATGCTATCTCTTTAAGTATGAAGAAAAAGAAAATGTAGAGAATAGATTTTTTAAAGGAACCAAAAAGAGGAAAAGAAAAAATAAGTAAAGAAATAACAAAGATACGAAGTAAAAAAAAAATCAAAAGAGGAAAAGACAACATTATTTACACAACAAAAGTGTTCATCGACACAATCCTTCCCATCCTTCTCATTATACTGTAATATAAACATTCTTTTTAAACACAGATTTGCATTGCATATCTACTTTGTAGATATCCCTCTAATTGTTTTCTTTACAAACATCACTCAATTTCTGCTAATGTGGAATTATTTGTACAATAAAGGCTAAAACAAGCTTTCGAAGGAAATAAGAGACACGTCCGGCGTCTTATCCTAGGGGTTTAAGTTGATTAGCAAGGATGGGACTTAACCTCAGAGGTGTCCAAACCCGGTAATCCCATCAACCAGTTCCAGGTTTGCTAAGTGGCTCAGGCTGCAAACAGAAAGCCATGCAGTTTAGGTAGCAAAGCTGCAATCCTTTAGGGTTGCCAAAAGCAGAACAGGGGCCATGGCCCAGTTGCAAAAAAGGCAGCTCCCTCTGGGGCCAGCAGCTGCCCCACATCAAAGGGGCAGCAGGAGAAGGGAAGCCGCAAGCTCCTTTTGCCCAGACAGGAAGTGGGGCAGGGGGGATTTTCCGAGGGGCGGCTGCCAGGCAGCAAGCAAGGACTCCGGGTTGCAAAACGGTTTTGCGGTTCTGGAGGTTGAGGCCTGGCACGTTGCGCTGCCGCCTTCGTGACGCTCCGTCTCCTCTCTCTGCCGGGTTTGGCCACTGCTGCGTGAGAAAGCAGAACCCTAGAATGGAAGAGTTGCAAGGGGCCCCCCAAAGGTCATCCAGCCCAACCCCAGGCAAGGCAGGAATCGCACCCGGGACAGGAAGGACACCACGTCCTGTTGTCACAGGGGCTGACCAGACACTCGAGGTGGGAAACGTGGAAGCGGGATTTGAATGCAAGAGCACATCTGTCCCGTCCTGTGGTCTCCGTAGAAGTGCAGAGTCGGATGGGAACCCCAGAGTTATCTAGTCAAACCCCCTGCGACCCATCGCTGTCGCCAGCTGGGGAGGCGGAGAGGAGAATCTGCTGGATCCTCTTAGAAGGCCATCACTGCCTCTTGTGGGAGGGAGTTCTGCAGTTTAACAGAGGCCCTTGCAGGGGCAAATATGCCGCCACCACTCTTAACGGAGAAATCTGAGGGCTCCCTTGGACAAAAAACAAGGACCCCAGCCAGGAAGACCAGAGCAAAACAGCAGCCAGTCGCCACAGGACTCCCACCTGCCACCAGGTGCAACAAGGTGGAAGCCTCATACAAGAGAGAACCCAAACTTTTATTAGCTGCTAATCCCCATGTTACACCCCCCCAAACTACATCACTCATACATCATGAAAGGGGAGGTCTGCTGGCAGTAATCTGAGCATCCTGGACCCTGCCCCATGGTTCCCCTTGCCCTCCACCCATTAAGTGAAACAAAAGAGATATTCACATTTCCCTGTTTCCCAGCCAAGTTAATCACACCCTTTTGTCTTCATCTGGGTTTGTTCTTTCTGGAATGGCTACCTGTCTGGCACTCAGGTATCAGGATGCCGGGGATTATCACTCAGGCAGAGGGGCTGCTGAGGAGCTGAGCTCACCTGTCTATAGGAATTTCTGGAGTTTTCCCAGTGAGCCAGTACAGAGATCCATTGATCAGTGAATTCTTACATTTGGTATCCTGCAGCAAAGGCCCTTTGAATAGACAGGAAGAAACTGTGTTGAAGTGTTTTGTGGGGACAAGTCACAAAAGCGATTATGCTGGTTTTGGTAGTGGGCTGCATGTGCATGATATCTGCTGGAGGGGCAACCCCCCCCCAACCTATACATAAATCCCTGAAACAAAATTCCCAGTGCAGAGCTCCAGTCCAGCCATTGGGATCTAGCAAGCTCAGCTTTGTCTGGCAGCAGCATCTCTCCAGGGATACAGGCATGTTGAACCCAGGACAGCCGTCTGCCTGCCACACCTTGCAGGTAAGACCAAATGTGTCTGTGTGGATGACACCCTGGTTTCTCACTCTCTCCAAATCATAGTCAGAAGGGACCCACGAGGGTCATCTAGCCCAATGCAATGCAGTTATTATAATAATAATGTTATTATTAATATCCCACCCATCTGACTGGGTTACCCCAACCACTCTGGGCGGCTTCCAGCAATATATAAAAACACAGGAAAACCTTTAAAAGATTCCCTATACAGGGTTGCCTTCAAATGTAATATTATGATTATTTACGCCATTATACCATTATTTAAATAACTTACACACAGGGTGTGAAATTACTGGGAGGTTTTGCATAATAAATAATGCTTCCCCAAAAGATCTGACTATTTGCAGGAAGGAAAGTGAAAGGAAAACAGATAACACTTTTTTTGACATAACATCCCCTAGTTTCCCCCACGACCTGGGGCTTGAACCCATGACCTTGAGATGAACAGTTTCACACTCTACCGGACTGAGCTATTTGAAATAGTTGGGACCCCCAAAGGTCATCCAGGCCAACCCCCCGCAATGCAGGGATATTTTTGCTGAATGCGGTACTCGAACCCAGGGCTCTGAGACTCAGAGGCCCACGCTCTAACCACTGAGCTCTCCCAGGGTTCAGACAAGCAGCCGACAGGGAAGCAAACCGTTCTGCCGGGACGGAAACCATGGCAATCATTTCTGAAAGGCTGGCACCCTTTGGGTATCAGCTCCTGGGGCAGAAGACACACACGGGCCCCGGAAGTGGGTGCATCTGGGGCTGTGTCCGGACTGATTTCCCCCAGGGATAATTCAGCTGCAATTCCTGCCTAGCAGCGGGTTGGGCTAGATGACCGTGGGGGTTCCCTTCTGACTCCGCAACGCTAGGATTCCAGTGTTATTTTAACCATGGAATTCTGTATACCCATTTTACAGCTTCTCTTCTCTTTCAATCTCCACCTGCTCTGATCACAGCTCACGCATTTTGAAATGAAATGATGATCCAAACTGTCCCCCAAATTAAAGGTGCACCCCTTTCCAAGGCAGCTCTGGTCTCCGTTTGGGGCCAAAGGCCCCCCCTTCGTATCCAAAGAGGGGCAGCCAGGCACAGGGGGCCCCCATCTCTTCCTGCAGGGGTTGCACCCGTCTCCCCAGAGGCGCCGCTCTGGGCTGCCACCGCTTCCGTTGAGACGCAGCTTCATTTGCAGATGCTGCGTTTGCATTTTTTAAATATGAAAAAGGGAAATATTTGAGCCTGCTCTGCTTTGCCCTCCTGGCTTGAGTAGGGCTGGCGGAACTGCTGCCTCTGGGCGCTGCTCTGAACTGCCTGCAATCGATGCAGAATAAATCCAGGAAACTGGCAAGGCTGGGATCCGCTGGTCCCAAGCGGAGAGAGAAAAATTCTCCTCCCTCTCTCGTGACCCTCGTTTGAACCTGTGGAACTGCCTGCCACAAGAGGCGGCCGCGGCGGCCACCAGCCTTTGAAAGAGGCCGAGACAGAAACACAAAAGGGCTTGGCTTCGGAATCCCTATTGCTGGGAACCACGGGAGGGCTGGGTTCGAATCCTGCTTGCCATTTCCCGCAACGGGCATCCGCTTGGCCCTCGTGGGAACAGGATGCCGGGCTCGATCCTGCAGCCTTTCCTTTGTGAAAGCCCCAAAGAAGGGCCTACTCAGGTGTGCAATTGTAGGGATGAGACAAATCTCCCTGCTTGGTTTTGCATCATCAAAGCCACACAAGAGAGATGCAAAATTCAGCTGTTTCTCTCCCCGTACTTCCAATTTTCTTCCTGTTGCGCCGGCTCCGTTTGGCCACCAGAGGAAGAAGCCCTTGTCTCCCTTCGCCTGCCCATGTATGGAGAAGAGAGAGTCTCCTGAAGGCCACAAGAGCCTCTCTAGCCCGCCATCCGGTTCTCAACGTGGCCGACCAAAAGCCGGCTCCGAGTGCGAGAGCAGCTCTCCCCGCCTTGGTCTCTGGCAATTGGGACCCAGAAGAATCGCTGACTCCGACTGGGGAGGGCAGAAAGCAGCCCTCTTCTCCGCCAGGGATCGGGCCCCATCCTTTTTGAAAGCCAGTGGCAGGGAGTTCTGCAGTTTAACTCTGCGCTGTGCAAAAAAGGGGCTTCTTTAACCTGTCCCAAATCCTGCAACGTTCAGCTTCTTACGTAAAATCATAGAATTGTAGAGCTGGAAGGCTCATCTAGCCCAAGCCGTTGCAAGGCAGGATAATTTATTTACTGCCAACCTCGCAGGGTCGAAAGCACACCAGTGCAAGCAGACAAAGAGGTACCACTGTGGCAGGAAGGTAAATGGCATTTCCACGCGCTCTGGCACTCATCACGGTGTCCCGTTGCGCCAGAAGCGGTTTAGTCCTGCTGCCACGTGACCCGGAAAGCTAGCTGTGGACAAACACCGGCTTCCTCGGCCTGAAAGCGAGATGAGCGCTGCAACCCAATAATAATAATAATAATAATAATAATAATAATAATAATAAGTCACCTTTGACTGGACTTAACCGTCCAGGAGTCTTTTACTTTTATCTTTTTTACCTATTCATTTACTGCACTGCTTGGAGAGCTCAGTCGTTAGAGCATGAGACTCTTCAATCTCCAGGGTCATGGGTTCAAGTGTCTGGTTGGGCAAAAGATTCCTGCATTCTAGGGGGTTGGACTGGATGGCCTTTGGGGCCCCTTCCAACTCTGAAGTTCTACCACTGACATCGCCAGGTGGAATACACATGGTTCTCATCCAGTCCTCACAACCACCCTAGGCAGAGACTGGCCCCCAAGGTCACACGCTTCAGGGACGAGTGTGGAGGAAGATTCGCACCCAGGCCTCTCGCATGCGCTAGCTGACACCCTGAAGCGCTGTGCTTCCTCTGAGGGCGTACAGAACGCATCCCCAAGAGGCAAACAGGTGGGATATAAATGCAGCAGGTTAAGAGAAGGAATGGGTAAGCACGTGCGCTGTGGGACCTCTTCCCCGCAACCACACACACTGTTGCAATGCCCATGCATGCTCCGAGTGCGATTCCCGCACACTTCCCTCCTCTCCCCTGTTGCAAGAACCGGCTAGCTTGCAATTCTAGCCCAAGCAAACGGGGTCCTGGTGTTTTTTTTAATTTTTAATAAATTGAGAGCCAGCATCCACAAAAAGGCAGGTTTTCCTGGGGAAATGGAGGCAGAGAAACTGAGGGAAGAGGCTCTGGTTGGGGTGGAATCTTGTAGAGGTGGAAAAGGGACCCCATGCGGTCATCTAGCCCGACCCCTGCAATAAAAGGATCTCCTTGCCCAAACATTGGATTCGAACCCACAACCCGGTGATTCAGAGTCTCTTGCTCTACCGACTGACCTGTCCCGCTTCATCCCCCGGAGCGTGGCCCATGGGTTGCCTTGGGTCACCCACCCAAGGGTGCCTGGGTGCCAGGGGCTTGGGAGATTTGCTGCTGATGAGCTCCAGCCCAACTTAGGGGCCACCGTAAAGCAGACCGTGCTGGCCTAGGTGGGCCTGATCCACCATCAAAGCTCTCCTTACGAGCCCAGCTGGCAAAGCAGAGGGAATCTGGGTCTGCAAGGAATTATGGGGAGGGGGTTTGCGGAACGGAGCGATGCAGGGGGCGCACGGAGGGCTGCAGAAACGGGGCGCTGCCGAAAACCAGGCTCCCGCGCAGCATCAGAGGATCGCGGGGACAAGTCTGCGCAGCTCCCGCTGCAAAACTTCCCCTGCAAAATGCAACACGGGCAGAGCATCCCCCGAATATCGCCGCCGCCGGACGGGGCGCCCCCTGGCGCGCAAGAAGGGAGCTGCACTTGGGGGGCGGAGGGAGAGGCGGGCGGGCGCGCGCGGGGCGTGTGCGCGCCCGGCCTCCCCGCCCCGCTCCCCGCCCTGGGCCGGCCCCTTCCTCCGCGCCCGGCGCCCTCGCCGCCTTGTGCTCGCTCGCCGCTCCGGAGCAGCGCCAGATCCGCTCGCGCCGCCGCCCGCGCCACATCCGGATCGCGCGTCCCCTCTTCTTCCCCCGGGGTCCCCTGCAAACAGAAGCAAGCCGCCGCCGCCGCCCGCCCCGTCCAGGCTTTTGCATCCGGGCCCAGCAGCAGCAGCCTCCTCGCCGCCGCCGCCTCCTCCTCCGTGCGCGCCTGCATCCCTCCGCATCGCCCTCCGCGGCCATGAGCGGCTGGAACAGCTACATCGACAACCTGATGGCGGACGACACCTGCCAGGACGCGGCCATCGTGGGCTACAAGGACGTGCCGTCCGTCTGGGCCGCCGCCCCGGGGAAGACCTTCGCCAACATCACGGTGCGCCCCGGGGTTGCGGGGAGCCAGGGGGGCGTGGGGGGGCCGGCCTGGCCGCCTAGGGATTTGCACCGGGGGCGGGAAAGAGGAGGAAGGGAAGGGGTCCCTCCTTCGAAGGCGCGCCCCGGGGCGCTTTTGGTTCCTCCGGTTGCTTCCTCCCGGGGCGAAGTTGCGGGGGGCGCGCGGGGCCTCGACAAAGCCGCTGCAACGAGGCGCTACCTGGGCGACCCTCCCCCGACGGCGGGGTTGTTGGGGGGGGGGAGAGAGAGAGGGAGGGAGGGGCTCTTCCTGCTCCCCCTCCCCCCGTGCGCCTTTGTGCAAAGCGCCTCCGCCACTTCCTCTTGCAAAGTCAGCCTGCAGGCCCGGGAAAAGGGGGGGGGGCGTGGGGGAGGGGAGAGGCGCGCGCTGCTCGGCCCCCGCAATCGCGGGCAGACCTCTCTCTTCTTTCATCTCCTCCCCCCCCCTTTGCATCTTGCCCTCTCCCCGTTTTTTTTTTGGGGGGGGGGGAATGGGATGGGGAGAAGCGCGCCAGGCGGCCGCGGTTCCTGCTTTGGCGACCGCCACCGCGCCCTGCCCGCGCCCAGCCCGGGAGAGGAAATGACTCAAAAGCCGGGGGGGGAGGAGGAGGAGAAGGAGGCAGGCCGCCCCTCCCCCCTCGGGGGGGAGGCAGCTGGCGGGGGAGGGGGCAACACCCCCCAAAAAATACACCCTCCGAGCGGGTACCCCTAAACCTCTCCGTGCGTAATGGGATTTCTCATCCAAGGCCCAGATTTGCGGGGTAGGGGGGGGGCGGGATTTCACTCCCGGCTCCCTCGGCGTCGTGGAAACTTCGGCGGGAGCGGGGCCAACTTTTCCACTCCCCCCCCGCGCCAAGTTTGCATGGCTTCCAAGCCGCTTCCCGATCCCCGCGGGCCACACCCAGGCGCCCGGGGGCCACGGCCGCCACGTGCCTTTGTGCGCGGGGCGGAGGCTGAGCCCCGGCACCTCTCTTGTCCTTCTCTCTCTCTCTTTCTCTGTCCCCCCCCCCAAACTACTCCGCGATTGCGCAAGGGCGTCTAGCCGGGGCTGACTCGTGGCCTGACCCGCCGCGCCCCACCCCGGCCCCCCCACTTTGGCAAAGGGGTCTGGAGATCCCGGCCAAAATCCTCTCCCGCTTTCCTTGTTCGGATCCGGCACAAAAGCGGCTCCCCAGTCCCAGCAAAAAAAGAGAAAAGTCTCTCTGAGCTGAGTCTTGGGGGGGGGCACGACCTCCCTCTGCACCGTAGGGCTGGCATTCCCCCCCCCCCGGATGTGGGGCAAGCGCGCCTCCCTCTCTCTTTCTCTTTGCAAAACAGGATACAGGTGGGGCTTTTGCGCCGCAAGAAGCAGGCCTTGGAGGGAGAGACTTTCAAGAGCGCAAGCAAACATGCCCCCCCCCGCACTTCTCTTCCTCCCCCCCCCTTGCGCAAAGACGGGCAGAAAAGAAGTTGCAAAGTTCTAGAAACTCTTTTTCTCCCCCCCTTTCTCTGGGGCGCTTCCGGCGCGCAGAGTGGAGCCCGGAGGGAACTTTTGCAAAAAAAAAAAACCCAAACCGCCCCGTCGGGGCATCCATCGCCTTGTTGGGTTTTTGGGTGCCCCCCCTCTCCTTTCTTCTTCTTCCCTCTCCCCCCCCCCCCCAAAGTGCCACGTCTCCAGACCTGGATTCCTTTCAGCTGCGGCTAATCTCCGAGCAATCCCGGCTCTGGGCCTCTGGCAGGAATCTTTGGGGGGGGGGGGACGCGAGAGATTTTGCTGCGAGGCCTGGGTGCATTTTTTTGCATTTTCCTTGGAACTTTCCTGCGGGGGGAGAGGGGTGTGTGGTGTCTCCCAACCCTCCATTTCCAAAATGTGGGGACTTGTGCAAATAATAAAAAATACCCCCCCCAAAAAAAATTCCAGATTAATTCCTCAGTTCCTGCTTTCCAGATCCTGAGCAAAGGATCCCTTTTTCTCTCCCCCCTAGCCCTGGAAGAATCAGGAGGGATGTTTTGTTGGAGCTCCTTTTGGGGTGGGGCCCAAAACAGCTGGCCTGGGGGCGCCCCCTGCAAAGGATCCACTGTTGATCCCTTGTTGATCCACTGATTGACCTTTATGCTGCATTTTAATGTTGTGTTTTAATCTTGTTTATTACGTTGTAATTTAATCGACTTGTTTTTATTATTGGTTGTTAGCCGTCTTGGCTGGGGAGGGCTGGGTATAAATAAAATTTATTATTATTATTATTTAGGATCCACTGTTCTGCCTCTGGAGGAGAGGATCAAAGGACTTTAAAATCTCTTCTCCCCCCCCCCTTGATGAAGGGGATCTGTGCCCCCTTTGCTCAGTGCTGGGGGGGACGACGAGACCCCAAAATATCATTGGAGCCCCAGCATCTCCCCATGATGGGGAGGGGAAGAAGGGGTGCCCCACAGAACTCCTAACCCCCCAAAAAAGAAGGCCTTTGCTTCAAACTTCCCAATTCCCCACCTTAGCGGAAGTGCAACTTGTGTGTGTGTGCAGGGGGGGGGCGTTTCTGACTTCTTCCGCAGTTTCTCACTTTTCTCCAAATTTGGCAATTGAGCTTCATCCCTCCTGATTTTTTTTTGGGGGGGTGTTGTTATGTGAGTTTGGGGGGCAGAGATGGGGCCTGCCTTTTGCAAAAGTGGCCACTTGGGCTAGCCTAACCCCCCCAACCCAGAGATCCCCCCCTTAACCGACTGAATCCTGGGGGGGGGTCTGTTGGAGGGACCCCATTTCTTCCCTCTGGGGGGAACTGGGAGGGTGCACTGCCCAATCTTCCTCTGTTCCCTCCTGTCCCCTCCTCCTCTGTTCCTCGGAGGGGAGTGCGGCGCAATGGGCGGAGGCGGCCAGGCCTGCCACCCCCCCCCCCTGCCTCTTCCATTCTTCCATCCACTCAGGGAGGCTATTCTGTGTGTTCCTGCAGTTAATGTGCAACCTGGGAACCGGAGTCGCTGCCAGCCCAGCCCTGAACTGGCACGGTGGGTGGGGGGAATAAAATAAAGCTTGCTGTGTATGCATTCAGCCCTCCTCCTGGGGAATTAGGGGGGCAGAGGAGAGAGCATTTTGGAAGGAGGGGTAAAGACGGGGGGGCTGGATGACCCCTGGGGGTCCCTTATCCAACGGGACAATTCTGAGCTGTGAACATTTTGCTGTGGATAGGAAGGTCTCCTCTCTCTGCCCCCCCCTAAGCAGGGGCATAATTTATTAGAGCACAGCTGGGGGGGTGGCAGTAAGCCCAGAGAAAGTATTTGCAGGGCAGGGTCCACTTCAGATCCTTCCCCAAAAAAACTGACGTCCTACATATCTTGGGGGGCAGTAGGCTGCCTTGACGGAGAAAGTACCAGCAAATTCTTCTGCCTAACAGCGGGTTGGGCTGGATGACCTGGGGGGTCCCAAAATTCCAAATGGAGACATCTTTTGAGCAGCTAAAAGGAGGCGGGGAGTTCCTGCAGTTGTTCTCCCCCCCCCAAAAAAAAGACCCAGCCATCCCTTGAGCTATGGGGTGTGCTGACTACATTCCCTTCCTTGTAGTGGGGGGGGGATGGAACTGCACCCCTAGATAATGGGGGGGCTTCCAGAGGCCATGGCAGCAAGGGGGGGGCTTAGTCCTGGGTGGAGAACGACCTCCCCGTACGTTAGCACGCTTTGGGCGGGAAATTGACCCACAAACTGGACTTAGCCGTGTCCAAGTTGCGGGGGGGGGGGAGAGAGCCTGGAAGAGACTTCCTCTTCTTGCCGCCCCCCCAAGCAAAAAAACAACACCCCTAGATTTCCCCTGTTTTCCTTTGGGTCTTAATGGCCAGGCCAGGAGACAGAGGGCGGTTTGTTTGCAGGGGCAACAGGTGCTGGGGCTCCATTCCAGCTTCCAAGGGGGCAGGAGAGAAGGGGCTTAATTTGGGGGGGTCCCTCTGCCCTCCATCCAGACCCCCTTCGCCCCACAAGGAACAGTTGCTGCCTGCAGCTGCTTTCTGGGTGTCCTCAGGCGCAAAGGTCAGCCCCAGGGCTTGCGCTGCCCCCTTGCCCTCCCCCCCAAAAGATCTGCCCCCCCTGCATTGGAGGGGGTTGGGCTAGATGACCCAAGGGGGTCCCTTCCGGCTCTGTTGCTCTGTGACCCCCCTGATCCCCCATCTCTGGTTTGGCACTGAAGTCCAGTGGTCCCCAAACTTTTTTGGGGGGCGCAGAAAACTCACACCTAGCACCCCCCCTATTTTTCCACAAAAGCACTGCTCAGATGAGAGGTTTGCATTTTCTCCCCAAGGCAACAATTTAATTGTCCAATTAAATAAAAAATAAGCTATTTAGCTTAATTGAGGAATAATAATAGTTTTACTATTTTTTATGTTTTATTTTACGTATTTTTTTCCAAAGATTACATCCGGTTGTACGTTCTCTTGTTCTTTACAGTACATTCAGAATTATACCATGTATATAACTCTGAATATATATTTCCCTTATTTCTAGTTGTGATCTCACACCACAGCTTCTTCTTCTTTTTATTACTTTTAAATTGTGTTGTACATATTATTCACTTATTCCCCATAAATCTTTTCTTAACTTTTTGCATTGACCGAAGTTCGTAAATAATTTTACTATTTATTCTCTCCCCACTACCCAAAAAAAATCTGGCAGCCCACCAAACTGACGAACTTGATCCAAACTTTGCTAGAATCCTGGACTTGAAAGGGGACCCTGGGGGTCATCCATCCCAACCCCCTGCGAGGCCAGAATTGCAGTTCAAAAATAACCCCCGAGAATCATGGAATAGTAGGGTTGTGGTTCCAGCAGTCATCTAGCCCAACCCGCTGCGAGGCAGGAATCTTTGGCTCGGTGTGGGTCTCGAACCCAGGACTGTGAAGTTCACACATCCAATCTTAATGCTGAAGTCATTTGGGGACCTGTGGTTTAGTTTTGGGGGGCGTGACTCGGTACTGGGGGGCTTTGGGGTTCCTTGAGATGCTCAGTGGGTCTTTTTGGGGATCCTCACTTTCCCCCCCTCTTCTTTTTATTTCGCCCCCCCCCCGGCAGCCGGCGGAAGTGAACATCCTGGTGGGCAAGGACCGGAGCAACCTGTTTGTCAACGGCCTGACGCTTGGCGGGCAGAAGTGCTCCGTCATCCGGGACAGCCTGCACACGGACGGCGAGTGCACCATGGACCTCAGGACCAAAAGCACCGGCGGGGCCCCCACCTTCAACATCACAGCCGCCATGACGGCCAAGAGTGAGTTAACCTGGGGGGGACACACCCCTTCCTCTCCCCTCCCCAAATCTCCTTGCAGCTGTCCATCTCTTGCAGAAGGGACGACTTGCATTCTTTCCCCCAACAGCTGTGGGGTTTTTTTGGGGGGTGTCCCTCTGCTTCAAATGGGGGGGGTGGACAGCTGTTGCTAATCCAGCCCCCGGCTGGGGAGAAGGCGGCCTCTGTCTTGCCGTGGCAGCTGCAAGGGGTCGTAAATCTTGCTTAATGGGAGCCGGGTTTTTAGCTGGAGGGATGGGACCCCTGGGGGTCATCCAGCCCAACCCGCTGCAAGGCAGTGGGGAAGAGTCTGGCACCTGAGGTTGGGGCGCATTGTAGGGACCCCCGGGGTCATCCAGCTCAACCCCCTGCCAAGGTAATGGCTGCCGGGTCAGGGATGGTGTAGCATTGCAGGGGGTTGGGATGGATGACCTCCAGAAGCCCCGCCCAAGTCACATTTGGCATCCTTTGCGTGGCACGGCTTCTGGCTAGCGCGGTGTCGGCTGCTCAACTTGAAGGTGGCCCCCGGTTCTGCCTTGGGTTCCCCCCTCCAAAAAAACCCCCACCCTTCAGTTGCACCTTTGAAGAGTCCTCCTGGATCAGGCCCATCCTAAGAATTGAGATAGACTTCCTTGGGACCTGGAGGTTCTCTAGAAGCCCCCCAAATTATTATTATTATAATTGAATTTAGTCCTTGTTGCCCCAGCCGCTCTGGGCAGCTTTGCGCAGAATCTAAAAGCCTCGCTTTCCTCTGTGAGTTTTCCCTGCCCGATCTGTCTGCGCTTCCTGCCTCTTGTGGCAGGGAGTTCCGCAGTGGTTCACCTTTGGCCCGCAATTGCAGAGGGGTTTCCCACTTTCCAAGGCTTCTCCCTAAATTCCCCTGATTTTGCAGGACCCATAAAAAAGTCCAGGGCTGTTTATTACGTCTTTATCTCGGTCGGAAGCTGCCCGGAATGGCATTAGTACCCTTACTGTGGTTGGACTATAACTCCCATCATCCCTGACTGCTGGTCCTGCTCCCTAGGGATAATAGGACTTGTAGTCCCACCCCGGCTGAGGGACCCCCATGGAAAGCAAGCAGTGCAAATTTGGTGCTTCTCAAGCTTGGTCCCCAGCCGTGGTTGTACTACAACTCCCATCACCCCTGTCCACCGATCCTCCTTGCTGTGGACGATGGGACTTGTGGTCCGACACCCGCAGGGAAACCCCACCATTGACGGCGGCACCGATTCGGCTCTTCTCGATCTCTTCCCCCACGGTCTCTTAGACTACATCTCCCATCATCCCTAGCATGGGAGTTGTAGTCCTCGCAGTGGACGGTGGGAGTTGTAGTCCTTGCAGAGGATGATGGGAGTTGTAGTCCTCGCAGAGGACGATGGGAGTTGTAGTCTGACCCCAGCTGGGAACACCCCCCCCCCCTACGGAAGGCAAAACCTTTTCAGCGCCCCTCAGCCTTGCTGCCGGGGGACTCCATCTGCCACGACCACCGACTTGCCCATCCCACTCGCTGTGGATGATGGGTTTCGTAGTCCCTCTGCCCCAGCTGGAGAAAACTGCGATTGGCCAACTTTGAGCTGAAGAAACACAGGGCCTGGGTGCAAATGGACCCCCCCTTCTCCTCCTTGGGTGGTTGGGGGGTCTTAATTTCCTTTTTTCCGCTGACCCCCCCTCTCGTTTCTCCCCCCAGCGATAGTCCTGGTGATGGGCAAGGAAGGCGTCCACGGCGGCTGCGTGAACAAGAAGTGCTTTGAGATGGCCAACCACTTGCGGAGGTCGCAATATTGAGGCCCCCCCCTTGCCCCCGCCTGCGGTACTACTGAGGGACCGGGGGGGGACACACGATGCCCACGGGGGCTGCCACCGCCCGGGACCCCCAGCCCAGCCCCGGCCTGACCAGCGTGGGACCCCCCCCCCCGGCGCCGGACCGCCACTCTCTTCCTCCTCCTCCTCTCCTTCCTCCCCACTTTTCCTGCTTTCTCAACAGTTGTTATTTTTTTTTTCTACCCCCCAAACCCCCCAAAAAATTGCACCCCCCCGTCTCTCCTCCTCTCCCCCCTTGGGGCCATTTTTTTCTATCACGAGAAATCCTTATCGCTGCCAAATTTTCTGACGGTTACAAGGTGTAGCTTTTTTTGGGGATAAGAAAAAAGAAAACTATATTGGAACAAGACGAACGAAATAAAAAAGAGAAATTGAATTCTGAACGTGGTTGTGGTTGGTGGTGCCGGGCGTGGGGGGGTGGCGGTGGGGGTCGTTGAGGGCTGGCGCCCAGCGCAAAAGGTGCTGGGGTAACTGGGAGCCCAGTTTGAGCCTCGGGGCCGCTGAGCGGAGGATCTGCTGTTTCCCGCGGGGGTCCAGCGCTCTAGCCACTAGACGTCCGCTGCCTCGGAAGTTGTCAATGGACAAAGAGTTGGGGGGAGAGCCGGGCTTGGGGGGCAGGACTCCTGGGTCCCTGACGCCGATGACAAGGGCCCGTCTCCCGTAGGCTGCGGGAAACAATGGGTCGGCCGCAAGCCCAGCACAGAAGGCGCCTGTTTGGCAAACAATGGGCACCGCCAACCGAGGTGCCTTTGTCCTCCTTGCGGCCACAAGTGCTGGTTGCGCTGGGCGCCTCGGGGCGGGGAAGGAGGAAAGCGGGGCTGGGCCGAGGGTTTCTGGCAGAAAAGGATGCGCAAGACACCTTGGCGCCCTCCGGAACTATAACTCCCGCCAGGACATTGGGGGCCGTGAAGGGAGTCGTAGTGGGGAACGTCTAGAGGGTGCCAGGCTGTGGGACGCCAGCCCTAGCGACATCGCCATTCTAGAAGCCAAGCAGCCAGGCGTTGCTGCGCTACAACTCCCAACCTCTCCTGCAGGGAAAGGGGGCGCTTTGCTTCCCAAGAGGTGGCGGCAGTGGGCATTGCGCCGGACCCCTTAGCTCTGCCCCAAAGCCACCTGCCCTCCCTCGGAGCCGGCCCCCTGCTTTGTTTAGGAAGGGCGGAGAGCGCCTTCCCGCCTGGGAGTTGTAGCGCAAAGTCCACCCGCTGGGCCTGGCCTGGCCTAACCCTCCTTGTCAACACTGGATGCGGCCGGTGACTCATTGTTTGGGAGCCGTTGCCAGGTGCTGCTTTGGGTGTGTGCCGTTGCCCTGGCATCAGGAGGCGCCTGGCCAGAGCCCGGTTTCTGCATCTCGGAAGCTGTTCTCGATCCCAAATCGTGGAGTTGGCAAAGGGACCCCCGAAGGCCATCCAGCCCAACCCGCTCCTAAAATGCACGGAAAATCCTTGAGCCCTGCTGAAAACCCTCCAGCGGAGGGAAGACTCCATCACCTGCAACCTTGCTTCCCTAGGTGCGACTGGTACTACAACTCCCATTATCCTGTGCCAAGCCAGCAGTGGCTGATGGGAGTTGTAGTCCAATACATGCTAAGTTGAAGAATGTGGCATGAGAGCGTCAGAAGGGGGCCCTGGATCGAACTGGAGGGGGGGGTGTCACATCTATTCCAGCTTCCAGACCTAAGGGGACGTCCCTATGGGAAATAAAGTTGCTGGCCGTTGTGGCAGGGAGTTCCACAGGTTAACAGTGGACATATCTTGTCCTGATCCTGCAATATTCAGCTAGATCTACAGTGAGAGTGTGAGTATTTTAGAGCATGGTGCTGATAAAACCAAGGTTGCAGGTTCAAATCCCCGTAGGGATTGTCTGCCTGATCACACATTGCAGGGGTTGGGCTAGATGACCCCCAAGTGTCCCAGCTACGGTTTTTGCCTTTTCTCCAAGCTTAAAAGCCCCCCCCCCGCTGCCTCGTTTTTGGCAGCCCTTTTGTGAACCTTCCTCCTCCCTGAGCCCTGCAAAAACCTGCGCTGGCTTCTGCCTCCACCCCAGGAAACCTTTTATTTCTCAAAAAAGCCGCCTCCGTCCCCCACATCTTCCGGCGACGTCGGAGAGCCGTGCTCAGCTCACAGTCTTTCACCGCAGCCGCTCCCCAAACTGCTGCTTTCTCTCTGCGTTTGGGGGGGGGGAGGTTAAGAGTCCTAAACGAATCAGGCCAAAGCGAGGGGGCGGTCTCTGTCCCTATCCCCATCCCCAAATTGTCCATCTGGGTGACCCCAAATCAGCCCCCAGGCCCTTCCCTGCAAGTGATGCTATTCAGAGGCGTTTCCTGGTGAAAGCCCTTTTTCCACTGAACGTGCAGAGTTGGGACCCCGGGGGTCATCCATCCCAACCCCCTTTGAGGCAGAGATTGACCTCCAAAGAAGGAGAGGCCACCGCCTTCCGATGGGGCGCAAGAGCCTGCCGGATCGGGCCCAGAGGGGCCCCTTTAGTCCTCATAAGGAACCAGCAAGCAAGAGCCACACTCCCCCCCCCCACAATTTCCACTAAATTTGGGTCTGTGGTTCCGATCATTTCAAGGGGGTTGAGCTAGATGGCTCCGGGGTCCCCCTTCTGCAAAAGCCCTCTTCTCCTCCATGCAGCCCTCCGGAGAATCGGTTTAATCCTCTTTTAAGCCATCCAGGTCTGCAACTGCCCTAGTCTCCTGTGGCAGGGAGTTCCATAGGCTAGGAGGGTTTGTTGTTGTTTTTCCTGTCCCAAAAAGTTCCAGTGTTAGGAAAGAGGGAGGAAAAAATTCTCTCTCTGTGTGTGTGTGCATCGGTTTAATAAACATTGCCTCTTCTGGCCTGTGTGTCAAACCTCTTCCTCTGCTCTTTTATGGGGCCGGGCTCGGAAGGGGGTGGCGCTCGGAGCCTGTTCCTCTTTTGCCCTACTTAGGCAGCAGAAAACCGTTCGCTCCCCCCACTTTGCAAACACAAATAGCCCAGCA
Source organism: Podarcis vaucheri (assembly GCF_965113315.1). Taxonomy (NCBI): domain Eukaryota; kingdom Metazoa; phylum Chordata; class Lepidosauria; order Squamata; family Lacertidae; genus Podarcis; species Podarcis vaucheri. The sequence continues at coordinate 1,740,081 of NC_138751.1, read as the reverse complement.
GACTTTTATTTTAAACCATCTTCCGTTTATTCCGACTTAAATCTCTCTTTTTTTAATATTATTATATGGAAGTCTTGATTTCCTTTTCCCCTCTGCATCCAGGGCATGTCCGAGCCCTTTGCTGGGGGGGGGGTGTCTTCCCCACACTCCCCCCCCAGGCAAAAGCCCCAGCGGCAGCCCCTTTGCATCCCCACCATAAAACTGTACAGTGAAAAATAAAAAGTCCTTTACAGTAAAAATTATTCAAGGCGATCGAGAGAAGGCTAGGCAGCAGCGACTCTGGCAGGCAGCAGCTGGGGGCGGCGAGGAAGAGGAGAAATGGCCCCCCACGGCACCCCCACCCCCCAAAAACCGGCACCCCCTTGTTAGTTCCTACGCGGAAATAGGATCAGTATCCTGCCCGTTGCAGGGGGGGGGCAAGAAAGAGACCCCTACAGAAATTTCCGGGGGGGGCATGGAAGGAAAAAAGGGGGTTAAAAGGTAGAGTCCCCCCCCCAATAATCATTATTATAGGATGCTAAATTTGGAAGTTAGTGTTGAAAATTAGGAAGGTCAGCAGTCCCAAGAGGAGGGTTTTTTTAATTTTGGAGGGGGGCAGAGAGAACAAAAAGACCCCCCCCCCAGTTCCTTGGCACACAATGGGGAGAAAAGTGCAAAATCGCAAGAGGGAGGAGGTGGGGGGGGGCGCTGCAATGTGGGGTGGTCTACACCCAAAGGAGCCCCCAACCCACCCTGGGAGTTGTAGGGGGCTGGGGGGGGAGGTTTGGCATGCTTTGCAAGGGGGGGGGGCTCCCCATCCATGTGTTAAATTTATATACTGTCCATCATCATGAGCTCCTCACTGCCCCCCCCAAAGGATACAGGACTTTCTGGCCCCCTCCCCACAAAAAAAATACTGTGTTTAATTGGGACAGCCCCCCCCCCCCGTGCACCAAGTTTGAGGAGGGGGAGGCTCTGCTTCGGCCGCTATGGGGTCTCTCTCCCCCACACACACACAGGAAAAAGGCCGCCTCCCTCTTGGCTTTTGCATCCTGTTCCCCCCCCCCAGAAAAAAGACACCCAAAGGGGTCTTGGACCGACCCCCCCACCCCACTCCTGCCCTGCGCCCCCTCCAATGCTGCAAAGACCCCCAGACTCCCTGAAAAGTTAACATATATAGTGGAAGCTCAGTGGTCAAAAGCAAGAGGGACGAAGTGGGGGGGCTGTCTTTTCAGCCGCCCCCCCACTTCCGGCTTCCCTTTGGGGTGGGGTGCCTGACCCGGGGGGTGCCCCTCTTGCGCCCCCCCATGCCCAGCACGGCGCTAGACTGGGAGGGGGCCCCTGGGGAGAAGGCCCTTTGTCTGGTCCCAATCCTGCTCCCCTTCGCCCCCCAACTCTTCCGTGTGGTCCTGGGGGGCGGCGGAGGGGGGCGACTGCCCCATGCTCCCGAAGGAGGGCCCCCCCAGGGCGGCGCTGGGTGAGGGGCGCAGGAGGGGGGTGCGCTCTGAGTCGCCCCTTTCCTCCTCCTCCTCCTCCTCCTCTTCCCCATGGCCCCCCTGGCCCCCCGCCTCTTCCTCGTCCTGGGGGGCGCGGAGACCCTCTTCCCCCTCTGAGTCCGAGTCGTCCGGGCAGCGCAGCACCCTCTGCTTGCAGACGGGGCAGGTCTTCTTGGTTTGCGTCAGCCAGGGGTCCACACACTTGCAGTGGTAGGCTGGAAAGAGAGAAGAGATTGAGGGGTCCGCCGGATGGGACACTCCAAAGGTCATCCAGACCAACCCACAGGGTGCCAAACTCAAGGATCCCCAGAAGATGGCCGGCCAAACTCAAGAATCCCCAGAAGACAGCCGGCCAAACTCAAGGATCCCCAGAAGAGGGCCGGCCAAACTCAAAAATCCCCAGAAGAGGGCCGGCCAAACTCAAGAATCCCCAGAAGATGGCCGGCTAAACTCAAGAATCCCTAGAAAATGGCCAGCCAAACTCAAGAATCCCCAAAAGGTGGCCGGCCAAAATCAAGAATCCCCAGAAGATGGCCGGCCAAACTCAAGAATCCCCAGAAGATGGCCGGCCAAACTCAAGAATCCCCAGAAGATGGCCGGCCAAACTCAAGAATCCCCAAAAGGTGGCTGGCCAAACTCAAGAATCCCCAGAAGATGGCCGGCCAAACTCAAGAATCCCCAAAAGGTGGCTGGCCAAACTCAAGAATCCCCAGAAGACGGCTGGCCAAAAGCCTCCCAAGGTCCGTCCGGGGTCACAGGAGTTGTAGACTTGGGAGGGGACCCCCCAAGATCATCCAGCCCAACCCCGATTCCAGCTAAAGGATCCCGGGGGCGAAGGGTCGCCCGCCCCTCCCCCCTCCCCCCGTTTGCAAACTATCCTCCTCAAATCGTGGCGCCCAGAACGGGACGCATCCTGGCAAGGGAGCCCTTTGGAGTCGCTGGGTTCTCCTTACCGTGAGAGCAGGGCAGGATTCGCAGCCGCTCCCCGTCTTCGTACTCCTCCAGGCAGATGGCGCAGACGTCGTACTCGTCCCCTGCGGGAAGGAGGCGGGGAGAGACATCGTCAGGAGGGGATCCCGTCATCCTCAAAGAAACATGGGGTGGTGGAGTTGCAAGGGGACCCCCAGAGGTCATCCAGACCAACCCCAGGAAACGCTGAAGAAATCTGTGACAGGTGCTCAGAAACACCCTCCCACCCAAGGCAGGATCTGTTATCTGGGGGCAGGCAAGGCTATTCTGCCTGCGCAAGGATTCGAACCCGCTCCCTCCATCCGGGAGTCCGGCTTAGGCTGCTGCCCCCCCCCTCAGTCAATATGCCAGCCCTCGATTCTATTACTCATCGTTAATTGTCGTCTCGCTTATTAATCATTAGCTGCGGGGGTTGGTCACCAATCATCATGTGTTGTTATTTATCGCTGCTGTAATTATTATTAACGTCTGCTGCCGTTATTTATTACTACTATTATTAGCCGTTATAATTATTAATTGCTTGCCCTCCACCGTTATGGTCCCGGGGTGGGTGACCTCCATTGAAAGGCAAAGCTAGAAGCACAGAAATAAGGCAATTGCTGCACTGCCGGGGGGCTCGGCTGGATGACCGCTGGGGGTCCCATCCATAACTCTATAGGGGAAGGAAGCACAGAGGAGGGAGGAGGCTCCCAGCACCGTCTGTGTGGGGCAGCAAAGGGTGGAGTGGGGGGTCAGAAAAAGGTGTGTGGGGGGTATTAACCTCAAAAGGAAGTACTGAATTTCCACATGCCTGGGTTTCTGGAGCTGCGATTCCCGCATTGCAGGCGGGTTGGGATGGATGACCTTTGGGGCTCCCTTCCTACTCCACCATGGATTCCTTGAGGGTTGGGATGCATGGCCTTTGGGGCTCCCTTCCTGTTCCGCCATGGATTCCTTGCGGGTTGGGATGGATGACCTTTGGGGGTCCCTTCCTATTCCACCACGGATTCCTTGCGCATTGCAGGCATGTTGGGATGGATGGCCTTTGGAGGTCCCTTCCTATTCCACCATGGATTCCTTCTACATTGCAGGTGGGTTGGGATGGAGGACCTTTGGGGGTCCCTTCCTATTCCGCCACGGATTCCTTGCGCGTTGCAGGCGGGTTGGGATGGAGGACCTTTGGGGGTCCCTTCCTATTCCGCTACAGATTCCTTGCGCATTGCAGGCGGGTTGGGATGGATGACCTTTGGGGGTCCCTTCCTATTCCACCATGGATTCCTTGCGGGTTGGGATGGGTGACCTTTGGGGCTCCCTTCCTATTCCACCCTGGATTCCTTGCAGGTTGGGATGGATGACCTTTGAGGGTCCCTTCCTATTCCACCATGGATTCCTTGCGCATTGCAGGCGGGTTGGGGTGGATGACCTTTGGGGGTCCCTTCCTATTCCACCACGGATTCCTTGCAGCTTTCTCTGGGGCGGGTGGGGGGCTCCTTTAACCCCCCCCCCAAGTTGTGCCTGGGCCTCTCTCTCTTTCCCCTGTGAAAACAGGAAGCGGCCTCCCTCGCAGCAGCGGCGTCAGGGAAGGGAAGCGGTCAGAGCCCGGCTGCCGCTGCTCAGCTGAAGCCTGCAAAACTCTCTGCCGGGCCTTATAAGGCAAACGGCAGCCGGTCGGCCCCCGCCGGCCTCTCCCTCCCTCCCTCCCGCTCTGACTCAGCCTTGGCCAAAGCCAGGCGGGAGACCGAGGAGAGGAAAGGGGCGGGGAGGCCGCAAGAGGCCCGCCGGATCAGGGCCCCGGCCTCGCTAGCATCCCGTTCTCACAGGCGCCGACCGCAAAGGCGGGATTCGAACGCAGGACCGGCGCGGAAGCACGGCTTGCTTCTCACAATCGCCTCCGACAGCCTGATTTCCCCTCTGTGAATTTCCCCCCAAAGGTCATCCAGCCCAACCCCGGTCCCTTGCAATGAAGGAATCTCAGTTGCAAAATCCCTGGGGTTGGTCTGGATGACCCCCAGGGTCCCTTCCGTCTCGACGGTTCTAGGATTCTCTCACCCAGCCTCTGCTTAGAAAGGAAGGAGGGAGACTGTCCGTCTCTGGAGCGGCTCTTCCTCAGAAAGGAGCCGATCGGGACCTTGCAAGGTACTAGTCCCTAATGAGGACAGAAGTGCAGAGCTAAGCCAGGGACCCTCAGGGGTCATCCAGCCCAACCCCCCGCAATGCAAAGGGGAAAGTCATCCCCATTTGGGGACAAGTCTCTACAGTCGCCCCCCTCCCGCGGTTCATGTCGGGGGCTCTCTGGCTACCCGGACGCCTGGGTTCCTCTCCTGACCATTTCTTTGCAAGTGCTAGGAGAGCGTGATTCGCACCCATGCCCCTGCGTCCAAAAGGAAGCTGAGGATGAAAACCCCGCGCCCCCCAGGCCAGGTGGGACGGCTCGGCATAGGAACCCAAGAAGCGGCCTCCTACCCACTCAGCAACGCTGCCAATGGCCGGCAGCCGCTCTCCGGGGTCCACACACACACATTTGTGTGTTCAAAATACTGGAGGAGTCAAACATTCTCCCCGTCAAAATTAATTGCTGCTTTTCTGCTGTGGAGGAAATTGCTGCCTGAAAGGCAAGATGTTAAAGAGGAGAATCGGGTTGGGCGGCTGCAGTGCCCGGGGTTGGGCTGGATGACCCCTGGGGGTCCCCTTCCAGTCCTTAGGATTCTGGGCTGGAAAGGAGGTGAAAAGGCAAAGGCCTTCCTTTCCCCTTTCGCAAGAAAGGCAGAGAGAGAGAACGGAAAAAAACCCCAAGGTGTGGGTTGCAGCGCAGTCAAGGCTGTTGCAGCGCAGCCGCTCCCCGCCCCCCCTCCCCTTTGGCCCTGAAAGAGGAAGGAAGATACAGATCTTTGGCGGGAAGAGGGGGGAGAGGAGGGCGGCAGGGCGCCCTCTGGCGGGGAAAGGGGGCACTGCAGGGACACACACACACACACAAAAGCACAGAAACACACACAAAAAAACACAGACACACACAAAAAACACAGACACACAAACACACACACAAAAACAGACACAAAGACACACAGACACACACAAAAGCACAGACACAAAGACACACACACACAAAGACACACACAAACACAGACACAACGACACAGACACACACAAAAACCAGACACAAAGACACACACACATAAAAAAATCACAGACACAAAGAGACACACACACACACATGGACACACACGGACAGACACAAAGACACACACACACACACACAAAAACACAAAGACACAGACACACACACACACACACAAAAACACAGACACAAAAACACAGACACACACACACAAAAACACAGACACACAAACACACACACAAAAACAGACACAAAGACACACACACACAAACAAAGACACACACAGACACAAAGACAGACACACACACAAAAAACAGACACAAAGACACACACACATAAAAAAATCACAGACACAAAGACACACACACACACACACAAAATCACAGACACACACACACACACACACACACACACTCCTGTGGACAAATCCCTGCTCCTCCTAGTCCAGAGGTCAGCAAACTTTTCCAGCAGGGGGCAGGTCTACTGTCCCTGAGACTTTGTGGGGGGCTGGTCAATATTTTTTAGGGGGTGGGGAATGAACGAATTCCTCTGCCCCACAAATAACCCAGAGATGCATTTTAAATAAAAGGACACATTCTACTCGTGTAAAAGCACGCTGATTCCCAGACCGTCCGCGGGCCGGATTGAGAAGGCGATTGGGCCGGATCCGGCCCCCGGGTCTTAGGTTGCCGACCCATGTCCTAGACCAGGCCCTCCAGCTGTTTTGGGACTACAACTCCCATCACACATGACACCAGTGGTCAAGGATGATGGGAATTGTAGTCGCAAAACAGCTAGAGGGCCACATTGTGACCTAGACTTTTTCCAAGTCCCCCTCCATCCCTTTCTCCTGCTCCTTCCTCAATCCCCGGAGGCGCCTGAGATCCGAGGCAAGGTGGCAACCAGGATTCGAACACAAGACCAGCCCTCTCCCCTCTGCTTCCAGCAATTGGCCTTCAGAAGCGTTCGCTGCTGTGGCAGACAGTAGCCAAATGGCCAGTGGCCACCGATAGCCCTCCTCTCCTCCGTGCATTGGCCCAATCCTCTTTCAAAGCCATCCAGTGGGAGGGAGTTCCGCAGGTGAACTGGAAAACGAATTTCACTGCTGTTTCTGCGTGTGCAGAGGTGCCATTGCCAGAGTCTGCTCCCCCCCTGCCTGGGGACACCTGCCCTCTCCCTCCGCTGCCCCCAGCAACTCCATCGGCAGTGATTAGATTCCTGCATCGCAGGGGGTTGGGATAGATGACCCCCCGGTGTCCCTTCCAACTCTCTTTATTCCGATTAGGAGGTTTTGCACTACGCCTCCTCCAGCTTGTGGGGAAAAGGCTGCTACTCCAGGAAACTTCCTTGCCCGGATCCGGCCAGCCGCCCCCTCCCAGGCGGCAGCTCTCCCCCCCCCAGACCCCCACCACCTTACCTTTCTTATACTTGTGGACGGGGACTTTCTTCAGCTGCTCCTTTGAGAGCCGGTTCCTCCTCATCCTCTTCCGGTGCTGGATGCAGCGCACAATCTGCTCCGCAGGGAGAAATGGGATTTGTGATCGGCTCTTCTTGCCTGGCACGGGGTTGGGCTGGATGACCTCTGGGGGGCCCTTCCCATTCTACGATTCGGTGCTTCAAGGAGTCCTTAGCAGGGGGTTACTGCTATTGCACACCCCTCATTTTAGGCACAAAACTCCCAATACATTCGTGGAAAAGAATCTCTAGAATCACAGAATTGTGGAGTCTGAAGGGGACCCCCAGTGGTCATCCAGCCCAACCCGCTGCATGCAATGCAGAAATCTCAGTTTAAGCATCCAAGGCAGACGGCCATCTAACGTCTGCTTAAAAACCTCCAAGGGAGGAGAGTTCACAACTCCACTGCTAAACAGCTCTGACTGTCAGAAAAGTTTTTCCGACAGTTTAATTGGAATCTCCTTTCTGGGCACTCAAAGCCACGGGTTCGAGTCCTACCCTCCAGTCCAGGAGAAAAAACAAGCTTGCTCCCTCTTCCATGTCACTGAGATCTTGGAAGGTGGATACACTATAGTCTCCTCTTTTCCAGGCTGAACATCCCCGGCTCCTTCAACCGTTCCTCATCAGGCTGGGTTTCCAGACCCCTGTCAATCTCTCAGCCCACCTTCCGGCTTCCCAATCTCCTTCCCAAACTGGGGTGCCCAGAACTCCAGCCCTCAAGCCGGGGGGCTGACCAAAAGAAAAAAAAAACAGTCACGGAACCGAGAAATTGCACAAATGCCGTGAAAATCCCTGAAACGAGAAGGAATTGACTAGAAATATTATCGTATGGAAATAAACTAAATAATAAGAATCAAAAAGTTTAAGGAAGAAATTAAAGAAAGCCTTAACGGGATGCCGGCTAAAACCTCGTCTCACTGAACTATTCAGTTTCCTCAGAAGGAATTAGAAAAATCATAAAGCTTAAATGACCAAATGTTTTTAAAAAGGGGGTAGAACTCCCAAAAATTCTGAAGTATTATAATCCTAGCTCGGGTCTGACCAAAAGGGAGCAAATTAATGAATGTTAGAAAAATGTTGAAATGAAGTTATATGGCTTTAGTAGAAATATTATAAGGAATTAAGTACAGATAGGTTAATAGAGTATTAAAGGAAAAAATAAGGTTAGAAAGAGTTAAGATAATTACAGGATAGAAAACAGAGGAAGATGGAAAGGAATTGCTCAAATAATTAACAAAAGTGGAATACGAAAAGGGAGGTGTGAGGAGGTCGTGGAAATAAGGGAATGAAAGATGGGATAATGAAATTGTTTGATTTATTTTAGTGTCTTTGTCTTGTTTTGTTAATTTGATGTGTTGTATTGTATTGTTTTTCTTTTCTTTTTTTCTTTTTTTTTAGTGTTTGTGGAAAATATAATAAATGTTATTTAAAAAAAGAGAGAGAGAGAAACCCCGGGAGCCAAAACTATGGAGGTGTCCGTCCATCCATTCCGCCCCCCCCTTTCCTCGCACGGTCACTCACCAGAATGGTGCACATCACGGCCATGACGATTCCCACGACCCCCGTGAAAGGGATCAGGTAATAGCCCAGGGGGAAGATGTATTCCGGGATCAGGATCACTTGGCCTCTGCGGAGGAAGAGGAGGAGAAAAGAGAGCGGATTCAGAAACCCCAAAGATCTCAGCCTTGGCTCAGAATCTGGGGTGCAAAATAATAATAATAATAATAATAATAATAATAATAATAATAATAATAATAATATTGGCGGCAGCAGGAGGCCCCATTAGCTAAAGTGGTGCTTCAGGTTAAGAACAGACCTGAACGAATTAAGTACTTAACCCGAGGTACCACTGTAATAATAATAATAATAATAATAATAATAATAATAATATTGGCGGCAGCAGGAGGCCCCATTAGCTAAAGTGGTGCTTCAGGTTAAGAACAGACCTGAACGAATTAAATACTTAAACCGAGGTACCACCGTAATAATAATAATAATAATAATAATAATAATAATAATAATAATAATAATTTATTTATATCCCGCCCTCCCCAGCCGAAGCCGGGCTGAGAGTGGCCAACAACAGTAAAAATAACACGGTTTACCTAAAATCGCAATCAAGTCATTGAAATACATTCAAAAATCAATTCATTCTGAAATCAATTCAGAGTCAATAAGAAGGGGAAATACCACCAGACATCCGTTTCACCCCCTTGGGCACCCCTTTTATTCTTTTTAAAATATATTTTCTTTTTTACCAACCACCAAAACACAAACAGTGAACACCATGCCCCCCCCTGGCATTTGATACATTGGGTATACAATATTCAATAATATAGAATATTCAATAATATACATATTCAATAATATTCCATAATAACGTATTCACATCAACCATATGTATGCTTCTATATTCCTTAACACTTCTCCCTCCACAAGGTTTATTTCACTTTTAACAACTTAATTGCCCCAAATTAAATATGCAGGAAAAGCTATAAAATAAACTGTGCGATAAAATCAAAATATTAGAAAAAAGTACAATGAGAATGATTGGACGTTTTTGTTCTAGAGGACTTTATTGGTCAAGATTATGAGAATACAACCGACATTCTTTTGTTTTAACGTTAATTCTCCTTGGCTTTTTACTTTTATTCTTGTTATTCCCTTTTCATTTTCGTGCGAAATTTTCTTGTAACTATTTGTAATGCATTTTTATGGTAGTATTTTAAATCAATAAAGACATATTCAAAAAAATAAATAAATAAAGGGAAACTTGGCCCTTTTATGGTTTTAAAATGCCACCTGCTGGACGGTTTGCAGTTAGGAAGAAGGTAAAAAACGTAAGGAGAATCTGCCGGATCAGGGCCACTTAGTCCTGCCTCCTGTTCCCACAGGGGCCAACCAGGGGCCCCGAAAGCAGGCATGGTCAAACTCGGCCCTCCAGATGTTCATGGGACTACAACTCCCATCATCCCTGACCGCTGGTCCCGTAAGCTAGGAATGATGGGAGTTGTAGTCCCAAAACATCTGGAGGGCCGAGTTTGGGGGTGCCTGCCCTAAAGGGAAGCCCCAAAGCAGGATTCGAACACAAGACCAACACTTTCCACAACTGGGATTCAGAAGCACCCAGGACTAGTAGCCATCCGCTGCCCTCTCCTCCGCCGTGAATTTTTCTAATCCTCTTTTAAAGCCATCCAGGTAATAATGATGATGATGATGATGATGATAATAATAATTTATTTATACCCCACCCAGACAAACAGTTAGAGTATATTGAATTGGCTAGATTAACAGAGGCGATTAGAGACCACTAATTGCAATTAGTGCAATTAGAGTTTCGAAAAGCATGCGGGGGGGGGGGAAATGCAGAGAATACTTCACAAAACAGCACCCTAAAATACACACCTGGACTTGTTTGATTAATGTCTGCAGGAGACTTTGTGGACATTTAAGTTATAGTTATAATTAGAAAAATCTTAATAATTATTCATAAAGAAAACAGCTTATAAGAAGTAAATAAGGAGGCCAGATACAGGATAAAGGAAGCCTTTAATTTGGTTGTTTGCTTATTGTATGTTATGTTCACGTTTAATGAGGGTGGATTTCTGTATTGGTGGCGGTGGGGGTTATGTTATGTTGTAAATAAAATAATAATAATAATAATAATAAATTTTTATTTATATCCCGCCCTCCCCAGCCGAAGCCGGGCTCAGGGCGGCTAACAACAATAAAACTAGTTCAACATTCTAAAACATTCATTATAACATTAATTAAATCAAATTAAAATCAAATTAATGGCAACCATCAAGCAAATTTTTGTGCAGATTGCCAGAGGAGGGGGTCAGGCTGCGCCCTGACAAAAGGCCTGGTGGAACAGCTCTGTCTTGCAGGCCCTGCGGAAGGATGCCAGGTCCTGCAGGGCTCTAGTCTCTTGTGACAGAGCGTTCCACCAGATTGGAGCCGCGGCCGAGAAGGCCCTGGCTCTAGTTGAGGCCAGCCTAACCTCTCTGAGGCCTGGGATCTTTAGGGTGTTTTTATTTGCAGACCGTAAATTTCTCTGTGGGACATACCAGGAGAGGCGGTCCCGTAGGTACGAGGGTCCTAGGCCGTATAGGGCTTTAAAGGTTACAACCAGCACCTTAAACCTGATCCTGTACTCCACCGGGAGCCAGTGCAGCTGGTACAGCACCGGATGGATATGATCTCGCAGCGAAGACCCCGTAAGGAGTCTCGCTGCGGCATTCTGCACCCGCTGGAGTTTCTGGGTCAGTCTCAAGGGCAGCCCCACGTAGAGCGAGTTACAATAATCCAGTCTGGAGGTGACCGTCGCATGGATCACAGTGGCTAGGTCAGGGCGAGAGAGATAAGGAGCCAACTGCTTAGCCTGGCGGAGATGAAAAAATGCCGCCTTTGTTATAGCTGTAATCTGCGCCTCCATAGAGAGGGAGGTATCGAAGATTACACCCAAGCTCTTCACGGATGATGCTGGCACTAATTGCACCCCCGCAAGAGACGGGAGTTGCCCCCTCAATCCCATATCGCTCCGTCCCAGCCAGAGGACCTCTGTCTTCGAAGGATTTAACTTCAACCGGCTCCCACGTAACCATCCAGCCACAGCTTCCAGACATCTGGTCAGTGTGTCTGGGGCCGAGTCAGGATGGCCATCCATCAACAGATAGAGTTGGGTGTCATCGGCATACTGATGGCAACCCAGCCCAAAACTCCGGACAAGCTGGGCGAGGGGGCGCATAAAGATGTTAAAAAGCATCGGGGAGAGAATCGCACCCTGAGGCACTCCACACACCAAGGAGTGGCGCGATGACAATTCCCCCCCAAGCGCCACCCTCTGTCCCCGACCGGAGAGAAACGAGCGCAGCCATTGAAGGACTGTGCCCTGGATCCCCACGTCGGCAAGGCGGCGGTCCAGGAGTTCGTGATCGACCATGTCAAAGGCTGCTGACAGGTCTAGAAGAATCAGCAGCCCCGACCCGTCTCGATCCAGCTGCCTGCGGAGATCATCTGTTAGGGCGACCAGAGCCGTCTCGGTCCCATGACCAGCGCGGAAGCCGGACTGGAATGGGTCGAGAGCAATAATTTTTTTAAAAAATTATACCCCGGCCATCTGGCTGAGTTTCCCCAGCCACTGCTTGGTGGTCCATCACTGGCCCCAGTGGCAGGGAGTTCCACAGATTAACTGCACGAAGAAAGAGTTTATCTTGCCTGGCCTGTATCTCCCCAAAATTCCTGAGATGTCCACAACTTCTGACCACGACTATAAATAAAATCCCCATCATGTCTGTCCTTTTCTCCAAACTAAAAGCCTCAAGCCCAGGGGAGTCTTTCCAGCCCCTCGATACTTTTGGGGGTCCTTTTCTGAACCTCTCTGCAAATGATACCCAGCTCTACCTCTCTTTCAAATCGGAACCAGTGAAGGTCCTGTGTGAGTGTCTGGAGGCAGATGGAGGACGGATGGTGGTTAATGGATTGAGGTTGAATCCTGACAAGACAGAAGGACTATTTTGGGGGGACAGGAGGCGGGCAGGTGTGAAGGACTCCCTGGTCCTGAATGGGGTAACTGTGCCCCTGAAGGACCAGGTGCGCAGCCTGGGAGTCATTTTGGACTCACAGCTGTCCATGGAGGTGCAGGTCAAATCTGTGTCCAGGGCAGCTGTTTACCAGCTCCATCTGGTACACAGGATGAGACCCTCCCTGCCTGTAGAATGCCTCGTCAGAATGGTGCATGCTCTGGTTATCTCCCGCTTGGACTACTGCCATGCGCTCTACGTGGGGCTACCTTTGAAAGTGACCCGGAAACTACAACTAATCCAGAATGCGGCAGCCAGACTGGGGACTGGGAGCGGCCGCTGAGACAATATAACACCGGTCTTGAAAGACCTACATTGGCTCCCAGTACGTTTCCGAGCACAATTCAGAGTGCTGGTGCTGACCTTGAAAGCCCTAAACGGCCTCAAAGGCCCAGAATACCTGAAGGAGCGTCTCCACCCCGGACACCGGGGTCCCTCTCCCAAGGGCCTTCTGGCGGTTCCCTCCCTGCGAGAAGTGAAGTTACAGGGAACCAGGCGGAGGGCCTTCTCGGTGGTGGCGCCCGCCCTGTGGAACGCCCTCCCTTCAGATGTCAAAGAGAACAAGAACTACAAGACTTTTAAAAGACATCTGAAGGCAGCCCTGTTTAGGGAAGCTTTTAATGTTTGATGCATTACGGTATTTTGAGGGACGCGGGTGGCGCTGTCGGTTAAACCACAGAGCCTAGGACTTGCCGATAAGAAGGTCGGCGGTGAGCTCCCGTTGCTCGATCCCTGCTCCTGCCAACCTAGCAGTTCAAAAGCACGTCAAAATGCAAGTAGATAAATAGGTACCACTCCGGCGGGAAGGTAAACGGCGTTTCCGTGCGCTGCTCTGGTTCACCAGAAGCGGCTTAGTCCTGCTGGCCACATGACCCGGAAGCTGTACGCTGGCTCCCTCAGACAATAAAGCGAGATGAGCGCTGCAACCCCAGGGTCCGTCACGACTGGACCTAATGGTCAGCGGTCCCTTTACCTTTTTATTATTGTATTTTAATATTTTATTGGAATCTCAGCCAGATGGGCTGGGTATAAATTATTATATTATATTATAATTATTATTATTAGACACAGCAGCCCAAACGCAGTCGCACAGCAAACTGGTCAACGTGATCCATTTACCGTATTTACTGAAATGTAACACACACCTTTTGGGGCTGAGTTATGTTGTGAATATTAGGGTGCACAATAAGATTTGAGGGCACATTCACATTTGCCGGCAAATACTTTTGGGGGTTCAATTGTTGTTGTTTTTTTAAAATGCTTTTGGATGAAAAATCTTTCTAAAGGTAGTTTTCTATTTAAGTTACATTATAGGCCAAGGGCTATGGATCAGGAATTAAGGATTTGAGTTCTTCATGCATGCTAAAACTCAGTCTAAGCTTTTTTTTTTTTTAAAAAAAGTTTAACCACATCGGTTAACAAACATATGCTATAATGTTATTGTTTTAGTTAAATAATTTTTTAAAAATTGTTATTAAGGAAATGATTATTTTTCTCCTTCCAATAAAGAACAGCAGAAAAGTTGTCCAAACATAAACAGTCAACTTATTAATCCTCACCATAATTTCATAATTCTCTATGTATTTCCAATAGTATAACCAAATCAGTCATTTTTTATATAACTGTAAAAACGACTCCGAAAATTCATTATTCCAAAAATGAAACCTTCATCTGGTTTGTAAACATTAAGTTTATACCAGCAAGAATGAGTCTTCCTGTAAAAAAAAAATGATTTAAATCAAGTCTTGGTGACTAGTGATTTAAATCGTGATTTAAATCGATTTGATTTAAATCGATTTGATTGAAATCATGATTTAAATCGATTTGATTGAAATCATGATTTAAATCGATTTGATTGAAATCAAATCCACCCTGCTACAAGGTTTTGAAAATCGAGGCGCACATTAGATTCCAGGGCGCATTCAATTTCCGTAAATGCGGTATAGGGAGTTATAGACGTATTTTCATCCCTGGCGTCTTACAGAGTCGCGGTTTTAAAACTTCCCTTTTCCTTCCGTCCCTTTTCCTGCATTGATACCCGAATCGGCGTTGCATCGCAACACTGAAAAAGGTACTATGATGCATATATGGTGGAATTGTTTAAACAACAAACAATTTTGGGAAACAATATACAATGAAATGAAAAAAATGTTCAGATATTCGTTTAGGAAAACATCCAAAGGTTTTCTATTGGGAATAGTGCCAGGAAGTCTAAAGGAAGAAGACAAGACATTATATTTATATGCAACAGTAGCCGCAAGGCTATTGATTGCGAAAAATTGGAAAAGTGGTATTATACCGACAAAAACAGAGTGGCTTGCCAAATAATTGGAGTATTACAATATATCCAAAACAATGGGAGAAATTGGAAGGATCTCAAAAGAGAAGATAGACAAGGTGTTTAAAGGATACTTGCAAAATCATACTGAAAAATCAGAATGCCTATTAGAATAAACAAGTTCCGTTATAAATAGTGAAATACTAATTAAGATGGATAACAATGTGTAACAGAAAAAGAAGCAGAAAATTGGTTTAAAACTGTGTGAAAAAAAGTAATAGAAATTGCAATTGAGTAGATAAAGGAAGTATCTGTGGGACTGAGTGTGGGTATGTATGAATATTTTAAATGATTGTATAAAAAGTATATTTGTATATTCGTAATATGTATGTATTAATGTTGAATTATTTTAAAATAAATTTTTTTTGGGGGGGGGAAGATACCGGAATCGGCGCCCGGCCACAATCCCCGCATTTCGCTGAGATCCCCGCGTTGCAGGAGCAGGTTGAGATGGAGGACCTTTGGGGGTCCCTTGCAACTCCACAAACCTATGACCCCAAGCGCTAAACCGGGGGGCGATGGGGGCGCTTGGGGGGCAGTTCAGGCACCCTCTTTGCCCCCCTGCCCAGTGCCGGGAATTTCGGTGCGCCGATAAATGAGGTCGCCCCCGCCCCACAGCCGCTGCCCCATAGCTCCTACCCTTTCTCGTAGGTGAAGGAGTCGCGAAGGAGTCTAGCGGCCGTCTCCCCGATGAAGACGGAGGGGATGGTGATCAGCTTGCGTAGTTCCTCTGGGGGGCGGAAGAGAAAGGGGGTGTCAGCCAGGAGCCCCCAGAGAGGTGCCAAAAAGGGGGTTCGGGAAAAGGGGTGCGTTATCTGCCCCCCAGAAAAAAACTCACCGTTGTCCCAGACCATGTTGAGCAGTTTGTCCGAACCCACATTGTGGACGATGGCGGCCCGGAAGCCGGCTTTCTGGGCGTGGAATACCTGCGGGAGGAAGAGGAGGAGCGTCAAAGTCTGAAAAGCACTCTGCGCATGCTCAGAGGGTGCTGCTTTCCCAGCCGGCCCACAGACGTCCCAGGGAGGGGAAAAGAGGGGCAGAGAAATGGCCTTGCGGGAGCAGAAGAGGCCGAGCTCACCGCCAGGAGGGTCTGGCGGATCAGGCCCAAAGGGGCCTGTCTATTCCAGGGGCCTAAAGAGCCCTCCGAACCGAGGGATCGAGGGAACATCAGGGTCCAGCCTCCTGTTCTCACAGGGGCCAACGTGG
Organism: Podarcis vaucheri; assembly: GCF_965113315.1. NCBI lineage: Eukaryota > Metazoa > Chordata > Lepidosauria > Squamata > Lacertidae > Podarcis > Podarcis vaucheri. The sequence continues at coordinate 1,723,959 of NC_138751.1, read as the reverse complement.
CGCCCAGGATAGGAAACCCAGCGGACTTTGTCCAGGATTCGAACTCAAGACCGGTTTTTGGCGAGCACATACTCAAAAGCACTGGCTGCCTTTGTGCGGCCGTCCTGATTCACCTCCACAAAAATGCCCTGTCCTCTTTGCAATTATTATTATTATTATTATTATTATTATTATTATTATTATTATTTATACCCCGCCCCTCTGGCTGGGTTTCCCCAGCCGCTCTGGACGGCTTCCAACAGAATATTAAAAATACAATCAAACATCAAAAACTTCCCTAAGCAGGGCTGCCTTCAGATGTCCTCTAAAAGTCAGATCATTGTTTATTTCAATAAAATAATAATAATAATGTCAGAGCTGCTACCAGGTCCCAGCTCACATAGGACCACGCCACACAGCGTCCACTTTAAAAGAGTCTTTATTGAGTTACAGGTTTCATTTCCGAACTGCAGCGTGCAGCTCTACACCTTCTGCTCTAGGTCGGCGAAGACCCGTCTGAGTCCCCGCCTCTTGCACACCAGCTTAATACCCTAGCCTTGCTCCACCTCCTTCGCCTCTCCCTACGTCTCTGGGTCCTTCTGCCCCCCTGGGCCTCCTCCCTTCTACTCTCCTCTGACGCTGACCCCCCTGATCCTTCTGCCTCCTTGCGGCGGGCTTTAGGACCTGGCTCACTCTCCGGGCTGCTTACTGCTCCAGCTTCCGCTGCATTTGAACTTGGCGCGCGCGCCCAACTCTCTACTTTCCTCTTAACCGTTGCCTCGCTCTCTGAGGAGGGCGTGACCACCCCTGACTCGTGCCCTCCCTCCTGCTGACAGCCTCCGGAACCCGATGCCTGGCTACCTTCCTCCCTGCTGCTCTCAGTCTTGAGCGTGGGTCCCGACTTCCAGCTGCTGCCGCCCTCAGTTATGAGCGTGGGTCCCGACTTCCAGCTGCTGCTCTCTGAATCTCCTCTGTTCCCTTCCTCCTGGGGTGTCCCCCCGGATCCCCCCCTTGCTCTGCTCACTGGGGCTCCCTTTTGGGAGTCCTCTGACTCACTGCTTAGGCTTGGAGATCTCGGGTCGTCATCATCACTCATTCTCCCTTCGGCTTCCTCCCCCTCGCTCTCTGTTTCCACCCTTCTCTGCGTCTCTGCTTCTGAACCCCTGACATCCATCCCCCCCTCGAAGCCCCCCCTTCCCCCCTCCCCGCTGTCAGGTGTGGGTGCTGGGCGCTCCATCATCATGGGAGGGAATGCTGGATACAGGTCGCTCCCCGTGGGTGGCCGCCAACTGAAGACCTCCGAGTCTTCCCCCTCGCGGTCGTCGACGTGGACTTGTTGCTCTTCCATCTCTGTACCGCCGTGCTCGAACCCGAGGTCCTCCCCGAACACGTCCATGTCAGTCTCTGCGTCGGTCGCTCGACCTGGCATCTCCAGCCACTTCCTGCGCCATCGCTCCTCTGGTCGATCGTCCCACCAATACGAGTTGCCTGATGCCGAACCTGCCGGTGAACCTTCTGGGGAACGGGTGCTCCGTGCGGGTTCCCCTTCTGAGTCGAATCCATGGAACGTGCTGGAAGAAAGTGTGGGTGTGAACAACCAGTCGTCGAAGAAGCTCGCTGGCATGGGTTTGTGTGGGAAGAGGGCATGAAACTCGTCCTTGAGCAGGGGTTCCTCCAAAGCGTAGTCTGGTACCCAGCTATTGGCGCTGGCCCGGGTGCCCTCTCTGGCTAAGAGGTATTCGACTCCCTCTTCCCCCCATCTGGAGTCCAAAATCTCCGTGACCTCGTTGATGTGGTCCTGGTGCTTCACCTCCCGCGTCTCCGTCCGTTCCCGGAGCGGACTTGGCGCCGTCCCTGGCTCCTGGAACCTGTGAGGTGCCTTGTAGGGAGTGAGCACCGACCTGTGGAACACCGGATGCATTCTGGAACCCTCCGGCAGCGCCAGTCGGAAGGCTACCGGGTTGATCTGCGCTTCGACTTGGTACGGACCGATCTGCTTGTGCCCCAACTTCTTCTTGGCAAGCGACCTGGTCGGCACTGCGTGGGCTGCCAACCAGACCCAGTCTCCCACTTGGATCACTTCGCCAACCCGCCTGTGCTTGTCAGCTTGCACCTTGTAGGCGTGCTTAGCTAGCTCCAGCTGCCGTCTGAGTTGATCGTGGACCGCCTGCAGCTCTGACGCGAACGCGTCCGCCGTCTGTGGTTCTCCTTCCCCCACTCTCTCCAGTCCCGGGAAGGTTCTGGGATTCCTCCCATTGTTGGCAAAGAACGGCGTCACTCCTGTGGACACGTGCTTCGTGTTGTTGTAAGCGAACTCGGCTAGCGGCAGGTAATCCACCCACGTCGCAGGCTGTTGATTGGCATAGCATCTCAGGTACTGCTGCATGATGGCATTGACCCTCTCTGCTTGCCCGTTGGTCTGCGGGTGTCTTGCTGATGCCAGATTGACCTTGACATTTAGAAAACCCATCAGCTTCTGCCAGAAAGACGAGATGAACTGGCGTCCGCGGTCGGACAGGATAGACCGTGGCAGGCCATGCACTTTGAACACGTGATCTATGAACAGTTTGGCGGTTTGTTCCGCCGTGGCCACCTTCGCACACGGAATGAAATGTGCCATCTTGGTGAACAAGTCCACCACCACTAGCACAGCTGTCTTGCCTCTCGAGCTGGGTAAATCCGTCACAAAGTCCAGGGCCACCCTCTCCCACGGTTCAAACGGTGTTTGCAGCGGTTCTAACAGTCCCGCCGGTGGTCTGTGTACCGGCTTGGCCCTCTGGCAGGTGTCGCACCTCGCGACGTAGTCCGCGACCTCTCCTCTCAGCCTGGGCCACCAGAAGTCTCTCGCGACTAATTCCATCGTTTTCTCTGTGCCAAAGTGACCGGCCGTGGGTGCGTCGTGCAACTGTTGCAGTACCTTGGCGCGAAGGTCGTCTCCTGGTACATAGACAGCCCCTTTGCGTAGGAGCAAGCCGTCCCGCACCTGGAACTCGTCCGTGGTAGCCGTGCCTCTGAGCAGTTCCGCCATCTTGTCTTGCGCGAATGAGTCGTCCCGCAATGCACGTCGCACCGCATCCAGGTCTACTGTAGCTGAGGCACACGCCCACGCCGTCGGTGCGAAGATGTGCATGGCCGCCGCTGGCGTCACCTCTTCTAGGTATTGCGGTTTTCGGGACAGTGCATCCGCCATGATGTTGGTGTCGCCTGGGACGTACTCTATTCGGAAATTGAAGTCAGCAAAGAACTCCGCCCAACGTATCTGCCTCTGGTTCAGGAACTGAGCCGTGCGCCAGTGCTCCAGATTCTTGTGGTCCGTGCAGACCTGCACCGTGTGCTTGGCGCCGATTAGGAAGTGCCTCCACGCCTTGAAAGCTGCATGAATGGCCAGCAACTCCCTGTCCCAGATGGTGTAGTTCTGCTCCGACTTGCTGAGCTTTCTGGAGTAGAACGCTCCCGGCCGCCACACCCCCTGCGGGTCTCGCTGCAGCAGGACAGCTCCCACGGCTCTGTCTGACGCGTCTGTCTCTACCCTCAACGGTTTACTGGGGTCGATATGCAGCAGTTGCTTCTCCGATGCGAAGAGATGCTTGAGCGCTTGAAAGGACTGTTCCGCCTGCTCCGTCCAGATGAATTTCTTTTTTTTGGAGCTGAGCGTGTCCGTAATTGCTGCCGTCTGCATCGCGAACCCCTTGATAAACTTGCGATAGAAGTTGGCGAAGCCGACAAACCGCTGGACCTCCTTCCGGTTGCGCGGGCTTTTCCAATCCAATACCGCACGAACCTTGGTGCTGTCCATGGCTATCCCCTTGTCCGACAACTTGTATCCCAGGAAATCCACCTCCGTCGTGTCGAACTGGCACTTCTCCAGCTTGGCGTACAGTCTATGTTGTTGCAACCTGCTGAGCACCTCCCTCACGTCTCGGTCGTGAGCTTGCTGCGAGTCAGAGAAAATCAGGATGTCATCCAGGAAGCAGACGCATGTCTTGTAGAGGAGTCCCTCCAACACGTGATGCATAAAAGCTTGAAAACAGTGAGAGCCATTTTGTAATCCAAAGGGCATAACTCTGTATTCGTAGGTGCCCAGCGGTGTGAACATGGCCGTCTTCCACTCATCGCCCTCCCGCATGCGGATGAGATTGTACGCCCCTCGCAGGTCCAACTTGGTGAACACGCGTCCCTTGCGCACCGTCGCGAGGAGGTCGTCAATCCTGGGCATGGGGTAATCAGACGGTTTGGTCATCTGGTTCAAAAGGCGGTAGTCCACAACTAGTCTTTTTTGGGGCGTGTCTTTCTTTTTCACGAAGAAAACGGGACTGCCCCCCACTGCCTTGGACTCTCTGATGAAGCCACGCTCCAGATTATGCTCGATGAACTGTTTGAGTTCCTGCATTTCATCTTCAGACATGGAGTATAGCCGCCCCTTCGGCAGCGTCGCCCCCGGTAGGAGGTCAATCTTGCAGTCATATGGCCGGTGAGGGGGTAGCTTGTCCGCCTCCTTCTCGCAGAAGACCTCCAAAAAGCTCGCGTATTTGTGGGGGACCGCTTGCAACGTTCCCAACTGCAGTTGTGATTCCTCCTCCTCTCCCTCCCGTCGGGGCAGGATGCAGTGTTCTGCGCAATAAGAGGAGCCGAAGATCAGTTGTCTCTGGTACCAAGCCAGTGTCGGACTGTGCCTGTCCAGCCAACTCATGCCCAACACAATGGGCGTGTCCGACAGTTGGGTGACATTAAAACTGATGACTTCCCTGTGGTTGCCAAGGCGCATCACCATCGGTGGCGTCTGCTTCACCACCTGCCCCCCTAGCAACTCTCTGCCATCCACTGTGACGACTTGCAGGGGCAGAGTGGCAGGCAATAGCTGTATAGCGTGCTGCTCCACAAAGCTCTGCGCTATAAAGTCTGCGTTGCTTCCAGAATCCACAGAAAGCGGCACTTCGATAGTGACGCCGTCGGGTAGCTGGAGAGATGCTGTGAGCTGCACTACTGGTTTGGGTGGGAGGGGATCCGTGGGTTGCAAGATTGCTGGGGACTGCTTCACAGATGCGTCTGGCTGGGCCCCAGTGCCTCCGTCTCCAGCCAGACATCGTCGTTTCCCTGCTGTGGTTCTCCTTGCTGCGTTGCTGCAGTCACCATTGCTGAGGCTGCAGTGTGCTTGTGGAGCCTCCGGGGACACTCCTTCGCCAAATGGCCTGGATCCTCGCAGATGTAACACTTCCTGTTCCCTCTAGGAGGCTTCGCTTTCCCTGCTGCCGGTGCTAGGGCTCTGGCTGCTGACTGAGCCCTTGCACCTCCAACCTCCATCGGTTCCCCTCCCCCTCCTGGCGGAGGTGTGGATTGCGCACGCGCTGCTTCCCTCGGAACGAAAGAGAAACTTCTCGCTGCTTCGCGCCCTCCACGTCCTTCATCTCTGCACCATGGACGTTCTTCCAGCCTCACCCCCACAGTCAGCGCCCTTTGGACCACCTCCTGCGTGCTTCGGGGCCTCTCCCCCCTTGCAATTTCATCCTTAACCGCTGAACTTAGACCCTCCCAGAAGAGGTCTCTGACAGGGGGCGAATCCCGATCCCATTCTAAAGCACTGACCAGCGCAAAAAATCGGGCGTGATACTGCCGGACGCTCGCCCTCCCTTGTTTTAGTCCATGAATCTCCCGTCTGGCAAGATCCACATCAATAGTAGACAAAAAACACGCATCCATCGCTTTGATAAAGGCATCTGCATTCTGAAGCGCCGGATCTTTATCCCTCCACAAATTGCGCAGCCAGGCTTTGGCATCCCCATGCAAATGGGACAATATGAACCCCACCTTCTCTTCCTCATCTCTAAAGTCTTTTGCCAGCAGTTGCAGTGCGCACATTACGTCTGCTCTAAAATTAGGGTACTGTTGCAAAGTCCCATCGAAGTGAGCCACAAGCCCTCCTGCTCTCCGTGCCAATCCCACGCCCTCCGGTCTGGGTCCCGGTTGCCCTTGCTTAACAAGCATTTCAAACCTGGCGTGTAGGTCTCTGTAGGCGGCTGTAGTCTCCTCCTCCCGTTTCTTGGAAGCCAATACCTCTGAGGACAACTGGGTCACTGCCTCTTGCAGCGCGTAGATCCTCTGTTCTTCCGTCATCTTGCTAACCTTTGTGAGCTCGCTTACAGACACCCCTCTTCCTCCCCTAGCGGCTTCTGCTCCCGCTGCGAGGTTTCAGGTTTCTGAAGCTTTGAAGAGACGGGTCTTACTGTCAGAGCTGCTACCAGGTCCCAGCTCACATAGGACCACGCCACACAGCGTCCACTTTAAAAGAGTCTTTATTGAGTTACAGGTTTCATTTCCGAACTGCAGCGTGCAGCTCTACACCTTCTGCTCTAGGTCGGCGAAGACCCGTCTGAGTCCCCGCCTCTTGCACACCAGCTTAATACCCTAGCCTTGCTCCACCTCCTTCGCCTCTCCCTACGTCTCTGGGTCCTTCTGCCCCCCTGGGCCTCCTCCCTTCTACTCTCCTCTGACGCTGACCCCCCTGATCCTTCTGCCTCCTTGCGGCGGGCTTTAGGACCTGGCTCACTCTCCGGGCTGCTTACTGCTCCAGCTTCCGCTGCATTTGAACTTGGCGCGCGCGCCCAACTCTCTACTTTCCTCTTAACCGTTGCCTCGCTCTCTGAGGAGGGCGTGACCACCCCTGACTCGTGCCCTCCCTCCTGCTGACAGCCTCCGGAACCCGATGCCTGGCTACCTTCCTCCCTGCTGCTCTCAGTCTTGAGCGTGGGTCCCGACTTCCAGCTGCTGCCGCCCTCAGTTATGAGCGTGGGTCCCGACTTCCAGCTGCTGCTCTCTGAATCTCCTCTGTTCCCTTCCTCCTGGGGTGTCCCCCCGGATCCCCCCCTTGCTCTGCTCACTGGGGCTCCCTTTTGGGAGTCCTCTGACTCACTGCTTAGGCTTGGAGATCTCGGGTCGTCATCATCACTCATTCTCCCTTCGGCTTCCTCCCCCTCGCTCTCTGTTTCCACCCTTCTCTGCGTCTCTGCTTCTGAACCCCTGACAAATAATAATAATAATAATGGTTTCCCCAGCCACTCTGGGCGGCTTCGAACAGAACACTAAAAACAGAATAAAAAATCAAACATATAAAACTTCCCTAAATAGGGCTGCCTTCAGATGTCCTCTAACAGTCAGATCATTGTTTATTTCAGTAATAATCATAATAATAATAACTTTATGATTTCTACCCCGCCCAAAGAAGACACTAAAAACAGAATTAAAACATTAAAAACTTCCCTAAGCAGGGGAAACCGTGGAGGAAAAGGCTATTGGGACAAGGCTGGTCCCCTCTTGTGGCAGGGAGTTCCACTGTCTAACTGCGCGAGAAAAGGGCTTCTATCGGCCCCGAATCTTCTGGCGTTAAAGATGCACGGGTTTCCCGCCCCGGAGCAAAAAGGGGGCTCATCCTGAACCCCCCTTGATCACCTTGAGGTCAAAGCTGCAGTCGTTCCTCCGGATGAGGGCGATGAAGACGGTGCCGTTGGAGAGAACCGGGGCGCCTTCAATGGCCTGGCAGGCGTTGGCCGGCTTGGCTTCCACCAGAAAGCCCTGGAAATGAGATATATGGGGGGGGGGAGAGAAGGGTCAGCCTGGTGCCCCCCCCCGACCTCAAGGACCGGGCACAAGCTCTGCCCCAGAGTGTCAGGGAGAAAGGCGCCAGAGGCTGGCAGGATCCGACCCGAATTACAGCCCCTTCCCCTGCTGTCTTATTTAATCATTTCACAAAAGGCATCTCTCTATTTACTTAACCACCCCAATAATAATAATAATAATAATAATAATAATAATAATAATAATAATTCATTTAACGGCTCCTTCAAATTCGGTTATTTAATTATTTCCTTAACATTTTTTTTATTTTTATTTTTTTTGCACCTCGTTTAAAAAAAAAAAGTTTATTCATTTAATGGCTCCTCCAAATTTGGTTATTTAATTATTTCCTTAACATTTTTTATTTTTATTTTTTTGACCTTGTTTTTTAAAAAAAGTTTATTCATTTAACGGCTCCTCCAAATTCGGTTATTCCTGCCGTCTTATTTAATCATTTCACAAAAGGCATCTCTCTATTTACTTAACCACCCCTAATAATAATAATAATAATAATAATAATAATAATAATACATTTAACTGCTCCTCAAAAATTCGGTTATTTAATTCTTTCCTTAACATTTTTTCCCCCACCCCCTTTTTTTTAAAAAAAGGTTATTCATTTAACGGCTCCTCCAAATTCGGTTATTTCATTATTTCCTTAACCTTTTTTTTTGCACTAAATTATTATTAATGTTGCAATACATACATGAAATCTTTACATATCGATACATATACATTATATTTGTAAATTTTCACATTCCGTTATGTACCGACGTTTATCCATTTCTTATTTCTGACTTCCTTGTTATTATTTTGTCACTTTATTACTGAGATTGTCGTTTTGTATCTTAATAATTAAGCATTCGATCTTATGTATCTGCTTAGCTTAACTTTGTGAAATCAGTCTATACATATCAATAAATTCTCGTTCTGAGCATCTTTTGGGCATGTATCCTTCTACACATTTCAATCCCTGTTGGAGATTTCGATTAGACTGAATTGCCGTCATTTTTGCTAATCGTTTCAAAAAAAATTATATTGCCTATATTTCAATGTTGGTACTTCTGATTTCCTTGACATTTTCATCTGTCGCTTGACTGCCCCCCCCCAAAGTCCCTCAAAATATTATTTAAAAAAACAATTAAACTATAGGTAAAAGACCCCCAAATGTTCAAAACACCCGTGAAATTAAAACCAGCTATGAACTAAGAAACACAGCGGCGTTCAGAGACCCCTGGGTATAGGGCGGTATATAAATCCAAATAATAATAATAATAATAATAAAACAACAACAACTTGTTTTTATTATTGCTTGTTAGCCGCCCTGAGCCTGGCTTTAGCTGGGGGGGGCAGGGTATAAATAAAAATTATTATTATTATTATTAATAGAAGAAGAAATCTGGGAAGAGCCTCCTGAAAACGTTTCGGGGCTGTCATGAGGCAGGGAGTTCCACAGAACCGCGCAGAAAACATTGATTTCTGGCGGGTTGTGCAGCACCCATTTTTCGGGGAGACTCACCACGAGCCCCTCGTGCGGCAGGGGCTCCCCAAAGAGGGCCGGCAGGTCGTTGAACTCCATGCTGGAATTGTGATCCGACATCTGTTTTTCGGGGAGACGGAAAGAGAAAAAGAGTTGGGTAAGTCTGGGGAAACGCAATTTTGGAGAATTTGGAGGGGGGACCCCCCCCCCAGGGCTTTCCGTGGGGAGAAGGGGAGACTCACCGCGTGAATGTAGCCCTGGGCAGCCGGCAGCTCCAGGAGAAGGAAAACCGGTAGGACCAGGAATGCCGCCGGGAGCGGGTTCTGCGTTCGAATCATGGCGGCGGGCAGACCAGCAACTCCTAGGGCAAACAGAAGCAGCATCACAGGAGAGTCAAGGGAAGGAGCAGGGAAAGTTGAAAAGAACTTTTGTGAGAAAACCAGAAGCGTTTTTTATTAGGAATTCTGGGTCCGGATATCCCAAAGGTCATAATAAGCGGAAGTAGATAAAAGGACTTTACAAGAACAGAATGGCGGACAAAGATGATGGGCTATGGCGAAAATGACCGGGAAGATCAGAGATCAAATGGATAATAAAGAATGGGGGGAATTTGTAAGTTACCTAAAAGAAGACTGTGAACAATGGGCAGGATTCTAAAAAATAGGGTCCAGGGATTCAGAGAATCCTATGTGTGTGTGATGATGACGTATTTGGGATGCTACTTGTTAAACCTAAAAATGAATTTTTTAAAAAAGGAAGGAGCAGGCCCAGGCAGCCTCTGACCATGTCCAGAGTGCCTGCCACCCCCACCATCTGGAAGAGGATGTGGAGAACAGGCTGGATCAGGATTCGAACTCTGAACTCCCAGGTCCTAGTCTGACACTCCAACCCAGTGTCTCCCAAAGTTGGGTCTGTTTTTGGACGGCAACTCCCATCCTCCCCTAGCTGGCAGGACCAGTGATCAGGGATGATGGGAGCTGTAGTCCAAAAACAGCCGGAGACCCAAAGTTTGGGAAACTCTGCTCTAACCACTGCACCACATTGCCTTCCTAGCGTTCTCCTGCTGTGGGGCAGCTCTGTCAATTAAGCCGGGGGGGGGGGGAGCAAAATGCCGTTTAGAGAAGGATCTGAAATGCCTGGGGAGTGCAAATCGGGGACATGGCCCCCAAGGTCACCCTCCGGGAGCTTCAGGGTTAAATGGGGGTGGATTTGAACCCTGCTCTCTCAGGTGCCGGCCTGGCTCTCTAACCACTACGCAGCGCTGCCTTGGTGGGTTAGAGCGGAGGGTGCCGGTAGCCAGAGGGGCTGCAGCTCTGTGGGGAGACCACAGGCAGGCCCTGGGTCTGGAATAGGCGTGGGATCAGCGTCCCAACCTCAATGTTCCCCTTCTGTAAAATGGGAACAACCAGGCGCCAGCCCAAAGCGACAGGATTCTTGCAGGGGAGGAGAACCATTCGATGTGGAGAGCGCCGTTCCGACGGTCAAGGGAACCCTCTCCAAAGATGGCAGACTCTCCTTCCTTGGAGGTTTCCAAGCAGAGTTAGTTGACATTCCTGCCTCGCAGGGGGTTGGGCTAGATGACTGCCAGGGGTCCCTGACAACTCTTCCATCCTATGATCTTGGAACCTCCCTCAGAGGTTTTTAAGCAGCGGTTGGGTGGCCGTCTTTCGGGGATCCTTTAGCTCAGGGGTCAGCAAACTATTTCAGCAGGGGGCTGGTCCACTGTCCCTCAAACCTAGTGGGGGGCCGGACTATTGGGGGGGTGAACGAATTCCTTTGCCCCACAAATAACCCAGAGATGCATTTTAAATAAAAGGACACATTCTACTCATGTAAAAACATGCTGCTTCCTGGACCGTCCGAGGGCCGGATTGAGAAGGCGATTGGGCAGGATCCGGCCCCCAGGCCTTAGTTTGCCTACCCCTGCCCCACAAGTTCACCTTCTCACCACACAGCAAAGTCCTTGAGATGCAGCGTGGAGCAGTGGTGAGAGTGCCAGGCTAGGACTCGGGTCCAAATCCTACCCCCTGGGCCGCCATGACGCTCACTGGGTGTGACCCGGGAGGCCAGCCGCTGCCTCTCAGACTAGCCTCCCTTGCCGGGTGGTTGTGGCAAGAACAATACACATGCCACCTTGAGGATATAAATGCAGCTAAATAAGGATCACTGTGGAGCCCAAATGCTGAAACTCCTTCCTGGGGAGAGTCTGGCATGCGGCGCATGATTCCTGGAAGGATTTCAGAATGCGCAGCGCAAGGAACGTGCGGTGAAAACGGCTTTTGCCAGCGAGGAAACTCAGCCAACCTAGGAAGCCCAGCTCCCATTAACCTTGACATCCCAGCTCCTCAAGTGGCGCCAAGACACCTCCTCTCTGCCGCCATGTTTCCTTTGCGCACTGCGCATCGGTGTGCCTGGGGCCATAAGGGGGGCAGCGAACGCAGCAGCCGGGAGGCGCCACCCTCGAGGCGCACCCTGCTTCCCCGAGGTGCAACGCTGCCTTTTCTCCCTTGCTTCGGGGTCTGTCCTCCATGCGCAATGTGCAACTCTCCCCGCCCACCCGCAAAAGCCACCGTTGGTGCAACCCACAAGTCTCCATGCGCTGCCACAACGGTCGAGTCGGGGGGATTGGAGGCGCGGTGTTGCATTTACACCCGCACCTATTCAGCATGGCTCCAGACCTGGCCACAGCGAGGAACGCCTTAGTTGCGCAAAGCCTGGACTACTGCAATGCGCCGCTCCTGGGGCTGCCTCTGAAAAGTGCTTGGAAACCTCAGCTGACCCAAGTTGCTGCAGGCAGACTGCCCACCGGGGCTGGCTATAGGGCACAGATGCCACCCCCTTGCCAGAAGAGCACCGCTGGCTGCTGTTCTGTTTCTGGGCAGAATCATCGTTCGAAGGGACCCCAGGGTCATCCAGACCAACCCCGTGCCAAACCAGAATCTTTCACCCCTATAAAGCTCACGGCTTAGGTCCAGGTTGTCTGAAAGGCCATATTCCCTCCTGGGTTTGGATACTTTTGGGGTGAAGGTCCTGCCGCCCTCGAAGACCCGGTTGGTTGGTTGGTTGGTTGGTTGGTTGGTGGGGTGGGAGGCACAAGGCAGGGCCTTCTCGGTGGTGGCTCCTCCAGATAAATTTGGAACTCCCTGCCTAGGGAAGCCGGAATGGCTCCCACCTGGCTGTCCTTCTGCTGGCAGGGGAAGAACCAGCAAAATGATTCTCCAAAGAGAAACCTAGGTTCGTGTAGAATTAAGAGCACGGAAAGGGACACCTGTGGGTCATCTAGCCCAACCCCAACCCCTGCCATGCAGAAATTGCAGCGAAGGAATTCCTGATTAAGAAGGAGATTCCGCCACCAAGAGGACTTTGGGGAGCTGACTGCTTTCAGGAAAGGCCGATAACATAACAATAGCCTGTCTGTTCTTAGCAGATCTAGTGTATATTCATGTATAATAAAAATGTTTTCAGCTGCAAGGTTCCCTGAGTCAGGGAGGAAATAAATCCAATAATAAGGAACGTGCCATTTTTGGCCATGAGATTTACCGTCCTCATCAATCGTTTCACTTCTATACTGTTTTATATCTCACCTCCAAGCCGTTTACGACACATCAAACCGGAATAAAACCAATTCAAGTTCTCAGAAAAAATATTTCGGATCCTGCTCTAGGGGACGTTTTGCTTTCCCCATATTTAGTTACCGACTTTTTATAGAGCTGCTCCATAGCGGGAGGAATCTAGGAAGGCAGTGGGGTGTAGTGGTTAGAGTGTCGGGCTGAGACCTGGGAGATCTGGGTTCGAATCCCCACTCCTTCAGGTGACCTTGGAGTCAGTCGCAGCCTCTTGGCTTACCTCACAAGGTCTTTGTAGGGACGACCTGGGGAAGGGGCCGGACTCCTGGGAGTAAATTTTAAAGAGCTGAACCTCAAAACAGTTTGCAAACATGTTAAAACATTAAATTAAACGATGCACAATCAAATCGGTTCAAGTTGCAAGAAATATATTTCCTGCTCAAAGTCACATTTTGCTTTCCCCAGCATCCAGAGATCTACGTGTGTTCGCCATAGGACCCTTGCCAGTTGCAAAACGCGCCTGGCCCCTGGCTAGTTTCTAACACTGCGTTTGCCACAATGGAATAACAACAACAACAACAACAACAACAACAACAACAATTTATTATTTATACCCCGCCCATCTGGATGGGTTTCCCCAGCCACTCTGGGCAGCTTCCAACAAAACACTAAAATACAATAACCTATTAAACATTAAAAGCTTCCCTAAACAGGGCTGCCTTCAGATGTCTTCTAAAAGTCTGGTAGTTATTTTTCTCTTTGACATCTGATGGGAGGGCGTTCCACAGGGCAGGCGCCACCACCAAGAAGGCCCTCTGCCTGGTTCCCTGTAACTTGGCCTCTCACAGTGAGGGAACCGCCAGAAGGCCCTCGGCGCTGGACCTCAGTGTCCGGGATGGATGATGGGGGTGGAGACGCTCCTTCAGATATACTGGACCGAGGCCGTTTAGGGCTTTCAAGGTCAGCACCAACACTTTGAATTGTGCTCGGAAACATACTGGGAGCCAGTGTAGGTCTTTCAGGACCGGTGTTATGTGGTCCCCCAGTCCCCAGTCTAGCTGCCACATTCTGGATTAATTGTAGTTTCCGGGTCACCTTCAAAGGTAGCCCCACGTAGAGCGCATTGCAGTAGTCCAAGCGGGAGGTAACCAGAGCATGCACCACTCTGGCCAGACAGTCTGCAGGCAGGTAGGGTCTCATTCTGCGTACCAGATGGAGCTGACAGACAGCCGCCCGGAACACAGAATTGACCTGTGCCTCCAGGGACAGCTGTGAGTCCAAAACGACTCCTAGGCTAGGTTTGGGGGAGTCCGAGAAGTGAGGTTTATGAAAAAAAGGATATGAAATTATACATGTTTGTCTGTCTTTTTATTGGTTTGTATTGTGTATAAAAAATTGTAAAACCAATAAAAATTTTATAAGAAAAAAACAAAACAAAACGACTCCTAGGCTGCGCACCTGGTCCTTCAGGGCACAGTTGCCCCATTCAGGACCAGGGAACCCTCCACATTTGCCCGTCCCCTGTCCCCCCAAAACAGAATGCCTCTTTGCCACGGGGTTGGACTAGATGACCCTCGGGTCCTTTCCGGGACCCTACGATCTCAACTCCATTGCTCGCTCTCACAACAATTCCCTTGTGCCAGTTTGCAAGGAGGAGAAAGGCACAGAGCGGAAATGGAGATGCTATTAACATGGGACAAAGGTGGAGCTTTTCGAACTGGGGTCGCCAACCTGGTGCCCAGAAATCTCCACACTGACACAACCAGTAGCAAAATGCGGCTGGGGGGGTTTCGAACCCAGTTTTATCCACCCTGAACCTTCCAGCATTGGATGGAGTGTTACAGGAAAGGAAGAAAACCTTTCCTCTGCCCCCTTCCTTCTTCTCTGGGGCTTGGATTGCAGAGAACCAAAACAAACACATTATTTTCCTGTCTCTTTCCTGCTGTTGAATTGCAAACGGCTCGGGGCAGAGACCTGCCCGACTTTGCCAAACTCCAATCACAGAGAGGAAGAGATGGAGTTGGCAAGGTCAGGCCCCCGGCTCACCCAACCGGGGGTCGTCGCAGGGCAGCGGGCAGTGGCGTAGCGTGGGTTGTCAGCACCCGGGGCAAGGCAAGTAATTTGCGCCCCCTAACCCGTGGATTTGCGCCCCCTAACCCCCAGATGTTGCGGCCGGTGCGGCCGGCCCCCCCTGCACCCCCCACGCTATGCCACTGGCAGCGGGTTGGACTGGATGACCACTGGGGCGTCCCTTTTGACTCCACAACCCCATAACCCGCAGCTGAGATTCCAGCATTGCAGAGGGTTGGAGTAGATGACTGCTGGGGTCCCTTCCAACGCTGTGATCCTGACCGTCCGGCTGCACAGAAGCGCCCAAAGTTGGGGCACAAGATTTGGGGCACCGGGGCCAAGAAAGAGGCTCTGGCCAAGATAGCCTTGATCTCCGGCCCCTGAGGTTCTGCCAAGGGGCAAATGCCCCCCATTTATGCCCTGGACTAGCCAGACTGGGGGGTACCCCAAATCTGAAGGAGGAGGAGGAGGGAGCAATGCCAAACGAGGGGAGCAAAATATTCACCCCAGATCCTGCCCCGTTTCCCCTTTTTGGGAGGGAGGGAGATCCCAAGCTGCCCCCCAACTCTGCCCGCCACACCCACCATCAAAGGAGACTCCTCCCTGCCCCCTGCGCCCTCCCAGCGCCAGGAAAAGCGCCCTAGGGCGCCCCCACCCAGCCCAAAGGGGTGCCCCCCAACCCTGGACCGTGGGGCGCAGGACGCACCCCTAGAAACAGGGCGCTCCCCCACCCCCACCAGGAAGGGCGCCCCAGGGTGCCAGGGGGCGCCCCCACCCACCCCCGGCTGCTCCACCCCAACCCTCGACCCTCCCCCCCGCCTTGGGGACCCAGGAGTCCGGGCAGGAGGCGCCTGGCCCTCGCCCACCTCCTTGCAGGGGACCCAGGCGTCCGGGAGGGAGAGGCTTCTCCCCCGCAGGTCACTGACCTTCCCCGGGGGGCGGGGCTGGTGGGGGGTCGCGCGCCGGGTGGTCTCCCCTGGGCTGCCTTCTGTTTACAAGCCCCTCCGCTGCAACATGGCTGGGAGATCTCGCGAGAGGAGGGCGGGGGGGTGGGGGGGTGGGAGGGAGCAGCTCCTCCTCCCGCCTCGGACGCCTGGGTTCTCCAGAGGGAGGGAGGGAGGGAGGGAGAGGAGCGCGCACCCTCCCTCTCTTTGCAAAACAGCAGGGAGACTCAGAAGGGACCCTGCAGAAAAAGTCAAATTTCCTTATTAGTGGTTTTCTTATTAGTGGTTTTGTGTAATTGTTCTAGTGCGCTTTGCTACGCATTTACATTAAAACCTATTTTTAAAGTCAGTTCCCTTGCGTTATTATTGCTGGTGGATGGTGGTTGTTTTTCTTCTACCGTATTTTGCTATATATTCACAGTATCTTTTAAATGAAAAAACACTATTTTCCTCCACGTGGCGAATTTGCAAGCAACTGGAGGGGAGGGGTGGGCTTTGAGAGTCACCCCCTTTTTATTTATTACTACCTTATTATTATTATTGCATTTATATTCAGTCATTTTTCTCTCCAAGGTGCCTTGTGCTCCCTTCTTTCCACGCCCCCATTTAACAACAACAACAACAACAACAACAACAACAACAACAACAATAATAATAATAATAATAATTTATTATTTATACCCCGCCCATCTGGCTGGGCCTCACCAGCCACTCTGGGCGGCTTCCAACAAAACACTAAAATACAATAACCTATTAAACATTAAAAGCTTCCCCGAACAGGGCTGCCTTCAGATGTCTTCTAAAAGTCTGGTAGTTGTTGTTCTCTTTGACATCTGGTGGG
Organism: Podarcis vaucheri; assembly: GCF_965113315.1. Classification (NCBI taxonomy): domain Eukaryota; kingdom Metazoa; phylum Chordata; class Lepidosauria; order Squamata; family Lacertidae; genus Podarcis; species Podarcis vaucheri. The sequence goes on along the minus strand of NC_138751.1, from coordinate 1,707,471 downwards.
AGGGAGTTCCACAGGGCGGGCGCCCACCAATGAAGACCCTGCGAGGTAGGCTGGACCCAGAGATCCAGTGTGTCTTTTCCCCCAAGGTCACCCCCCAGGGAGCTTCATGGCCAAGTTGGGCGGCGGATTCAAACCCTCATTCCTCAGGGACTTACCTGGGGTGGCCCCCAGTTGCTGCCTCTCAACCAGACCTACCTCACAGGGCTGTTGTTATGGGGGTTAAATTCAGAGGGGGGGCCCATGCGGACTGCCCAGAGCTCATTGGGGAGAAAAGGGGGGGCAGAGATGCCATAAATGCAGAAGGGCTTTTTTCAAGCAGAGCACCTGTCAGGGATGCTTTAGCAGAGATTCCTGCATCGCAGGGGGTTGGGCTGGATGACCTCTGAGGATCCCAGCCCTATGATTCAATGATCAGCTGTTTGAAATGGGAGCCCAGGTACCAGCAGTAGAAGAATGGCAGATGAAGATGTTGGAGTTTTTGGAGCTGGCCGACCTGACTGGAAGAAGAGGAGTATCGAGAAGATTGGAAGAAATTTAAAGACTATTTAGCCAAATATTGTAATATAAGAAAATTAGAAGTCCCTTGAAAATATCAAATAGGCTCAGGAATAAAATAAGAATTAATTGTTAAGCACTGTGGATTTTGACCGCCAAGAAAAGACTAGAAGATAGTAAATTGAGAGAGTTAATTTTATTTCCAGAAAGAGGATACTGGAAAGCGGTTACAAGGTGATACAATGAAATTCAGTTAGGGGGGATTTGAGGAATTTCGTTAACAATGGAAATTAAAATGAATTTTAGAAGGAATTGTTGTTGTTTAGTCGTTTAGTCGTGTCCGCCTCTTCGTGACCCCCTGGACCAGAGCACGCCAGGTACTTCTGTCTTCCACTGCCTCCCGCAGTTTGGTCAAACTCATACTGGTAACTTCGAGAACACTGTCCCACCATCTCGTCCTCCGTCGTCCCCTTCTCCTTGTGCCCTCCATCTTTCCCAACATCAAGGTCTTTTCCAGGGAGTCTTCTCTTCTCATGAGGTGGCCAAAGTCTTGGAGCCTCAGCTTCAGGATCTGTCCTTCCAGTGAGCACTCAGGGCTGATTTCCTTCAGAATGGAGAGGTTGGATCTTCTTGCAGTCCATGGGACTCTCAAGAGTCTCCTCCAGCACCAGAATTCAAAAGCATCCATTCTTCGGCCATCAGCCTTCTTGATGGTCCAGCTCTCACTTCCATACATCACTACTGGGAAAACCATAGCTTTAACCATACGGACCTTTGTTGGCAAGGCGATGTCTCTGCTTTTTAATATGCTGTCTAGGTTTGTCATTGCTTTTCTCCCAAGAAGCAGGCACCTTTTAATTTCATGACTGCTCTCACCATCTGCAGTGATCACGAAGTCCAAGAAAGTAAAATCTCTCACTGTCTCCATTTCTTCCCCTTCTATTTGCCAGGCGGTGATGGGCCCAGTGGTGATGGCTGTTGTTATGGGGGTTAAATTCAGAGGGGAGGGCCATGTGCACTGCCCTGAGGTCCTTGGGGAGAAAAGGGGGGGGGCAGAGATGCTATAAATGTAGAAGGGGGTTTTCAAGCATGGATGCTTTAGCTGAGATTCCTGCATCGCAGGGGGTTGGGCTGGATGACCTCTGAGGGTCCCAGCCCTATGATTCTATGATCAGCTGTTTGAAATAGGAGCCCAGGTACCCGCAGTAGAAGAATGGCAGATGAAGATGTTGGACTTTTTGGAGCTGGCCGACCTGACTGGAACAATTCGCGATCAGAAAGAAGAGGAGTATCAAGAAGATTGGAAGAAATTTAAAGACTATTTAGCCAAATATTGTAATATAAGAAAATTAGAAGTCACTTGAAAATAACAAATAGGCTCAGGAATAAAATAAGAATGAATTGTTAACCATTTCACCAAGAAAAGACTAGAAGATAGTAAATTGAGAGAGTTAATTTTATTTCCAGAAAGAGCATATTGTTACAAGGTGATACAATGAAATTCAGTTAGGGGGGATTGGAGGAAGTCAGTTAACAATGGAAATTAAAATGAATTTTAGAAGGAAGATATGTTTATATTATGGTTTCTTTTCTTTTCTTTTAGTACTGTAATGTGTTTTCTTTTGTATGTTTTATATGTTATACTTGTTAAAATTAATGAAAAAAAATGGAAAAAAATAATGAAATGGGGTCCCAGGACCCCTGGGTTTTCTTGGGGCTTCACTTGGGAGATGGAGAGCCTGGAGATGACAGACCCAAAGGGGCCGCCTTGTTTCCCCCCCCCTGGCTGTTGTCCTCCTGCCTTTGCTCTCCTCTCGTCAGGGGTGATGCCTCTGCCAAGGAATGCTGAGGGCGTTGGGCGAGGAATTGCTGCTGGAACAGCAAGGCAGGAATGTGGTTGCGCCTGGAATGAAGGACCCGGCCAAAACAACGGTGTCTCCAGGCCCTGATCCTATACGGACGCGTGGCTTGCACATTGAACATCAACTCAGTGAAAACGCACATTGCATGGTGGGAAATTAATTGTGCAAACCTGTCCAAATCTCTGGCGCAACCAGGGATTGTGCAAACCTGTGCAAATCTGCAGCGCAACCAGGAATTGTGCAAACCTGTCCAAATCTCTGGCGCAACCAGGAATTGTGCAAACCTGTGCAAAACTGTGGCGCAACCAGGAATTGTGCAAACCTGTGCAAATCTCTGGTGCATCCAGGGATTGTGCAAACCTGTGCAAATCTGTGGCGCAACCAGGAATTGTGCAAACCTGTGCAAATCTGTGGCGCAACCAGGAATTGTGCAAACCTGTGCAAATCTGTGGTGCAACGAGGAATTGTGTGAACCTGTAAAAATCTCTGGCGCAACCAGGGATTGTGCAAACCTGTGCAAATCTGTGGCACAAGCAGGAACTGTGCAAACCTGTGCAAATCTGTGGCGCAACCAGGAATTTTGCAAACCTGTGCAAACCTGTGGCACAAGCAGGTTGGGATGCTCTGTGTGGTTCTGGTTGCCTCGCCTCAAAATGGATATCTTAGCAGTGGGAGGCATTTGGGTTTTTTTGGCTAAAGGAAAAGGAGAGTAACAGGAGACAGGATAGAAGTTTAATGAAAATAATGTGGAAAGTGGACAGAGAATATTTTTTTCTCTCCCCCCCCCTCTCATCACAGCCGAAGTTTTGGACGTCCCAGGAAGCTGGATGCTGGGAGATTTAGGACAGGTAAAAGGACCTACATTTTGGGGGTCCTGAAGCCTGAGTGGTTATGGGTCCCCCTTTGCAACCGATGAGGTCCGGGAAACCACAGCCATCTTCTTCAATAGGCTTGTTCCATGACAGATCGCCCCACTTTCCCCACGATTTTGGGACTCCACTTAAGTACTTTTGTGCACTCCTTGCTCTTCCTCAAGGAACTTGACCTCTGCGTGGTGGTCGTGGTTTGGGCGGTGGGGAAACACCGTATCTTCGCTCCATAAGACGCACCTGACCATAAGACGCACCTAGTTTTTAGAGGAGGAAAACAAGAAAAAAAATATTATGAACGAAACAGTGGATGTATGATTTTTGTGGTTCATGCTGTGGTTCATGTGATCTGATGGTGAATTTGGGGTAGCCCAATGCAAAAATCCTGAGGATCCATGTGGATCCGTGCTTTGTAACCACGTTTTTGTGCCATTGCGGCCCCACGAAACAGTGGGTGCGTGATTTTTTTTGGTGCAGGCTGCAGCCATGGACATGCTATGTGATCTGATGGTGGATTTGGGGTGACCCAATGCAAAAATCCTGAGGATCCATGGGCTTTTACCTCCCCCTTCCCAGGCAGCCTCCTTTACCTCTAGCGTCTCTTATCTCTCTCCCCAATTGCAAACGATCAGCGGCTTTGTTTCAACACCCAATTCCCTCTTTCAAAAAAAATAGCATCATTTGCTTTTTGCCCCTGGGCAATTCGGCTGCAGGGACCACGCACTCACTCCACAAAAAGCACAGACATTTCCCCTTACTTTTTAGGAAGAAAAAAGTGCGTCTTATGGAGCGAAAAATACAGTACATTTGCCGAAGCAGAACGGTCAACTTACCACAACACGCCCCCTTGACAACATCTGACTCTGAAACTTTGGGATCACTGAAATATATGCAACAGAAGATTAATCTGTTGGAGTTACGTGACTCAAATTGGGCTCTGCTAGATCCCAATTTTAAACAAAAACCAGTGTGAACTGAAGTCGCTTCTGGGGCCCCTCTGGGATTAAGGGCACTGAGGCTCCAGCTTCATTGGTTTCAAAGCAGTGCAAACTGCGGAACTCCCTGCCACAAGACACAGCAATGGCTACCAGCCTGGATGGCTTTAAAAGAGGATGGGGCAAAATCACGGAGGAGGAGAAGGCTCTTGTCATATATATTTCAACAGTCCCAAAGTTTGAGAGAGTGTGGTAAAGATGGAGGGTAGTTCGTGGCTTCTCCATCCCTTCCACCAGAGGTTGCTGGTCTTCTGCATGTGTGAATGCAGATCACATCTGTGTTTCCCTTTCAAAGTGGCTCCATTTCCATTGGTGATGGTATCTACTTGTTATCTAACACCAAACAAACTGGCAAAAATGTGTAAATCTAAATCAAACAAATGTTGGAAATGTCAATAGAAAGAAGGTGGTCTTGTAGTGGTCTTGTAGTAAGGTTTAAGCTTACTGGGAAATGATATATAATGAACCAGAAAATATGTTAAAAATGAAGTTTGTAAAAACAAACCCAGAAGCCTTTCTCTTGGGAATTATAAGGACAGAACTACCTAAAGTGCATAGAAATTTATTTATGTCTGCGACTACAGACATAATTTATTATGTCTGTTATTTGCCCAAAAAAGGGAAAGAAGAAGAACTCCCAGCAAAGGAAGAATGGACACAAAAACATATGGAATATGCAGAAATGGCAAAACTTACCGGAAGAATATGAAATCAAGACAACAGACTTTTTATAAAAGAATGGAAATGGTTTATAGACTATTTACAGATAAATCGCAAACAGATAAAAACATTAGTGGGATTATTGCAATAACCTGCACTTTCATAAGAATATATAATAGTAGATAATGAAATGAGCAAGTTAAATGCATTCGGATATGCAGAAGATATTAAAAATTTAATTTAAGGAACCGCAGAAAGAGGAGGAAGGAAGTCAAGTTTTGAGATGTTTGATTGATTGTAAAGCTAATGAAATGTATAAATTTTGAAAAGTATAAATAAAAAATAAAAACAAAGTGGCTCTTTCGCCCACAAGTTCCCCGGAAGGGTGAGAACAGAGACAAGCAGTCAGGCAGGAGGAACAGGATGAAACCCATTGCTTGGCAAATTGCCGTCTGATTATTTTATATACAGGATGGCTGAGTTATTCCGTGGTTTGTTTCGTTTCGTTTGGGGCTCTCCCCAAAATATCCCTTCATTGTGCATTCCCCCTTATCCTTGTTTTATTTGCACGTAATTTGCATTTTACGAGGCTGTGTTTGTTCTTACATGTTTGCGCAGAGGTTAGATGGCCTTATTATATTCCAGACTTTTAGAAGAAATCTGAAGGCAGCCCTGTTTAGGGAAGCTTTTAATGTTTAACAGACATTTTAATACTTAGTTGGAAACCGCCAAGGGTGGTTGGGGAGACCCAGCCGGATGGGCGGCGTATAAATAATAATTTATTATTATTATTATTATTATTATTATTATTATTATTATTATTATCATCATCATCATCATCATCATCATCATCATTATTACTCAACCACCCCCAGTGTTCGCTCACACTCTCCTTGCCACTTATCTTACCGCAAACAATTATGGGATGGGGGTTGTTTCTGTGGTGGTGGTGGGGAACGACTCTCACTGTTTAGTGGGCATAATTTAATTTAATCTTTAAGGAAGGCGACGCCAGAGAGGGTCGTGGCAGAACTAGAGCAAGTACCCTGGGGTGAAGCTGATTGACCCAGCCCATCCTGCTTCATCGTGGAGTCCCACGTCACGTTCTGGGCACCCCAGTTTAAGAAGGAGATTGACAAAGGTGCAGCAGGTACAGAGGCGGGAGACCCAGATGATAAAGGTGGGATATAAATTAAGGTTATGTTAACGGAGAAATCTGAGGGCTCCCTTGGACAAAAAACAAGGACCCCGGCCAGGAATGCAAAACAGCAGCCAGGAGGCTTGGTCTTGATTGAAGTCTGTCGCCACAGGACTCCCACCTGCCACCAGGTGGAACAAGGTGGAAGCCCCAAACAAAAGGGAACCCTAACTTTTATTAGCTGCTCATCCCCATGTTACACCCCCCCAAACTACATCACTCATACATCACGGTTACATCATGGAAGGGGAGGTCTGGTGGCCAGAATCTGAGCATCCTGGATCCTGCCCCCTGGTTCCCCTTGCCCTCCACCAAACACCCATCAAGTGGAACAAAATAGATCTTTACATTTCCCTGTTTCCCAGCCAAGTTAATCACACCCTTTTGTCTTCATCTGGGTTTGTTATTTCTGGAATGGCTACCTGTCTGGCACTCAGGTATCAGGATGCCAGGGATTATCACTCAGGCAGAGGGGCTGCTGAGCAGCTGAGCTCACAGGTCTAGATGAATTTCTGATGTTTTCCCAGTGAGCCAGTACAGAGATCCATTGATCAGTGAATTCTTACTTTTGGTATCGTGCAGCAGAGGCCCTTTGAATAGATAGGAAGAAACTGTGACGAAGTGTTATGTGGGGACAAATCACCAAAGTCACAAAAGCGATTGTGCTGGTTTTGGTAGTGGGCTGCGTGTGCATATCTGCTGGAGGGGCAACCCCCTGCAACTGATAAATAAATTCCTGCAACAATTACCAGATTTGTTTTCAATGAATCTGGGGACACTTTTCAACTTCAATAGGAATGATAGAATTTTGTCAGGGGACTGATTTGTAAATCCAGGGATTGTCTGTCCCCAGGAAACAGGGACGTCTAGTAACCTTAATATAAATGCAATTACCGTATTTTTTGCACCATAACACTCACTTTTTTCCTCCTAGAAAGTAAGGGGAAATGTCTGTGCGTGTTATGGAGGGAATGCCTACGGGTGGCATGCCTACGGATTTTCCTCCTCTAAAAACTATGTGCGTGTTATGGTCGGGTGCGTGTTATAGAGCGAAAAATACGGTAATAATAATAGGAGTATTAGGTCATGCAAAACAAAAACATTACAAAACCACAAGCTGACATTCTATTTCCCCCCAAAATGATGCAAAACATATATGCATGCGGAAATTAAAAATAGCTACTTCCTTGATTTCCTGGTGGGGAAATTACCTCCGCTTCAAAGCATGGTATTGGGGGGAAACCGAATCAAATCTGTCCTGATTTTTTAATTTATTTTTTCGTGGGGGTGGTGGTGGTACTTTTCTGGTGATGCTCAGCACCTGCTGAGTCTGCCCACTGGGTAATCCAACAGGGTGGGCGGGTCACCCAGGAGACTCAACACCTAAACAGCCCCTGATCTTGCCTTTCCCCTGAGCTGGGGCTGCCCCCTGGCGCCCAGCACTGGCCCCTTTTGAAGCTGCCCTCCAGAGGCCTCAGCTGTCAGCATCCTGGGGTGGGAAGGTCAGCTGCCTAGCCCCCAGCTGGATCATGTCCTTCCAGCCGTGCTGCTGCGAAGATCCATCGACCTCTGGCTCCGACATAAATCAGCGACTCAGGCCTCCCAGACTTGAGCACACTATACATAGCAGAGCAAACTGCACAACAGAAGAGGCCTGAGGTGGTGTGGACACATGCTATAACTACGGATTTCTTGTTGTTTAGTCATTTAGTCGTGTCCGCCTCTTCGTGACCCCCTGGACCAGAGCACGCCAGGCACTCCTGTCTTCCACTGCCTCCCACAGTTTGGTCAAACTCATGCTGGTAGCTTCGAGAACACTGTCCCACCATCTCGTCCTCCGTCCTCCCCTTCTCCTTGTGCCCTCCATCTTTCCCAACATCCAGGGAGTCTTCTCTTCTCATGAGGTGGCCAAAGTCTTGGAGCCTCAGCTCAACATCAAAAAAACGGAGATCATGGCCACTGGTCCCATCACCTCCTGGCAAATAGAAGAGGAAGAAATGGAGGCAGGGAGAGATTTTACTTTCTTGGGCTCCATGATCACTGCAGATGGTGACAGCAGTCACGAAATTAAAAGACACCTGCTTCTTGGGAGAAAAGCAATGACAAATCTTAAAAAGCAGAGACATCACCTTGCCAACAAAGGTCTGTATAGTAAAAGCTCTGGTTTTCCCAGTAGTGATGAATGGAAGTGAGAGCTGGACCATAAAGAAGGATGATCGCCAAAGAATGGATGCTTTTGAATTATGGCGCTGGAGGAGACTCTTGAGAGTCCCATGGACTGCAAGAAGATCAAACCTCTCCATTCTGAAGGAAATCAGCCCTGAGTGCTCCCTGGAAGGACAGATCCTGAAGCTGAGGCTCCAACAACAACTATATATATACTGTGGTACCTCGGGTTAAGTACTTAATTCGTTCCGGAGGTCCGTACTTAACCTGAAACTGTTCTTAACCTGAAGCGCCACTTTAGCTAATGGGGCCTCCTGCTGCTGCTGCGCCGCCGGAGCATGATTTCTGTTCTTATCCTGAAGCAAAGTTCTGAACCCGAGGTACTATTTCTGGGTTAGCGGAGTCTGTAACGTGAAGCGTATGTAACCCGAGGTACCACTGTATATATGTATATATGTATGTGTGTGTGTATATATATATACGGTATATGCTTTCGTAGATTTTCACGGGTACAGGAATGCAGGTTTTGGTGTCTTCGGGTGTCTTCCCGTGTAAGAGTCGGGGTGTCTGTGCGACGTTTCGACGAGGTCTCACTCGTCATCTTCAGGCTGGTGCTTTCGGCTTCTTGTTACTGGAACAGAGCGTGTGTGTGTGTGTGTGTGTGTGTGTCCTAGGAACGAATGCATTATTTTTCCGAGTCCATCGATTCCCTCGCTTCCTTCGCAATTCATTTACCCGGCTCAGCCCAAATTAGCAGCCCATTTTCCGAGCTGCGCCTGCGCGCCTGCCGCGTGGGCTGATGGGAGCTGTAGTCCCGCAGGGGCCTCCTCGCCCGGGGAGCCAAGGAAGGCTCCGATTGGCCCAACGCGTCGCCCTCCTTTTGCCCACCCTCCGGGCGGCTTCGCGAGGCCTACTGCGCAGGCGCCTCCTTCTCCCACTCTCCTCCGCCTCTTCCGAGTCGGAAGTCCCGCCCCGGAAGCTCCTCTGGGCGCGCAGCCATTGGCTCCTTCGCGCTCCCCTCGCTCTCGCCCGCCGGAGTCACCTTGGTCCCGGCGCGAGCGGAGCCGTCATGGCGGCGTCGGGACCCGGCAAGCCCAAAACGTCGCCCAAGTCCGTCAAGTTCCTCTTCGGGGGCCTCGCCGGGTAAGAGCCGCCTCCGGACCCCCACCCCCCACCCCCAGGCCCGGCTGCGCGCGCACCCGCCGGCTGCCGCAAGGGCTCATGGGTAATGGGGGGTCTCTTCTCGCCCCCCCAGACCCAAAGGCCCAGGCTCCGCCCCCCTGGGGCCCTGCAGGCACCTCGTACTACAGTTCCCACCTGCTGGGAGTTGTAGTACGAGGCACCTGGGAGGGAAACAGGTGGGTTTTTTTAATCTGCCGCAAAGGCTCACGGGAAATGGGGGGCTCCCCCAGCCCCAAAGGCACCCCTTCTCCCATCCTGTGACCCTCCAGGCGACTGGCACCACAATGAAGAGAAAGGATCTGCTAGGGCAGCGGTTCTCCACCTGTGGGTCCCCAGATGTTGTTGGACTACAACTCCCATCATCCCCGTGCTCTGGCCTTGCTAGCTGGGGGTGATGGGAGTTGTAGTTCAACAACATCTGGGGACCCACAGGTTGAGAAAGGCTGAGCTAGGGGGTCCACACTGAGGCAGGGAGAAGCAGGTGCACAACTATGGGATGGCAGCAGCAGCACATAGGGAAAGAGTCAAGGGGGGACGTCTTGGGGGGCCACAAGCTGAACCCGAGACTACCGTGTGCTGCGGCAGCAAAAGAGGCGAACGCTGTTCTAGGCGGCGTCCTCAGAAGTCTAGGGTCCAGATCAAAGGAAGTCGCAGGGACTCGGGTCACTGTGCAAGAGCGGATGAGGCTGGCTAAGCAAGGAGTCCTATAGGGCTGGAAGGCATCCTCCGAGGGTCAGCCCCATGCGATGCTGGAATCAGAGCGGAAGAATCCCTGGAAGACGGCCGTCCAAGCTGCAAAAGGAGGTTGCTGGAAAAGGGAGCTCAAATTCTCTGGTGCAGGAACTCCCCATGGAGAGAGGTTAAATGCTTAAACAGGGAACGTGAGTGAGATATGTACAATTACACGGGGGGAAGTAAGCTGGCTCTAGGTGCTGGGTGTTGCTGCTCTGGCTTGGGGAGGGGGGTCTTATCACCTCCTTTAAGGCGGGGGACACCTGACTTGCCAGCAGCTCATGTGAAAAGGATCTTGGGTTTGGGGGGGAGTCTTGGTGGACCACAAGCTAAACGTAAGCCGGCAGCGTGATGCAGCAGCAGAAAAGGCTAATGCAATTCTAGGCTGCATCCTCAGAAGTCTAGAGTCCAGATCGAGGGAAGAAATAGTCCCACTCTGTTCCAACTTGGTCAGACCACACCTGGAATACCGTGTCCAATTCTGGGCACCACAGTTTAAGAAGGATGTTGACAACCTGGAAGGTGGGCAGAGGAGGGAGACCAAGATGATGAAGGGTCTGGAAACCAAACCTTGTGAGGAACGGTTGAAGGTGAGTTTAACACGGGGAAGAGAAGAGATGAGAGCCATCTTCAAACATCTCAAGGGCTGCCCCATGGAAGACGGAGCAAGCTTGTTTTCTCCTGCTCCGGAGGGTAGGACTCGAACCCGCAGCTTTGAGTTACGAGAAAGGAGATCCCGACTAAACACCAGGAAGACCTTTCTGGCAGCAAGAGCTGTTCAACGCTGGAATGGATGGACTTTGGAAGGTGGTGGACGCGCCTTGGCTGTTTTCAAAGAGAGGCCACCCGCTCACAGAATTACAGAGTTGCAAGGGGCCACGAGGGTCATGTGCTCCAACCCTGTGCAGGAATCCTTTCGCCCAACGTGCCTCTCGAACCCACAACCCTGAGATTAAAAGTGTCATGCTCTGCCTATGGAGCTAAGCTTCTACACTGCCAGGGATCCTTAAGCTGCGATTCGTGCATTGTAGGGGGACATGGACTAGAATGGTTCTTAACCTGGGGGTCCCCAGATGTTGTTGGACTACGACTCCCATCATCCCTAGCTAGCAAGGGATGATGGGAGTTGTAGTCCCAAAACATCTGGGGGACCCCCCAGGTTGAGAACTGCTGGACTAGATGATTCTACGGTCATCCGACGATGATTCTACGATTCAGTGATCCGGGGCTGAGCTACACTGATTGGAGTGGTGCTTTTTGTGCTGCCAGAACTGCTAATCCGCTTAAGTGAGGGATTAAACCGCATCAGGGGAAGGGGCGATGGAATGCTAACTGCTCTGGCTCCCCTCTGGTCAAATATCGGGGTGTCTCACGGGGGAACAGCTGGGGAGAGGAGGAAGAGGTGTGGCAAGGAAAGGGTTAGGGAGGAAGGTTTTGGGGGGAATGGTCTCCTCTGGCTTCTGGGGTGCTTTCCTTGCCACCCTCCCTGAAAAAAGCCTCTTATGTAACCGAGGGGTGTGTGAAGCAGATTTAGGCTGCCTTGCGGAGAGGGACACAGATGGAATCTGGCTTAATTAGGTTTCTGGAAGGATCTGAAGTGGGACGGAGGGGGAGTGCTTCGGGATTTGAATCCTGAGTTGTTGTTGTTTAGTCGTTGAGTCGTGTCCGCCTCTTTGTGACCCCCTGGACCAGAGCATGCCAGGCCCTCCTGTCTTCCACTGCCTCCCACAGTTTGGTCAAACTCATGCTGGTAGCTTCGAGAACACCGTCCCACCATCTCGTCCTCCGTCGTCCCCTTCTCCTTGTGCCCTCCATCTTTCCCAACATCAGGGTCTTTTCCAGGGAGTCTTCTCTTCTCATGAGGTGGCCAAAGTCTTGGAGCCTCAGCTTCAGGGTCTGTCCTTCCAGTGAGCACTCAGGGCGGATTTCCTTCAGAATAGATCGGTTTGACCTTCTTGCAGTCCATGGGACTCTCAAGAGTCTCCTCCAGCACCATAATTCAAAAGCATCCATTCTTCGGCGATCAGCCTTCCTTATGGTCCAGCTCTCACTGAATCCTGAGTAGGACAAGGCAAATATTTCTTGTGGGGTGGCTCCCTTAGGAGGAACGGCTGCTTTGTTTGGGAGAAAAGTTGCTATAGAAAAAATAGGGGGTTTGGCTTTTGCTACCCAGCTCCCCAAGGGACTGAGTCCTCTAAGTCCATGATCGGTCAGAGATGAATGGATGGAGGCAAGATCCAGAGAAAGCAAGGCAGATCTTGATTTTTCTGTTGCAACAGAGTTCCCTCCTCTGCTTGCAAGGAGGTCAGAGAGACAATAGTGCGCAAGCCCCTATAGAGACTTTTGAAATTGCCCACCCTGGGGCCCGAGACCACCCCCCAAATATATATCGCAGAAGGAGGCAGTCTCCTGCAGAAATTTGAAAGTGTTGCTTCTCTCCTGCCTGCCAGGATACCTGATTATGCCTTAAAGGTAAAGGGACCCCTGGCCATTAGGTCCAGTCGTGGCCGACTCTGGGGTTGCGGCGCTCATCTCGCTTTATTGGCCGAGGGAGCCAGCGTACAGCTTCCGGGTCATGTGGCCAGCAGGACTAAGCCACTTCTGGCGAACCAGAGCAGCGCACAGAAACGCCATTTCCCTTCCCGCCGGAGTGGTACCTATTTATCTACTTGCACTTTTGTGCTTTCGAACTGCTAGGTTGGCAGGAGCTGGGACCAAACAACGGGAGCTCACCCCGTCATTGCAGGGATTCGAACCGCCGACCTTCTGATCGGCAAGTCCTAGGCTCTGTGGTTTAACCCACAACACCACCCGCGTCCCTGGTTATGCCTTACTTGATTGCATTTTCTGGGTAGCCTGGCCATTCCTTTGAGATGGTAAATCTCTTACACATATTGAGAGTTTGCTCAACTTAACAGATACAGTGGTACCTCGGTTTAGGAACAGCTCTGTTTAAGAACTATTCGGTTTAAGAACTCCACAAAACCGGAAGCAGTGTCCCAGTTTGTGAACTTTACCTCGATCTAAAAACGGAATCTGTACGGTGGAAGGGCACCGGTGGCGGGAGGCCTCGTTAGGGAAAGGGCGCCTCGGTTTAAGAACAGCTTTGGTTTAAGAACGGACTTCCGGAGCAGATTAAGTTCATAAACCGAACTTACTTGCCAGATGTATTTGTAGGGAGGTATAAGCCCCTATAGCCCAAAGACAATTGGAAAGCTTTTTCCCGTTTCCTTCCTCCTTGCAGAGAAATATTTGAGGTCAATTTGGGAGAGTCAAAATGGTCTCAGGACTGCTCCCCTGTACTATTTCAGACACGTGGTTTATATACTTACATACGTGCTTGCCTTAAACGTTTATTCTATATTTGAGACCGTAGAATTCTTACAGCAACGTCAAGCGAGAGGCTACACCACGGGAGTTCAAGAAATAACATGTGGCTTGGAGGAAAAGTTTTCTTCCTCTCTCGCAACACAGCAACTGGTGAGCTGAGCCTTGGGAGATTCAGGACAGAGAACAGAAAGTCCTTCTAACTGATTGTGAAACGGCGGAACTCTCTGCTACAGGAGTCAGGGACGGCTTTAAAGGAGGATGAGACAAGTTCATGGAGGTGGAGAGAGCGATCGGTCACTCCTCCTGAGTCCAGCTTCTTGGAGTGTAGGGAGGAAGCAGCTTGGAGGAGCAGGTTAGAGTGTCTGGCAAGCGAGGAAGGGAAAAGAAGGAACTTCATTCCAGGGGGAAACTCCGTTGGCCATCCTCAAAACGTATAGGACCGTAATCAGAGATATCTAGGTGGGGGTTGCAGGAGGGGGGTCCTCACTCTCCAGCCCATTCTGCTGCTTCTCCCTGTTCTCCCCCAGCCCTCAAGTGACCTCTTGCCCCTTCTCTCTGCCCCCCCCCCAGCATGGCGGCCACTGTCTTTGTGCAGCCCCTGGACCTGGTGAAGAACCGGATGCAGCTGAGCGGCGAAGGCGCCAAGACGAAGGAGTACAAGACCAGCTTCCACGCCGTGGGGAGCATCCTCCGCAAGGAGGGCGTGCGGGGCATCTACACCGGGTAAGGGGCCTTGGGGGGCCTGGTCTGTGTGTGTGTGTGAGAGAGAGAGAGAGAGGAGTATGGCAGGGGCACTTGGCTGCAGAACAGGTGATTTTTATTATTGTTTATTCAGTTTATATACCACTAGCCCCTTTCTTCCCTTCCTTCCTTCCTTCCTTCCTTCCTTCCTTCCTTCCTTCCTTCTTTTCCTTTCCCTTCCTTCCTTCCTTCCTTCCTTCCCTCCCTCCCTCCCTCCCTCCCTCCCCCTTCCCTTCCCTTCCCTCTCTCTCTCTCTCTCTCCCTCCCTCCCTTCCTCCCTCCCTTCCTTCCTTCCTTCCTTCCTTCCTTCCTTCCTTCCTTCCTCCCTCCCTTCCTTCCTCCCCCCTTCCCTTCCCTTCCCTTCCCTTTTCCTCCCTCCCTCCCTCCCTCCCTCCCTCTCCTCTGTGGGGGCAGAAGGAAGAGAAGTTTAAAGGCTGTCCCTGGCAGGATGTATTGAGATCCTGGTTTCCACTTGGGGGCTAAGCTGCCAGCCCCCCCTGTTTATTTGGGTGGTGCGTAGCCCCACAGTCTTCTCAGTTGCTGCACCCCCCCCCCCGGCGGAATGCCCTCCTGTCAGACATCAAACAGATAAACTATGACTTTTAGAAGACACCCGAAGGCAGCCCTTTACAGGGTAGTTTTTAATGTTTGAGGTTTTATATCGTTTTTAATAACCGCCCAGAGTGGGGCAACCCCTTCAGATGAGCAGCATATGAACACTAAAATTGCTACGAACCATTAATATTTGTTCAAGTTGACCCTGGAGCGTGAACACGGCTCAAAATGTGCAGCCCGGGAGAATCGTAGCGCTGCAGCCGCAAACCCCTTCAGTGCCAGCGAGAGGCGTGGGTGGCTGTGGGTGGCAGGAGGGGCTCCTCTGGTTCTCAGTCTGGGGGTTCCCCCCGTGCTCCCCCCTCTCTCGGCAGGCTGTCCGCCGGCCTCCTGCGCCAGGCCACCTACACCACCACCCGCCTGGGCATCTACACCATCCTCTTTGAGAAGCTCACCTCCTCCGACGGGACGCCCCCCAACTTCTTCATGAAGGCCGTGATCGGGATGACGGCGGGCGCCATTGGGGCCTTTGTGGGCACGCCTGCTGAGGTGGCGCTCATCCGCATGACGGCCGACGGCAGGTGGGTAGGGGAGACCCCTTGGTGCATTGGCAGGGGGCCTGGTGCTGGCGGCGAAATGCAGACCGGTTCTCTTTTCTGTTTGGGCAGATACCGTATTTTTCACTCTATAAGACGCACTTTTCCCCCTTCAAAAATGAAGGGGAAATGTGTGTGCGTCTTATGGAGCAAATGCAGGCTCCTTGGCTTCAGCAATAGCAATGCGAAGCCTCTGAAGCGCAGAGGGAGAGCTTCCTCCACGCTCCAGAGGCTTCGCGTTGCTTTTGCTGAAGCTGCCTGAAGCCCCCGGAGTGCAGGGAACTCCCGCTGCGCTCCGGGAGCTTCAGGCAGCTATCCGCAAGCCTTCGGAGCTCAGCAGGAGTTCCCACAGCACTCCAAAGGCTTGCGGATAGCCGCCTGAAGCCTGGAGAGTGAGAGGGGTCGGTGCACACCGATCCCTCTTGCTCTCCAGGCTTCGCTTTGCTGGAGAGGTGCTGCACAGTTTTCCCTTTCTGTGCAGCGCCCCTTCAGCGAAGCGGGAGGAGAAATGGAAGGGGCTCCGTTTTTCCTGCTGCTTCGCTGAAGGGGCGCTGAGCAGAGAGTGGGAGAATTATTATTTTCCCTGTTCTCCCCCTCCTATGGTCTGGTGCGTCCTATAGAGCTAAAAATACGGTAATTTTTATTTCGTACATAAAACAAGAGAGAACAGTTAGAACATTGAAAGATAAGAAACAAACACAGAAGACTGGCAGGCAGAATGAGTTCAGGGTTGAAATAACCAGAGTCCGAGTAAAGACTGTCGGCGTTCTCCCATCCAGTCTTGCTCCAGAGACACGTGCCAGGGTTCTGACGATGGTTTCGCTCTTTAGGTCCTAAAAGAATGCCAAATCATATTGCAAGTGTCTGGAAGTTTTGATCCTTGTATCTTTATCTATAAATTTCTTCTTTATAGCACAAAGCTTCCAGTGTAAGATTTGGGGCTGTTTCCCTTTGAGTTGCAACTATTATTTGTGATGTCAAGATCATACAGGAGACCAATTCTTTGGACAGTATATCCACATCGGTATCACCGAAAATACTCAGCAACTTTAATTCTGGGTAGCAAGCCGTAGCTCCTTTAGTAATATTTATCGTTTCTCTCGAAACCATGTCCCCGAAACCTTGCAGCGACTTACTTCCCTGCCACTAACGGGCCGAGTTTTCTGCAGTCCCTCCAGCAATTAGGAAGAAAACATTTTTGACATTTGAAGAGTGTTCTGGTCTGTGTGCCGATTTCAAGGAGTTTGCCCTAAGAAAGCTGGAAACAGTCCAGCTGTTTCCAAGCAAAGAATGTTATCTGAGGATCGAGTCCAGTCCCGGATTTGGCCGGCTTGTCTTGGAAATGAAGTCTCCTCCACCGTGCATGTGATAAAGGAATGCCAAAAATGCAGGCTGGTTCTGGTTGGGAAGATCTGGGCCTGTTTCTCTCTCTTTCTCACCTCTTCTCTCTTCCTTCTTCTTCTTTCCTCTGTTCCAGGTTGCCTCCTGACCAAAGGAGGGGCTACACAAACGTCTTCAATGCGCTTCTGCGGATAACCCGCGAGGAGGGGGTTCCCACGCTCTGGAGGGTACGGCCCTTTAGAAAGAGGGTGGGCTTGGGGAAAGTTTCGATTCTGCCCTCGCGATTGCTCAAGTTTCACCCAACAAGGAGGTTTGGGCCTCTTCTGCAATTTAATGAGTTTATTACAGTGGAGGAAATGGGCTCTCGGGCTCTCGTTCATTTGCGAGTACGCACAGAGGCGAGCTTGAAAATTCCTCTTTTTGCCTGGCTGTCTGGTGCCGATAATGGAATGGAAAGAAAACCCTTCCTGCTTTCTGTATTAAGGGCAAATGACTCTTGAAATGCCACTTCCCTTTCTCACCTGCCTTGGCCAGGTACAGGGAGACTTCTGCTCTTGAACTGCTCCGTCCCCGAACGTTTCGGCTCCTGAACATCAAAAACCTGGAAGCAAATGTTCTGGTTTTCGAACGTTCCTCAGAACCCAAACGTCCGACACGGCTTCTGTTCTGCAAAAAGCCTAGCTGCCAAAGAAGCCTCGGAATTCGAAGGTTTCGGAAGTCAAACGTCCTTCTGGAACGGATTATGTTCGACTTCTGAGGTTACACTGGATTGGGTGGGGGCTTTTCTGGCTGCCTCTCCTCCTCTCGTCTCCCCCATTGCGTTTTCCAAGTGTCTTCCTCCCTTAGCTATGTGCCCTTATTTAAACTTACTTGGGGGCGAAATAAGAAGGGGCGGATCTCCCTGTCGGGCCTGGGAAAACAGCTCGCTCTCGCCTTAATTCTGGGCTCTGCTAAGGCAGCCGGTGGTCTCCTTGCCCCAAAACACGGATCTGTGTTTTGTGCCTCTGCCAGGGCAAGGGCTTTCCTCCCGCTGATCTCCAGCGTCCATTTTAAGAGAGCAGCTCTGGGGGTCTGGGTGGGTTTGAGGTTGCTGCAACCAGGCTAGTCTCTGCAAAAAGATAAACCGTTGAAGAGGGTCCTTCTGGGTTCCCTGGCCTGGCCCTGGACACAAGCCTGGCCTCAGCCACCCAGCCTCCACCTTTCGCCCCTTCTTGGGGCTTCCAACCCAGGAGGGGAATCATAGAATCATAGAATCCTAGAGTTGGAAGAGACCACAAGGGCCATCAAGTCCAACCCCCTGCCAAGCAGGAAACTCCATCAGAGCACTCCTGACATATGGTTGTCAAGCCTCTGCTTAAAGACCTCCAAAGCAGGAGACTCCACCACACTCCTTGGCAGCAAATTCCACTGTTGAACAGCTCTTACTGAGCCACAGCTCAGCCGGCTCCGGGTTCAATCTCTTAACGGCACCTGCTGACAGAGATGTTTATTCCCTGAAACCCTGGAGAGCCTCTGCTGCTGCTGATCAGTGTAAAAAGGTAAAGGGACCCCTGACCATTAGGTCCAGTCGTGGCCGACTCTGGGGTTGCGGTGCTCATCTCGCTTTACTGGCCGAGGGAGCCGGCATACAGCTTCCGGGTCATGTGGCCAGCAGGACTAAGCCGCTTCTGGCGAACCAGAGCAGCGCACGGAAATGCCGTTTACCTTCCCGCCGGAACAGTACCTGTTGATCTACTTGCACTTTGACGTGCTTTCGAACTGCTAGGTTGGCAGGAGCAGGGACCAAGCAACGGGAGCTCACCCCGTCACGGGGATTCGAATCGCCGACCTTCCGATCGGCAAGCCCTAGGCTCTGTGGTTTAACCCACAGCGCCACCTGTGTCCCGGCTGGTCGGTGTAGACAGCACAAATGTAGTCGGACCCAGTGGTCTGGCTGGTCTGCCCTTCCTGGCCGCTGATCTGAGCAGCTGCTCCTTCTCCGCAAGGCGAGAGCCCCTCTCCCTACCTTGAGGGGAGCTTCCGATGCCCCCCCCCCAGCCCCTAATGGCTTTTCTCCTCCATCCCATAGGGCTGTGTCCCCACCATGGCCAGAGCCGTCGTCGTCAACGCAGCCCAGCTGGCCTCCTACTCCCAGTCCAAGCAGTTCCTCCTTGATTCGGGTAAGCGGCGTCCCAGTTGGGGGCAGAGGGGTGAGGAAGGCCTGGAGGGGTCTCCGTCCTCTCTGCCGGCCCAGCCAGGCCCCTGCAAGCTCTGCCGCCCTCTTTCCTGTGGGGCTTGAGGGCTCCCAGAGGGGAAGGGGGGCTCAGGGGTCCCAGAGGCGATGGCGGCAGCAGCAGGAGCCGAAACGTCCTCCGCCTCGTCCGCAGGTTACTTCCGGGACAACATCTTGTGCCACTTCTGTGCTAGCATGATCAGTGGTTTGGTGACGACTGCAGCCTCCATGCCGGTGGATATTGCCAAGACCAGGTCAGGAGCACAAGGAAGTGGGTCTTGGGTCTGCTGGGGGGCGGGGGAGGAAGGAAGAGCAGCCTTTGGGGGTGGGGGTGAGGTCAGGGAGGGAGAGGGCAGCCTGGGATTGACCCTCTTCTTTGTAAATTATTATTATTATTATTATTATTATTATTATTATTATTATTATTATTAATTTATACCCCACCCTCCCTGCCCAAAGCCAGGCTCAGGGCGGCTAACACCAGTAAAATTACAAAATTACAGTAAAAACATAGTTACAGATAGGTAGCCGTGTTGGTCTGCCATAGTCAAAATGAAAAAATTCCTTCCAGTAGCACCTTAAAGACCAACTAAGTTAGTTCTTGGTATGAGCTTTCGTGTGCATGCACACTTCTTCAGATACATAATATTATGTAAAAACATAATAGGGGGAAAAACACACCAATTTAGAATACAGGTTAAAATGCACTTTAAAATGCAGCCTCATTTTAAAAGCAGCCCATAGATCAGAACCATAAGGGGAGGGAAACGTAAGGGTCAGACCGAGTCCAAACTGAAGGCCAGGCGGAACAGCTCCGTCTTGCAGGCCCTGCGGAAAGATGTCAAGTCCCGCAGGGCCCTGGTCTCTTGTGACAGAGCGTTCCACCACGTCGGGGCCAGTGCCGAAAAGGCCCTGGCCCTAGTTGAGACCAATCTAACCACCTTGCGACTTGAGACCTCCAAAATGTCGTCATTTGTGGACCTTATTAAATGCGTAACAAGCAGAACATTCCCGAATTTCAACAAGAGAAACGGAACAATTGAGCATAATCAGGTACAGGGTAGGGAGACAAAAAGCAGGAAGAGAAATATTGCACGAGGCAGGTGCCAAATAGCCAATTTGTTCCTGATTTATTTATGGCCTTTAAACCGCCTTTTCCTCCAAGGAGCTCAAGCTGATTCCTCGCTTAATCCCCACGACAACCTTGTGCGGTAGGTCAGGCTGAGAGACCTCAGTGGCTGGCCCCCAAGGTCTTACCCAAGCGAGCTCCATGCCTGAGTGGATGATTCGAACCCTAGCCTCTCCCAGCTCCTAGTCCAACACTCCCACAAGTGTGCCGCACTGGCTGGAAGCGGCTTCAGCAGCAGAGGGTCACATCTTACCCCCCCTTTTTTTTTGCATTTCCCCCTCCAGGATCCAGAACATGCGGATGATTGATGGGAAGCCAGAGTACCGGAATGGGCTGGTGAGTGTGGGCCGGGCTCTTTTGGGGGGATCCGGCCTCTCTTCCCCACCCCAGTCAGGGAAGCACGGAAGCCCCCATGAGGTTTGGCATTGGGGGGAAAGAGGTTTATAGTCCTCAAGGATGCGCAACGTCAGTTTGGCAGTGGGCAACTGCTCAGCAGAGGCGTCTGGAGGCGGTTGGAGGATGGATGGCGGCTAATGGATTGAGGTTGAATCCTGGCAAGACAGAAGTACTGTTTTTGGGGGACAGGGGGCGGGCAGGTGTGGGGGACTCCCTGGTCCTGAATGGGGCAACTGTGCCCCTGAAGGACCAGGTGTGCAGCCTGGGAGTCATTCTGGACTCACCACTGTCCATGGAGGCGCAGGTCAGTTCTGTGTCCAGGGCGGCTGTTTACCAGCTCCATCTGGTACGCAGGATGAGACCCTTCCTGGCCGCAGACTGTCTCGCCAGAGTGGTGCATGCTCTGGTTATCTCCCGCTTGGACTACTGCAATGCGCTCTGCGTGAGGCTACCTTTGAAGGTGACCCGGAAACTACAACTAATCCAGAATGCTGCAGCTAGACTGGTGACTGGGAGCGGCCGCCGGGACCACATCGTACCGGTCCTGAGAGATCTGCATTGGCTCCCAGTACGTTTCCGAGCACAATTCAAAGTGTTGGTGCTGACCTTGAAAGCCCTAAACGGCCTCAAAGGCCCAGTAGACCTGAAGGAGCGTCTCCACCCCCATCGTTATGCCCAGACACTGAGGTCCAGCTCCGAGGGCCTTCTGGTGGTTCCCTCCCTGCGAGAAGCCAAGTTACAGGGAACCAGGCAGAGGGCCTTCTCGGTGGTGGCGCCCGCCCTGTGGAACGCCCTCCCAGCAGATGTCAAAGAGATAAACAACTACCTGACATTCAGAAGACATCTGAAGGCAGCCCTGTTCAGCGAAGTTTTTAATGTTTGATGTATTACAGTATTTTAATATTTTTTTGGAAACCGCCCAGAGTGGCTGGGGAAGCCCAGCTAGATGGGTGGGGTATAAATAAATAAAATAATAATAATAATAATAATTAATAATAATTATCAGCGGCAGCTGGAATGGACTGGAGTGGGCTGCTCAGGATGCCTTGCGGTTGTTGGGGAAGAGGGGAGGCTGGGTTCGCACTCTCACCCCACAGCTTGCCTCATGCCCTACACCAGAGCCAAGCCCAGGGCCTGCAGCTCAAAGGGGCACCTCTCTCCTTGGCTGGCAGGGGGAAGCTGCTTTCTGCTCCTTCTCTCCTGGAAGGGGGTGGAAGACTTTGGACCCCTGGCCCCTCTCCCTTCGGAGGCGGACATGGCCCTCCCAGCCAAGAGACGGATCACGGAGCCCACGGTATGCAGAGCAAGAGCAGCTGTCCTCTATCCCTCCCTCGCTTGTGCCCCTGGGTAGAAAAACACAGAGAGCTCCTACCCCTTGCTCTCCCTTCACAGCTGGAGCCAGCAATGTTTCTGAACGCCATTGGCTGGAAATGATATTTATACATACATACATACATACATACATACATACATACATACATACATACCCAAGGGACGTGGGTGGCGCTGTGGGTTAAACCACAGAGCCTAGGACTTGCTGATCAGAAGGTCGGCGGTTCGAATCCCCGCCACGGGGTGAGCTCCCGTTGCTCGGTCCCAGCTCCTGCCAACCCAGCAGTTCGAAAGCACGAAGTGCAAGTAGATAAATAGGTACCACTCCGGCGGGAAGGTAAACGGCGTTTCCGTGCGCTGCTCTGGTTTGCCAGAAGCGGCTTGGTCATGCTGGCCACATGACCTTTACATACATACCCCACCCATCTGGCTAGGTTTCCCCAGCCACACAATAAAACATCAAACATTAAAAGCTTCCCTAAACTGGGCTGCCTTCAGCTGACTTCTAAATGTCAGGTAGGTGTTTATTTCCTTGACATCTGGTGGGAGGGCATTCCACAGGGCGGGTGCCACCACTGAGAAGGCCCTCTGCCTGGTTCCCTGTAACTTGGCTTCTTGCAGGGAGGGAACCGCCAGAAGGCCCTCAGCGCTGGACCTCAGTGTCTGGGATGGAGACGCTCCTTCAGGGATACAGGACCGAGGCCATTTAGGGCTTTCAAGGTCAGCACCAACGCTTTGAATTGTGCTCAGAAACGTCCTGGGAGCCAATGTAGGTCTTTCAGGACCGGTGTAATGTGGTCTCCCAGCCACAGTGGGAACCAGACGCTGGGCTGGGTGGACCAATGGTCGGATCCTGCGGGGTTTTGCTTATGTTCTTTACTGCTCCACCCGTCGTGTGCCGGCCTCCCATCTCTTGCCCTCGGAGAGGCGTTTTGCTTCTCGCCACAGCTGATTTGGAGAGGGCTGCTTGGTAGGCACAAAAGAGACCTCTCTTCGCCAGGACTTTGCCCCGTCGGCTTCCGTCTTGTTTTGCCGGAGGAGAGAAGCGGCCAAAGTCCAAGCGGCTGGCCGCTCTTTCCCTTCTTGGAGAGCTAGGTTTGCGTGGGGACTGGTGACCCCCTCCGGCCTCCCCTGCCCTCCCACTGTTCTATCTGCCCGCCAGACACCCACCTCCCCACTGCCAGCAATAAAGCAATAAATCGCAGAGGGCTGGTGAAATTCTCTTTATGGAAAGAAGCTAAACAGCTCAGGCCTGGGGAGCCGAGCGACTCTTCCTAGTAGGTCAGTTGCCTTGCCCCAGCTCTCTCAGTCCCCATCTTCTTCCCTGATTCCTTCCCAAACAATCTTAAGACTCCTTCATCTTGCCTCACTTTGCACCATCCTCTTCTTACCTCCAGAGGTCATCCAGTCCCACCCCAGCTTATCCTTTGGGTTCCTGCCTGTTCCACCATCCTCTTCCTTCTTATCACATTTGCACCCCACCTTTTCCTCCCATGGGGTACAAGGGAGGCCTCCTTGCCTGGCTCTCCCCACATTCATTTTTTTGTTTTTGAAATCATTTCTATTTGATTTTACAAATATAAACTTATAACAATCCAGATGCCTATCCATATATAGAGATTACTCTGAATCTCAAGACTTCCCTCCCTCCGTGGGTCCTATTGTCAACACTGACAACTGCATATTATCCCATAATCTATATTTCATATCCATCCATATTAGACATCTTGTTTGTTGCATTATAAGTGGCATTAAAACCCTGCTAATGTTTTCATCTGCTTGCAGTGCTCTCCTAAATAAATTACAATTTCCCCCCATTCTTTTTTGAAGTTTTTGTCCTCTTGGTTCCTGAGCTTTCCAGTCAGTTTTGCCATTTCGGCATAGTCCAACAGCTTTATTTGCCATTACTCTCTGGTAGAGACTTTGCCTTCTTTCCATCTCTGGGCTAGGAGCATCCTTGCTGCTCTTGTTCCATACATAAAAAGTCTTTTCTGATCCTCTGGGGTGTCGGTACCTATAATTTCTAATAGAAAAGCTTCTGGTTTTTTAACAAAAGTTATTTTAAACATTTTCTTCATTTCATTATACATCATCTGCCAGAAAGCTTTTGTTATGTTACAGTTCCACCACATGCGATAAAAAGGTACCTTCTTTTTCTTTACGTTTCCAGCAGATATTTGAACTTCTCCTATACATTTTTGCTAACTTAGGTAAAGGTAAAGGGACCCCTGACTATTAGGTCTAGTCACGGATGACTCTGGGGTTGCGGCACTCATCTCGCTTTATTGGCCGAGGGAGCCGGTGTACAGCTTCCGGGTCATGTGGCCAGCATGACAAAGCCGCTTCTGGCGAACCAGAGCAGCGCACGGAAACGCCGTTCACCTTCCCACCGGAGCGGTACCTATTTATCTACTTGCACTTTGACGTGCTTTCGAACTGCTAGGTGGGCAGGAGCAGGGACCGAGCAACGGGAGCTCACCCCGTCATTGCGGGGATTCGAACCGCCGACCTTCTGATCGGCAAGTCCTAGGCTCTGTGGTTTAACCCATAGCGCCACCTGCGTCCCTTTGCTAACTTAGTAGGAGTCAAATACCGCCTCTCCCCAGCTCATTTAATCCCCAAAACAACCACCGCCCTGCGAGGTGGGCCAGGCGAAGAGAGTGATTCCCCGGCCCTCAAGCTCCCCCCCAGTGAGCTTCCTTTGCGCCGCGGCCCTAGCTCTAACCACTGCACCACCGCTGCCCCTGACCCCGCCTCCCTTTGCCTTGCAGGACGTGCTGGTGAAAGTGATCCGCTACGAGGGGTTCTTCAGCCTGTGGAAAGGCTTCACCCCCTACTACGCCCGCCTGGGGCCCCACACCGTCCTCACCTTCATCTTCCTCGAACAGATGAACAAGTTCTACAAGCAGTTCTTCCTCAGTGCCTGAGTTTGGGGGAGCGAAGGAGAGACCCCCCCCTCGACTCCTGGAGCTCCCCTGTCTCAAGTGCCATGAGCGCACCTTCCGAGAGCCCCTTACCTGTGGGGAGGGAGGGGGTGCCTGCCTTCTCCCTCGCCCCACCCCTAAAAAATTCATTTTTTCAGAGTGTGTCTAGGCCTGCTCTCCCCATCTCTCTCTCACACACACATCTAGCCAATCATGAGGCAGGGTTTCTCCCCTCCTGGTGCACTGTGGGCAGATGGTGGAGAACGCTGTGTTTTCTGGGGGGTTAAAATGCATTTAAAATTATTTATTGTCAGGGGAGGGGGGAGTTCTGGGCCGGGGGCCGCCGGTGGGACGTTCCCTTTCCCTCCCTGCAGCCGAACTGCCGCCTGGGTTGTGGCCGTGTGGCCAGTGACGGTTCCGCCGTCCCCATCCCCAACTTTGCTTTCGACTTAGTAAAAACCAATCATGGTCTTAAAACCGTTTTGTTTCTGCTGTGACGTCCTTCTGCGGAGTCTGGGGGGGTGTGTGTGCGCGCTCTTGGTTGGGCACCCAGCTGAACACTGGGAGATTCAAGACCGATAAGTGGAAGTCTGAATAGTTGGTCTGCGGAACTCCTTCCCACAGGAGCCAGAGGCAGCCAGGTGGCTTTGAAAGAAGATTGGACCATGGAGGAGACGGCTGCCGATGGCTACCCTATTTAAACGCATAACGCTCACGTATTTAACGCTGATTTTTCTTTCCCAAAAAGGGGCGCGCAACTTATTATGCAAGGAAAGCGTTTTTTTAGTAACAAACGTGTTTACGTCGCTTGCCCGCCTGCTCCCCTTGTACATTCGACTGGCGCTGAGGAGGTGTGCTGAGAAAATCCTGCAACTCTTACACAGTGAATGCTTTGGGACCAGTTTTAAGGACCAAAAAAAGAGAGGGGGCTGTGACTATTATGCGATGGAAGGCAGCGTTGCTTTTCTCCAGCTTTGTGCATTTACGAAAGGCTCCCTGGCCCAGGAGGCCGGGAAGCCGTTGTGTCAAGTCCGCAGGATCCTCTTTGCTCAATCATTTGCTCAAGGCCTCCCACCTTCGCCCCCTCTGCAAGGCCAAATGGGAGGGGAGGAGCTCGGAGGCAGCGCTGAAGGCTGGGGTGGGAAGCCTCCCAGGAACCTGGAGGAAGACGCCAAATGGGTGTTGCAGTAAAACCTTCCCTGCGGGTGGGACGGCTGTGTGAGTCAGGGGTTTTATTTTTTGAGCTGTGATGGTTGCATCGCAGAGGGTTGAGCTAGATTTGGGGGTCTGACTCCGCAATTCTAAGAGGAGCCGGAGACCAGAGCGTCATCTGAAGGGAGGAGCCTCCAGTTGGTGTTCAGTGTGAACAAAAGAGGATTGGGACCGGTCACAAGGAACAGACCGAACAAGGGGATTCCTGCCTTGCAGGGGGTTGGTCTAGATGACTCCTGGGGACCCATTTCTATGAGGAGAGGGTCAGGAGCCAGGTTGGGAGAGACAGTTTTGGCCTCGGTCTACATAACACATCCTAAAAAGCATTGCAATGTACACAGCCATCCCAGTGGCTGCGCCCGGGCTGGTTGCGGCCATCGTGAGCCTGAGGGAGGCGCTCAGGGTTCTTCGCATTGCCACCTCCCAGTTTCCTACAGGCTGTGCTGGTCCCGGGGGTTAACCGAGAGGCGAGGTCCGAGTCCAGTCCGGTATGGAGGCTGTCCGTCAAAGCTGTAGCTGGGTCCAAGGCGGGGAGTCGGGTGAGGTCAGGAGCTCTGGCAGAAAGGCAGGAAAGGGTTCAGGCAGGAACTAGAAACCAACAATCTTGCTCCCGCAACTTGGGGCTGGGGCTGGCCGGCTTTATCTGCCCCGAGGCATAAGGCGGTCCCGGTCCACAGGTGACTCGCCTCTCCTGGCCTGGAGACGAGCACTCCTCCTGCGGGAACTTAGTTCCCTCCGCCTCTCTGCCCTGAGCCTCTGCAGCTCAGGAGAGGCTGGAGGGTTACTGGACCCAGAGGCAGCCTCACCTTCCTCTGCCGAGGCTGAGAGTGGAGCACCTGCAGGCAATGTGCCCTCCATCCCCTCAGGAGCCAGAGCAGACTCAGCTGGTGTCTGCACCTGAGGATCCAGCACAGGTGAGAACCCTTCAGGCTCATGCCCCAGCCCCGGCTCAGCTGGTTCTGGAGGCGGGGACTCCTGTGCAGGCTGGGATTCCTCCGGTTCAGCCTCTGAGTCCGAATCCCAGGCCATCACACAGGCCAACTCAACATCCACAGAGACTAATCTTTTCTCCTTGGGAGTGGGACTCGCTGGTAGTCCGTGTGGATGTTTTAACACTGAGGCGCCTATCAGATATGAAGCCCGACGAGGTCCTGTTATGTTGGGAGAGGATGTCAGTTTATAGGTACATACGAACGTATGTGGTGGGAATGTCTGCAAACAACAGTTCTGAAGTATATCAATCAAGTAAGGCTGGGGTTATTTGGATTTCCTGAGCTGTAATCGGAGACACCTCTTTGACAAACTTCCTTCCACAATTGTTCTGTACATTTGTATGAAAGGGGAATTGATCCCTTTAGTCTCTTATTGCCATCTTTTCATATTCTGTTAGTTTCCTTGCAGCTTTGTATTTAATTGGTGTGTGACATGTGATTATTTTCTAAACACCTCTGCTCCTGTAAGGGGTTGCCCCTGGCTACAATCATCTTTCAAATCCTGCGACTGCAGTTCATTCCATACATTCACACGAGATAATCTATTTTTATTTTCAAATGGAGGAGGATGTCAAATACCAATTTGAGAGCGATTCCGAGTTAGGGTGGTTTGCTTGTCGATCTCTCTCTCTCTCTCTCTCACGCATGCAAACACTTTCCTTTGGGCTGATGCTCTTCGCCAAACTGGATGGAACCTCAAATGTCCAGATGCGCCCCAAATTCAGCTCGGCTGGATTGTGACCTTCCCAGCAGAAACCCCGAGGGAAATGGCTTGGAGGTGCCTCTGGGGGCGACCCAGAGACACAGGCTGGCCTCCTGGGGAGGCGGGGGGGGCGCGTCTTCAGGCTCCTGGTCTTGCCTCTTAATTCCAGGGGGAAGCCCCAGGACTCTTGAACCCAGGGCCGGAGTAAGTAAGGGGAATCCCTGCCCTGGGACTACGGGGGAAGCGAGCCTCCTCTTCGGGCGAGGAGAGACAAAAGTGGATTTAACGAAACTCTTCTGCCCCAGGGAAACTTGTGCCCCTCCTCCCGCTCTTGCTAGACTACAACTCCCATCATCCCTGACCATTGGGGGCCCATCTGTCCTGGATGCTTCAGCTCAAGTTCCTCCATCTCCGCGGGTCGGACTAGATGTCCCTTGGGTGCCTTTCCAGGGCTACAATTCTTCCCTCCTGTTACGGAAAAATCTACCGTAGGTGTGAGGCTGCTCCGTCCCCCAGCCAGTCAGGCAGAGCCCGCGGGTCCCTGCAGAATAAAGGAAGGAGTCCAACCAACCGGAGCAAATAGCTGTAGACCAAAGTTTATTGCGCAGTAGTTTCAAAGAGCAAATTTTGAACCCCGAAGATGGGGTGACAAGGACTTTTAAAACTTTCCCACCACATCCCAGAATACAGTTCATACAGCATCACTGACATGTCACAAAAGGGGAGGGGTTAACCTTGGCAAACATGCCAGACAAGTCCTTGGTACAAGAATAGCATAAGCAGACATGGCAGGGCAAGACTCAGGTATAAGATTAGCACAGACAAATACACGCGTGGTCGGTGGTGGAGGGTGCGGTGCGGACACTCGTGGCTGGCCCTGCGGTGGAAGGTGCGGTGCGGACACTCGTGGCTGGCCCTGCGGTGGAAGGTGCGGTGCGGACACTCGTGGCTGGCCCTGCGGTGGAGGGTGCGGTGCGGACACTCGTGGCTGGCCCTGCGGTGGAGGGTGCGGTGCGGACACTCGTGGCTGGCCCTGCGGTGGAAGGTGCGGTGCGGACACTCGTGGCTGGCCCTGCGGTGGAAGGTGCGGTGCGGACACTCGTGGCTGGCCCTGCGGTGGAGGGTGTGGTGTGGACCAGTGTCGTGTGGAGAATGGAGTGGAGCTCAGTGGTGGCGGCGCCCCCTTGGCCCCCATCGCTGTCTCCCTTGGGCCCCTGGCAGTGCGCCTGGAAGTCCATGACGGGGCGTCCCTTCTCGTGCGCGGGCGCCTGGCACTCCACGCTCTCGGGCTTGTTCTCGGTGATCTCCATCACGGGGCCTTGCACGCGAGTATACACGCTCGACTCGTACTCCAGGATGTAGTCGCGCAGGTAGACCAGCGCGCAGTCGCACACCCAGGGGTTCCCCGCCAGGTACAGGTAGGCAAAGTAGTTCTCCTCGGGGAAGAAGCCGTCGGGCACCCTCGGCAGCCGGTTCCTCTCCAGCCGCAGGATCTCCAGGCTGCCCAGCCCGGCCAGCAGCCCCCGGGGCAGCTCCTCGAGCAGGTTGTCGGCCAGGTCGACGACCCTCAGATTCTGCAGCCCCGCGAAGGCTCCCTCAGGCAGATCCCGTATCCCGTTGCCCTGCAGCTCCAGATCCTCCAGGGCGCGCAGGGCGCGGAATCCCCCCGCCGGCAGCCGCGAGAGCGCGTTGTGCGCCAGGGCCAGGCGCTTCAGCGCGGGCATCCCCTGCAAGGCGGGCAGGCTCTGCAGGCCGTTGTGCGACAGGTCGAGCTGCTGGAGGCCGGGCAGCGAGGCGCCGCCGCCGCTCTCCAGGGCGCGCAGGCTGTTGTTGGACAGGTCGAGCTCCACCAGCGCGCTCAGGTGCTGGAAGGAGGCCAGCGAGACGCGGCTCAGGCGGTTGGAGCCCAGCAGCAAGATGCCCGTGTCCGGGGGCAGCCCGGCGGGGACGCTGCTCAGCCCCTGCCCCACGCAGCTCACCTGCAGCAGGTCCTTGATCTTGTTCATCTCGGACTGGCAGGGCGGCGGCACGGCCTCGGGGGCTCCGGCCGCGGCCAGCAGGGTCGCCAGAAGGACGCGCAGGGCGCAAGGCGGCAGCATCGCTGGGGAGGCGGGGAGAGAGGAAGGCAGGCGGTCACAGGGGGGCTTGGGCACCCAGAATAATATAATGGGGGGCGGGGCACCCACAAAGTCAGTGGGCAAAGCTGGGGGTCTTGCCTCCGCAGCCAGCCAGCGAGGCCCCCTTGTTGGATAAAAGCAGCAATGCAAAAGCCAGCTGCAGGTGGCTGGAATGCAAAACAGGATGTTGTTGTTTCGAACTGTACTGTTGGGAAAAAGGGGGAGTCTATTCTCTGTACTGAGCACCGGATGTTAGCTCAGAGTGTCATCTGACCTGTGCTGGAAGTACAGGGGAGGAGTTGTGACTCTTCTGATGGAGTCTGGAGGGAGCAGTCACGTTTCTATGTACTGCTGAATGACAGGAATAAAAGACATGTAAATAGGACTCCTGTCTGTCTCATTTCCCCTCCCTGGGGGGAAAGCAAAGAGAGAGAAGCAGAGGGTGTGTTCACCTCACGTCTAATGAGGAGAATCCGTGGGGGGCTAGGGCACAGAGGCAGAGGGGTCCCCGAGTCCCTCCCCAAGGAGAAGGGGGCCTCTCTGGCTGCAGAGAGAAGGAGCTGCCACCGCTGGCCGCTGCAACACGGACCTGCGAGGCCCCAGGTACATGCCTGCTGCACATGGTGCGTGTGACATCGCGCACCCTACCTGCAGCCGTGTGCAGGTGACGCCGCACCTCTGCGTTAGGATGGCGCGCATCCACGATCCTGAGGATGAGGTGGGAACCCTGTTCAGGCCCGTCTGGGATGTCAGGCCGAGCAAAGAAGAGTGACTAGTGGGGTGCCACAGGGTTCTGTCTTGGGCCCGGTCTTATTCAACATCTTTATCAACGACTTGGATGATGGACTCAAGGGCATCCTGATCAAATTTGCAGATGACACCAAACTGGGAGGGGTGGCTAACACCCCAGAGGACAGGATCACACTTCAAAACGACCTTGACAGATTAGAGAACTGGGCAAAAACAAACAAGATGAGCTTTATCAGGGAGAAATGTAAAGTATTGCACTTGGGCAAAAAAAAATGAGAGGCACAAATACAAGATGGGGGACACCTGGCTTGAGAGCAGGACATGTGAAAAGGATCTAGGAGTCTTGGTTGACCACAAACTTGACATGAGCCAACAGTGTGACGCGGCAGCTAAAAAAGCCAATGCAATTCTGGGCTGCATCCATAGGAGTATAGCATCTAGATCAAGGGAAGTAATAGTGCCACTGTATTCTGCTCTGGTCAGACCTCACCTGGAGTACTGTGTCCAGTTCTGGGCACCACAGTTTAAGAAGGACACTGACAAACTGGAACGTGTCCAGAGGAGGGCAACCAAAATGGTCCAAGGCCTGGAAACGATGCCTTATGAGGAACGGCTAAGGGAGCTGGGCATGTTTAGCCTGGAGAAGAGGAGGTTAAGGGGTGATATGATAGCCATGTTCAAATATAGAAAAGGATGTCACCTAGAGGAGGGAGAAAGGTTGTTTTCTGCTGCTCCGGAGAAGCGGACACGGAGCAATGGATCCAAACTACAAGAAAGAAGATTCCATCTAAACATTAGGAAGAACTTCCTGACAGTAAGAGCTGTTCGACAGTGGAATTTGCTGCCAAGGAGTGTGGTGGAGTCTCCTCCTTTGGAGGTCTTTAAGCAGAGGCTTGACACTTCCGGGGGCGGCACGAACGACAATGGCGGTCTCCTTCCCGCTGTGAAGGGGAAGCTCCGCAAAAACGGGTCGTCCGCTACGGCGAAGCGGAGACCCAAACTGGAAAACCACAGGCAGAGTTAGCCTGTGGCCGTGGGACTCGGCGGGCACCATCAGCGCCCCCCAAAACGTTGAAGGAACCCCGTAAGGGGATCCGGAGCATGAAGGGGCTGGCGCGGTGCTGTGAGTTGATTGTTGTTTTTGTGGAGTGAAGCCGCGAAGCTGCTGTCGGTGAGCGCTGACCCTTCTCCTGGAACAATTCGGCTAAAGAACGCAACAACCCGTGAGTAAGGGGAAAGATTGATTTGGAGACTAACTTTAAAGATTTCGGCCAAAACGGGGGACGCAACCAGGAAGTCCGTCTCCCGGTACTGTTTAAAAGATTCAAAGCAAAGATTTTAAACTTTCTAACGCCTTTGAAGTCGCGCTTTAAAAAGAATTAATTTGAGTATTAATTAAACTGGACTTGGTTTTGGCATTATCTGAGTTTATCTTCTTATTTTTGGACGTTATCGTACCTCTTTCTTAGTGGATTTACAAATCTTTCAAGAAACCCAGGCAGTCGGGCTGCCAGACTGTCAAACTGTCAGTTTGTGGATTTGGCTACTTGGATTGCTACATCGGACTGTTATTTGTTCTGCTGAACTGATACACTGTTTCATGGAACCTGGCACTTTTTGAGACATTGTAAGTAACCTAAGGAGTAACTCTGCTAAGTTTTAAAGCTCTGAAGGACTTTTGGGACTTAGAAGCTGTTGGACACTGTTATAAATGCTTAAGGGATTTTGGAGAGTGCAAGAAACTTTACATGTTTTACACCCTAAGATTTATCTAAACTCCCTCTAGAGGAACTGTGGATTATAACTGCTGGGGAACTGTTATTCTTTTTTTATTTATCTCCTGTCTTGTGGATTCCCATGGGAATAGTTCACTGACTGACCTTGACACGTAGACAGAACTGGGATGAGTGGAACTGGGAGAACAAGATCAGCTAAAACTAAGGCACAACAAACTACTGTAATTTCACATCTGCGCAGATCATCGGTTCCCATTGTACTGGCACAAGAGGAAGAATCAGAGCAGGCCAGGCCAGAAGGAATGGCTGCAGGAGGGGATTCCCCCTCAGTACTTGATAATTTTTTTGAAAAATTGGAAGGCCTGAGCAGGCAAGTATCTGAACAATCATCTAAAATTGATCAAAATACAGCTAGTGTTGACAATTTGACTAAACAAGTGGCTTTAAATGCACAATCAATTGGGAAGCTGTTTGAAGCTACAACAGAAAATCGCAAAATAGCTGAGGAGGCTAAACAGAAAGCAGAGGCCGTACAAGAGGAAGTCAAACCTATGCGCAAGCAGATTGGTGAACAGCAGGCCTATCTGTCTATGATTGAATTACGAAGTAAGGAAAATAATTTGAGATTGAGGTCAGTCCCTGAGCTTGAAAAAGGAGATTTAATTGACTACTTGACAAAAGAATTCACAAAATTTTGGCCTTTGGAAGAAGACAAAGATTTCAGAATTCTAAGTGCATTCAGATTGGGAAAAGTCGTGAAAAAGGGCAAGCCTAGAGACTGTTTGATCTCTCTGAGAACGAAGGAGGAAAGAGATAAGATACTGAGTGCACACTTTCTAAAATCACTCGAAATTCAAGATTTGAGAGTGGAAATCTATAAAGACATCCCGAAACATTTATTGGAGCTCAGATCTTGTTACGCAGATCTTGTCAAACTGTTGAGAAGTAATTCAATTGCCTTCAGGTGGGAATTTCCCCAGGGACTATCCTTTAACTTTAGAGGGAAGAAAGTGAAAATCAAAACAGCTGAAGATAAGGAAAAAATTTTGAGTGATCACGGAAAGACCTTCAGAAAGGGACTGTAGAACCGGGAGCCTTGGGTTCTGGACTACCAGGATTGTTACCTGCACCTTTGGGGCCTGAAGACCAGGAGAAAGAGACACCACCACAAAAGGGAGAATAGAAACGTTCAGGATGTCTCTGCAGCTTTTAAGTTGGAATATTAACGGCTTTAATTCCCCGGAAAAAAGGAAGAGGATTTTTCATTTATTAAAAAAGGAACAATTAGATATCATCTGTTTGCAGGAAACACATGTGATCAGGCTCCACAGAAAAGTGGTAATCAATAAGAGACTAGGTCAAGAATTTATTTCATCGGACCGAGTGAAGAAAAGAGGAGTTGTGATATATGCAAAGGAGAGCCTGTCACCAAAATTCCTTTTTAAAGACGAGCAAGGAAGAATTTTGGCAATTGAAGTGCAAATACAAGGGGGGAAATTTTTAATTTGGGGAATTTATGCTCCGAACGAGGGGAAATCGGAATTTTACAAGAAGCTGCACGAGACAATGCTGGACTATATGGACTATAACAACATCATTATGATGGGTGATATGAATGGGGTGGTATCTACAAACATGGACAAAGCGCAAAACCAAAGTATGACCAAAGAGGGCAGACGACCAAAAACTTTTTTTGAATTAACTGACAATATGAACTTGGTTGACATCTGGAGGACAAAGAACCCCCTGGGAAGAGAGGGGACATTTTTCTCTGAAGCCAAAATGACATGGACAAGAATCGACCAAATTTGGATAACTAGAGGACTGGCACCCAAGACTAGAAAGGTGGAAATCTGCCCAAAAACCTGCTCTGACCATAACGCAGTAAAGATGGAAATGAGGCTAACTACAACCGGCTCCTTTAGATGGAAGATGAATGACACCTTATTTAGAGACCAGGAGATTGTTAAAAAGGCCCAAAAGACTCTGAGTGATTATTTTGAAATAAATTTGAAAACTACAGTGGAAAAAAAGAGTAATCTGGGATGCAAGTAAGGCGGTTATGAGGGGGTTTCTGATACAACAGAATACGATAAAGAAAAGAGCCCAGAATGAGAAAAAAGATAAGATTTTGGACAAAATAAAAGAAGGTGAGAAAAAATTAAGACTGAAACCAAAGTCACAGGAGATTCTGAGAGAAATTAAACTTTATCAAGCACAATATTCAAAACTGATAAATCAGGAAGTAGAATGGAAAATCAAACAAATGAAACAAAGGACTTTTGAATCTGCAAACAAATGTGGAAAACTGCTAGCTTGGCAGTTGAAAAAGAGACAGAAATTGAATACGGTTACTAACTTAGAAGTTGAAGGGAGAAACATTTAGAACCCTGTGGAGATTAGAAAATGCTTCCAGAGATATTTTAAACAACTTTATACCCAAGGGCTGCAAAAAGAGACTGAGATAGACCAATTTTTAAGAAACAATGGATTACCAAAACTCACTCAAGAAAATAAGACAATGTTGAACTATAAAATAACAGAACAAGAGATTGAAGGTGCCATTCAGAATATGCAACTGGGCAAATCTCCAGGGCCGGGTGGTCTTACCTCTAGAATCATAGAATCATAGAATCATAGAATCATAGAGTTGGAAGAGACCACAAGGGCCATCGAGTCCAACCCCCTGCCAAGCAGGAAACACCATCAGAGCACTCCTGACATATGGTTGTCAAGCCTCTGCTTAAAGACCTCCAAAGTAGGAGACTCCACCACACTCCTTGGCAGCAAATTCCACTGTCGAACAGCTCTTACTGTCAGGAAGTTCTTCCTAATGTTTAGGTGGAATCTTCTTTCTTGTAGTTTGGATCCATTGCTCCGTGTCCGCTTCTCTGGAGCAGCAGAAAACAACCTTTCTCCCTCCTCTATGTGACATCCTTTTATATATTTGAACATGGCTATCATATCACCCCTTAACCTCCTCTTCTCCAGGCTAAACATGCCCAGCTCCCTTAGCCGTTCCTCATAAGGCATCGTTTCCAGGCCTTTGACCATTTTGGTTGCCCTCCTCTGGACACGTTCCAGTTTGTCAGTGTCCTTCTTGAATTGTGGTGCCCAGAACTGGACACAGTACTCCAGGTGTGGTCTGACCAGAGCAGAATACAGTGGCACTATTACTTCCCTTGATCTAGATGCTATACTCCTATTGATGCAGCCCAGAATTGCATTGGCTTTTTTAGCTGCCGCGTCACACTGTTGGCTCATGTCAAGTTTGTGGTCAACCAAGACTCCTAGATCCTTTTCACATGTACTGCTCTCAAGCCAGGTGTCACCCATCTTGTATTTGTGCCTCACATTTTTTTTGCCCAAGTGCAATACTTTACATTTCTCCCTGTTAAAATTCATCTTGTTTATTTTTGCCCAGTTCTCTAATCTGTCAAGGTCGTTTTGAAGTGTGATCCTGTCCTCTGGGGTGTTAGCCACCCCTCCCAGTTTGGTGTCATCTGCAAATTTGATCAGGATGCCCTTGAGTCCATCATCCAAGTATTATAAGTCTTT
Organism: Podarcis vaucheri; assembly: GCF_965113315.1. NCBI lineage: Eukaryota > Metazoa > Chordata > Lepidosauria > Squamata > Lacertidae > Podarcis > Podarcis vaucheri. Next base: position 1,671,691 of record NC_138751.1, on the reverse strand, counting down.
GAAAGATCATCTGATTCAACCATTAAAAGAGGTTTGTAATGAGATTATTGGGGGGGGGGGGAGAAGGCACCGGAGTCGTGGAAAGAAGCTTTCATCACATTGATACCTAAATCTGAAACTGAAAAGACACAACTTAAGAACTACCGTCCCATTTCCCTGTTAAATGTGGATTACAAAATTTTTGCAGATATTTTGGCAAATAGACTAAAAAGAGTGTTAAATGAAGTGATTCACAAGGACCAGGCAGGCTTTCTTCCAGGTAGACATTTGTCTGACAATACAAGGAACATTATTGATATATTGGAACTTTTGCCAATGAACACCAATACAAAAGCAGTATTGATTTTTATTGATGCGGAGAAGGCCTTTGACAACATTTCATGGAAATTTATGAAGGAAAATCTTAAAGGGATGGGAGTGGGACGGGGGTTTGAAAACTGTATAGAAGCAATTTATTCAGAACAAAAGGCCAAATTGATAGTTAATAATGTGGTGACAGAAGAGTTTAAGATTGAGAAAGGATCACGACAGGGTTGCCCTATTTCCCCACTGCTATTTATTTTGGTCCTGGAGGTGCTCTTGAACATGATCAGAGGGGACCGGTTGGTTGAAGGAATCCAGGTCGGAGCTAAACAGTATAAACTTAAAGCTTTCGCAGATGACTTGGTTTTGACATTACAGGAGCCAGAATCTAGTACGAAAAGGGTCTTAGAACTGATTCAAGAATTTGGTCGGGTGGCGGGATTTAAATTAAATAAGCAGAAAACTAAGGTTTTGGAAAAAAACTTGACAACTTCAGAAAGGGAAAGGTTTCAGAAGGAGACAGACCTAAATGTGGTGAAAAAGGTGAAATATCTAGGGGTTAATATGACAGCTAAAAATCTAAATTTATTCAAAGATAATTATGAAAAATGTTGGTCAGAAATTAAAAAGGACCTAGAAATTTGGTCAAAATTGAAGCTTTCCTTGTTGGGCCGAATTGCTGCTATAAAGATGAATGTACTGCCAAAAATGTTGTTTTTGTTTCAGACCTTGCAGATTGTGGACAAGATGGAGTGTTTCAAGAGGTGGCAGAGAGATATCTCCAGGTTTGTCTGGCAGGGCAAAAAGCCCAGAATAAAATTTAAAATATTAACTGATGCTAAAGAAAGAGGGGGGTTTGCCCTGCCAGACATGAAATTGTACTATGAATCAGCAGCTTTCTGCTGGCTGAAGGATTGGCTACTTCTGGAGAACACTGACATTTTGGATTTGGAAGGGTTTAACAATGTATTTGGATGGCATGCATACTTGTGGTACGACAAGGTTAAAACTCATAAAGCTTTCAAGAACCATATTGTCAGGAAGGCAGTGTTCAATGTCTGGACAAGATATAAAGATTTATTAGAAAGTAAGACCCCAAGGAGGTTGTCACCAATGGAAGCTATGGCTCAGAAAAGACTCAATATGGAGGCCAACTGGCCAAAGTATTGGGAAATAGTAGAAAAAGATGGAAATACATGGAGATTGCAGAGTTTTGAGAAACTAAAGGATAAAGTGCGAGATTGGTTACATTATGCTCAGATCAGAGAGGTCTTTAATATAGACAAAAAAATAGGCTTCCAGGTGGAAAAATCGAAACTAGAAACAGAACTGTTAGAACCAAAAACTAAGGTACTTTCAAAAATGTATAACTTGCTGTTAAAATTTAACACTCAGGATGAAACGGTCAAATCAGCTATGATAAAATGGGCGCAAGACATTGGGCATAATATTATGTTTGCTGACTGGGAAAAGTTATGGGCCACCGGAGTGAGGTTCACGGCATGTAATGCCTTGAAAGAAAATATTATGAAAATGATATACAGGTGGTACATGACCCCAGTCAAGCTTGCAAAAATATACCATTTGCCAGACAATAAGTGTTGGAAATGTAAAGAAACTGAAGGAACATTCTTCCACCTTTGGTGGACGTGCCCAAAGGTTAAGGCTTTCTGGGAAATGATCTATAATGAGCTAAAAAAGGTATTCAAATATACCTTCCTTAAGAAACCAGAGGCCTTCCTTTTGGGTATTGTCGGCCAAATGGTGCCAAAGAAGGATAGAACTTTTTTTATGTATGCGACAACAGCAGCAAGAATACTCATCGCAAAGTATTGGAAGACTCAAGATTTGCCCACTCTGGAAGAATGGCAGATGCAACTGATAGACTACATGGAACTGGCAGAAATGACTGGCAGAATCCGGGATCTGGGAGAAGAGATAGTGGAAGAGGACTGGAAGAAATTTAAGATCTACTTGCAAAAGTATTGTAAACTGTATGAATGTTAGAATGATGTAGGATATAAAGGTAACGTGGCGTTAGTGACAAATTTGAAAGGAGTATGTAAAAATTGGTTTATAAGAACAAAGGTGAAACTTGAACAATATTATGTTAAGCTCAAATAACTGATAAGAAATGGGAAAAATTGGAGACGTAATAGTTGAATTGTATAACAAAAGATAAGATTTGAAAGAAGGTGAAGTATTGCTGAATAAGATTTTATAAACAGGAACACAGAAAAGGGAGATGTGAGGGAGTCATGAAAGAGGGTTATGGAAATAGTATTTAAGAAATTGAATCATTTTCTTTCTTATGTTTTTTATGTTTTTTTGCTTGTTCTTTCTGTATGTTTTGTATGTTTTTCTTGTCTTTTGGTGTTTTTCTTTTTCTGGATTGTGAATGGGAAGTTTGTTGGTTGTCTAAATTGTTTAAAACACTTAATGAATATTTTATAAAAAAATAAAATAAGCAGAGGCTTGACAACCATATGTCAGGAGTGCTCTGATGGTGTTTCCTGCTTGGCAGGGGGTTGGACTCGATGGCCCTGGTGGTCTCTTCCAACTCTAGGATTCTATGAAGGTTGTCTCTGAGCACGTGCAGAATACTGTTCCTTCTCCTTGGGAAGCCAAATCAGCTTTCCTTCTGCATGCCGAGAGAGGCGTGCGCTCCTCCCTGACCTTTTTTTATGGGGGGTGTCTCTGGGGCTTCCTGCAAGAAGCATCACTGCCGTGTCCCCCGCCCAGCCTGCACCCAGGACGTGCCCCCTGAGGGTCCCGAGGGTCCGGCCAGGGAGAAGGGCCTCTGACGTCAGAGCAGGAGCAGCAGGGGTCCCAGGAGCCCCCGAGCCAACTGCATTCTGTCTCGGAGAAGGTTTCCCAACAGGCAAGGGAGGGAACTCTATTCCACCACACCCCGGAACTTGAAGGGACCCCCAAGGGACATCTAGTCCAGCCCCCTGCTAGGCAACCAAACATTTCTGCAAGCGAGTCCGAGTTAGGGGGGGTTTGCTTGTCGATCTCTCTCTCTCTCTCTCTCTCTCTCTCTCTCTCTCTCTCTCATGCACGCAAACCCTTTCCTTGGGGCTGATGCTCTTCGGCAAACTGGATGGAACCTCAAATGTCCAGATGCGCCCCAAATTCAGCTCGGCTGGATTGTGACCTTCCAAGCAGAAACCCCGAGGGAAATGGCTTGGAGGTGCCTCTGGGGGCGACCCAGAGACACAGGCTGGCCTCCTGGGGAGGCGGGGGGGGGCGCGTCTTCAGGCTCCTGGTCTTGTCTCTTAATTCCAGTGGGAAGCCCCAGGACTCTTGAACCCAGGGCCGGAGTAAGTAAGGGGAATCCCTGCCCTGGGACTAGGGGGGAAGCGAGCCTCCTCTTCGGGCGAGGAGAGACAAAAGTGGATTTAACGGATCTCTTCTGCCCCAGGAGGGGTGGGAAACTTGCGCCCCTCCTCCCGCTCTTGTTAGACTACAACTCCCATCATCCCTGACCATTGGGGGCCCATCTGTCAGGGATGCTTCAGCTCAAGTTCCTGCATCTCCGCGGGTCGGACTAGATGTCCCTCGGGTGCCTTTCCAGGGCTGCAATTCTACCATCACCTCTGTTTCAAAACAGCTGCGCTGGTTGCCAGTTTCATTTCCGGGCCCAGTTCAAGGTTTCAAGCCCTGAAGTATTCCAGCCCCCCAACACCTGAAAGACCCCCCTCACTCCCTCCAGACCCTCCCAAGTGCTGAGGTGAGCAGAGGGGGCCCCTCGGTATTCCCTCTGTCCTTGGAGCCTTGGTGGGGGGTGACATCCCGGGGACAGGGGGCCTGCCCTCTCTGTCGCGACCCCTGACCTGTGGAACTCCCTGCCTAGGGAGCGGCGCCTTGCCGAAGACTCTCCTTCTCTGGCTTGACTTCTTTTGACCCTCGAGGGCTATTTTTCATGACCCGCCTTATTTCAGTGGTGGGTCAGTTACTTAAAGTCGTTTTTAATTATATTGTGTTTTGATGCGTCCTGGGACCTTTGGATGAAGGCTGGGTAATCAATCAATCAATCAGTCCTGACTGCAGAACAAGCACCCCATTTTCCAGGGAGCGAACCACAAGCTTTCTCGCCACAGCTAAGAACATGGTTTCCCCTTCTCGTTCCAGCCTGGCGAGGAATTCTGTTGCACCCAAAAGCTTGCCAGCTGCTTTTCCGGCCGGGTTGGCAAGAGCAGGCCGCGGGGTCTTCCAGCAGAACTCCCTCCCCTCCGCAAAAAAATTAATGTCTTCCACACACCCTGAATCTTACCTTCCTCCTCTGCTTCTCCTGGTCCCACTCAACGCCTTGCTCGCTCGCTCACTCTCTGGCGCCCTGACTCGAACCCACAGCCCTATCTCCTGCGCCCTGAGCAGCGGAAGCCCCTCTGTGGTTTCCTGAGCCCCCACCGCCTGCCTCCCCTTCCAGCGCCCTCCCCAAGGGAAAGACAAGACTGGGACTTTCCTGGGAGAGGAGCTGAACCCAAGTCTGCCAGCACCAGATTATGGCGTCCTCCTCTGGTCGCCTCGCCTCCAAAAGGGCTCCCGGCAACTGGGGCTTCGTGCGGCAGCCGCTGCCCTGCGGAACTCCCTGCCTCTTGAGATCCAGCAGGCGCCTTCCCTGCATTTTCAGCCCCTGCTAACAACAGATGAGCCTGTCCCCAGTCGCTTAGAAAAATGAGGCGAGTGTAAAAGAGTTTCAGCGCTTTCATCTTCTGTGCCTTTTTGAACCATGAATTTCTCTCTCTCGATTTCCTTGTTTTACCTCTTTTTGCAAACCTCTCCGAGTCGCCTTTTCTTTTATTACAATCAAGCGGCGTATATAGGTTTTATGGGATGGATAAAGTAAGAAGTGAACGAGGCAGCAGCAGCCCCGCTCCCGTCTCACCCATGAACCAGGGTTCAAAGTTATTCTACTGCAAACAAGAAAAGACACAAGTTTCTGCTAAGAATCCAGTGTCCAATTCTTGGGACCCCAATTTAAGAAGGATACTGCCCAGCTGGAAGGTGTGTAGAGAAGGGAGACCAAGAGGATGAAGGGTGTGGAAAACAAGCCTGATGAGGAACGTGTGAAAAATCTGGGGGTGTTTAACCTGGAAAAGAGCAGACTGGGAGGAAATACGAGAAGAGGGAACAAGCTTGTTTTCTGCTGCTCTGGAGGGGAGGACTCGAACCCATGGCTTCAAACAACAAGAAAAGAGATGGCTATGAAATACAAGGAAGGACTTTCTGATTGCAAGAGCTGTTTGACATTGAAACAGAGGACCTTGGAGGTTTTTGAAGAGACGCTGGATGGACACCTGTCAATGGTGCTTGAGGTGCGATTCCTGCGTTGCAGGGGGTTGGGCTGGATGACCCCTGGGGGTCCCTTCCAATTCTAGGATTCTATCCAGAGGTGGCCGTAGATGGAAAGACAGGACACATGAGGCATTTGCCAGGACGTTGCAGAGGCCAGCTCAGAAAGTGTCTGTGTGTGTGTGTGTGTGTGTGGGTGTGTTTCAAAATAGCACAACACTGGTCACATTATCTTTTATCGGGCCTCTGCAAACATGCGCAGACTTTGCAATCGCACACAACCGGGTCTGCTTTGCAGAGACAGCTCATCATGTCTCCATCTGGGTTTGGTGAGGGCAGACCTTCCGAGAACCTCAGAAAAACCCCGCTGTTCAGACCTGCTCGTTGGGGTGCAGGACACAAAATTCAGGTCAAGCAGCTCGGAGACCCCAGAGGTCCCCTGGAGCCACAGCTAGGAGCTCCCTGTGCCACACACACTCCGGGGCTGATTCATGCGCAGCGCTCCTACTCCTGGAGCTCCTCTCCTGGGAAGGGGTTGCTCGGCACGGCGTTGAGTTGCCCCATGGCGAAGATGGCGAGGGTGCCAATGGCGAAGAGAGCCATGGCCGCCCAGAAGCACATCTTGTCAATCACCTTCCCGATCAGCACCCAGTTTTCCATCTCCTGCAGGGAGAGAGAAGCAGGACGGGGGTCAGAGGGCTGCCTGTGGAGGGGGGCAGGCCCCAAAGGTGGGGGGCAGGCAGGAGAGACATTTGGGGGGGCCTCCAATCCCCTAATAGGGACGCGGGTGGCACTGTGGGTTAAACCACAGAGCCTTGGACTTGCCGATCAGAAGGTTGGTGGTTTGAATCCCCGCGACAGGGTGAGCTCCCGTTGCTCGGTCCCTTCTCCTGCCAACCTAGCAGTTCAAAAGCACGTCAAAGTGCAAGTAGATAAATAGGTACCGCTCCAGCGGGAAGGTAAACAGCGTTTATGTGTGCTGCTCTGGTTCGCCAGAAGCGGCTTAGTCCTGCTGGCCACATGACCCAGAAGCTGTACGCCGGCTCCCTCGGCCATTAAAGTGAGATGAGCGCCACAACCCCAGAGTCGGTCATGACTGGACCTACTGGTCAGGGGTCCCTTTACCTTTACCAATCCCCTAATAGGAACCAGGCTGCAAACGCAGCCTGGATAGCTCCGTCGGTTAGAGTGTAGCACTGATCATGCCAAGGTTCTGGGTTCGATCCCCCGATGGGACAGCTGTTTATTCCTGCCATGTGGGGGGGGGGGCTGGATGACCCTAAGGGTCCCTTCCACCTCTACGGTTCTAGATTTTGCCACCCAGAAGATGCCAGAATACAATCCCGGCTGAGATCGAGAGGAGTTTATTTATTACATTTGTGTGCCCTTTTTCTTTTGCTCCTCAAGGAGCTCAAGGGTGGGACATAGGCAGTGTTTTCTTTCCTGGGGGGATCCTGAACCCCTAAACATTTTGCGAATCTTTGTACTTTTGTCCATTTACTGTATTTATTCTTCCCAATTTGCACTATGAAATGGTGATTTTCTTGAGTCAAAATGAGAGTACCCCTAAACATTTGTGTGTGTGTGTGTGTGTGTGTGTGTATCCCGCCCTCCCCAGCCAAAGCTGGGCTCAAAGCAGCTAACAACAGTAAAATAATACAGTATTCTAATATCAATTCAGAATCAAATTAATGGCAACCATTGGGCAAGAGTTCTATGAGGATTACTGAAGGAGGGGGTCAGGCTGTGCCCTGTGGAACAGCTTCGTCTTGCAGGCCCTGCGGAAAGATGTCAAGTCCCGCTGGGCCCTAGTCTCTTGGGACAGAGCCTTCCACCAAGTCGGGGCCAGTACTGAAAAGGCCCTGGCCCTAGTTGAGACCAGTCTAACCTCCCTGTGGCCCGGGACCTCCAAGATGTTTTTGTTTGAAGACCGTAAGGCCCTCCGTGGGACATACCAGGAGAGGCGGTTCCCTAGGTACGAGGGTCCTAGGCCGTGTAGGGCTTTAAAGGTTAAAACCAGCACCTTAAACCTGATCCTGTACTCCACCGGGAGCCAGTGCAGCTGGTATAGCACCGGATGAATGTGATCCCGCAGCGAAGACCCCGTAAGGAGTCTCGCCGCGGCATTCTGCACCCGCTGGAGTTTCTGGGTCAGTCTCAAGGGCAGCCCCACGTAGAGCGAGTTACAATAATCCAGTCTGGAGGTGACCGTCGCATGGATCACAGTGGCTAGGTCAGGGCGAGAGAGATAAGGAGCCAACTGCTTAGCTTGGCAGAGATGAAAAAATGCCGCCTTTGTTATAGCTGCAATCTGCGCCTCCATAGAGAGGGAGGTATCGAAGATTACACCCAAACTCTTAACGGACGGTGCTGGCACTAATTGCACCCCCGCAAGAGATGGGAGTTGCCCCCCCAATCCCAAACATATTTTTTAGAAGAAAAAAAGCACTTTGCATAGGGTTACCCCAACCACCCCCCCCCCGCTATTCTCACAACAACCTGCAAGGAAAGTGAGTTGGGGAGGCAGCGACTGGGCCAAGGTCACGTGTAACGGCCTCCCTGGCAAAGCAAGTGGCGGGATTTGAACCCTGGTCTCTCGCAGGTCCTCTCCCAACAACGTCCGGGAGGCGGGGGGGGGTTGGAGGAAAGACGGGGGCTCACCGCACTGTCAGCACTCTGTTCCCTGGTGCTCTCAGCAATGAAGTTGCAGGCGTCCACACACTCCTTGATTTCGGGCGCCAGGCTTGCCAGGTTCTTGTAGAGGGTGCTGGTTCCTCCCACGTCCAGGCCGTCTGCGGGGGGGGAGGGGGGAGGAATATACCTTAAGAGCTTGCCAAAGTTGGCGACGCACAAATTTGCACACTCATGCACATCTCACAACTCCACCTTCGCCAAAGAAGGATGTTGCACACCAGGTTGGCAACCCTAAACCTGTAGTTTAAGGCTGAATTCTGTTTTTTTAAAAAAGATATTTATTAAAGTTTTACAAATTATATCAAACAAAACAATACACACAAACACAAACAAAAAAAGAACAAGTATAATTTCATAACCTTATCTTCTTAAAACATATTTCACTGACCTCCTCATACCTCCCCTTTCTGCATTCCCATTTCAAAAATTTAGTTCGGCAAATCCTCTCTCTTAATTTTGTCTAATTATCATCCTTACTTTCCTTTCACTTAATCTTTACAGCTGTACTCCATTTGATTTTAAAAGCCACATTATTCTAAAGTTCAGTTTAAGGCTGAATTCTGGACACAATGGGATTTGGGTTACCATCCAAGATGCGGGAGGAAAGATTTAATAATAGGACATTTTATCATATGTGGCGGGGTTGTAATGCAATTTAAAAATTTTTTGGGAAATGATACATAATGAATTGAAGAAAATGTTCCACTTAACATTTGTTAAAAAACCGGAAGCATTTCCGTTAGGGATTGTAGGGAAAGACCTGCCAGAAAACAGAAAAAACATCTTCATGTATGTGACAACGGCCACGAGAGTCCTAATAGCACAAGGATGGAAGTCTGAAGAAATTCCAACTAAAGAATCATGGCAAGAAAAATTGATGGACTATGCAGAGCTGGCAAAATTGACACACAAGCTACGGGACAAGGATAACTGTAACTTTAAAGATGAATGCGAAAATGATGGATTGTGCGGAGTTAGCCAAACTGACCAGCAGGATTCGGGATCAGGGCGATCAGAAATCCCAGGACAATTGGAGTAAATTTATTGTAAACTTAAAGGATAACTGTGAAAATTTAAAGACACTAGCAGGACTGATGTAATCCCTATGATGTAGATAAGATGTAAAAAGTTAAAATACGCGAGTGGGTTTGATAAAGGGATACCAGCTGAAGGGAAGGAGGGAAGTCGCAAGCTGGGCAGAGCGAAAAAGGTTTATATGTTGATTCATGTACTGTAAGAACGACTGTGTAAAGAAAATAATAAAAAATTATTGGGGGGGAATAAATGAAGGAGAGGACTCAAACTCATGGCTTCTAGTGATTCCAACTAAACTAACTTTCTGACAGTGAGAGCCATTTGACAGAGAAACAGATTTCCTGGGACTTCCCTTCCTTGGAGGTTTTTAAACAGAATCTGGGGGGGGGGCACCTGTCGGGGATGCTTTAGCTGAGATCCCTGGGGCGGGTTGGACTAGATGACCCTTGAGCAGTGGCGTAGCGTGGGTTCTCAGCACCCGGGGCAAGGCAAGTAATTTGCGCCCCCTAACCCGTGGATTTTAGCACTCGAGTCTCTTCCGTGCCCGCCCAGATGTTGCGCCAGGTGCGGCAGGCCCCCCCTGCACCCCCCACACTACGCCACTGCTCCCACCACAAGTCTTCAGGACAGCTATCTGAAGGCTGGCGCGGGGAGAAGGTCTCTCTGCCCCACCACCAGGCTTCGGAGGAGTTCCGAGGACAGTGGGGAAGACGCGCTGCGCTTCCCCACTGTCCCGGAGATTTCCCTATGGACTTTTGTCTTGCGAAGGGCCGGCCAAACGCGCGCCCCCCAATGTTGTGCCCGGTGCGGCCGGCACCCCTGGCACCCCCCACGCTACGCCACTGCCCTTGAGGGTCCCTTCTGACTGTGCGATTCTAGGAGCGCCGGGGCGTCTCCACCAGCAGCCCTTTGTCCCCTTCCTGCCCACCCGTGACCCCCAGATTCCCCCCCCAGGGGGGGACTCACAAGCCGTGCTGTATCCCGGCACCCTCTGGAGCCCGTGGCGCTTTCCCTGGCGCTCAAAGAGGATCTCGCTTCGCGGCTTCTTCAAGATATACTCCTCCGCCTTCAGGATCACCCCGAAGGAGCTGCGCCGTCGAGGGCGGGGGGCGTCCCAGGGGTCTTCTTCCGCCGGCTCCAAGCTGGAGCCCAGGTAGCGTGGAAGGAGCTCCAAAAAGACCTGGGATGGGGGGAGACAGGAGACGGGGGCCGTTCGAAAAACACCTTTTCTTAGGACCTGTTTGGATCTGTCGGTTCCAAATTCAACCTCAACCATCCTGTAAATTTTTTGGGGTGTGTGTGTGTGTGGGGCTTAATTCTTGCCATTTTTTCCCCGCAAGGTGAAGGCAACCCTGTTTAAAGGTAAAGGGACCCCTGACCGTTAGGTCCAGTCGTGATCGACTCTGGGGTTGCGGCACTCATCTCGCTTTACTGGCCTTGGGAGCCGGCGTCCAGCTTCCGGGTCATGTGGCCAGCATGACTAAGCCGCTTCTGGCGAACCAGAGCAGCACACGGAAACGCCGTTTACCTTCCTGCTGGAGCGGTATCTATTGATCTACTTGCACTTTGACATGCTTTCGAACTGCTAGGTTGGCAGGAGCAGGGACCGAGCAACGGAAGCTCACCCCGTCGCGGGGATTTGAACCGCCAACCTTTGGCAAGTCCTGGGCTCTGTGGTTTAACCCACAGTGCCACCCACGTCCCTTCAGCCCTGTTTTAATGTTTAACAGACCACTGTATTTTAATACTTTGTTGGAAGCTGCCCAGAGTGGCTGGGGAGACCGGAAATAATAGTAGAAATAATAAATTATTATCATTATTCTTCAAATTATGTTTTGGGCTGCGAGGAACTCAAACCAGCTATTGTTTTCGTGGCTGGACGACACTGAGCTCGGTTTGTCGAAGAAGCACGCTGCTTTTTGGAAAGCCGAATAGTTTTCATGTTCCCTCTAAGCAGGAGGTCCTGGGTTCAAATTACAACAGCCGGTCTGGGAACGACTCCAGAGTCCCCAACCCCAGAGACGAAAGTTGGGGACCAGACCCTGCAGGGGGTCCAGTTGAGAAATCCCGAGCCCTTCCCAATTGGGGACTTTTTGGCAGGACCGCCCCCCCCAAATAAAACTTTATAAATGCCCTCGCATGGGCTTGGTTTGTGCAGGAGCGCCCCCAATCTGAGTGGGGCTGGCTTCACTGGCCTTCTTGGGCAAATGGCAGAAGCCAGACCCCCCCCGGCCCCCCCATCCTCACGTGTTTCAGCCGCTGCGACATGGTGTGGGTGCTGGGGCTGCGCAGGGAGACGTTGAGGACGATGACGCAATTTGTGACGATCAGGGTGGCCACCACCATCACAAACAGCAGGTACCTGCCCGGCAGAAGGACACAGGAAACGTGGTTTAAGGTCAGTGTTGTCGACACGGGCCGGCAGCAGCGGCGGCCGTCCAGGGTTTTAGGCCGAGGGTCTTTCTCCCTCCAGCCCCAGCTGGAGGTGTGGCGTGGGGTTCGAATCTGCATGCAAGGCAGGGGGGCTCTCCCGCTGAGCCCTTCCCCTAAAAGCAATGCAAGATCCTAGTCCACATGGAGGAATTGGGGGCTTTCTGCTTGCAAAGCGGAGCTACGGCCCTTCCTAGAGTGTGGGTCTGTGTTGTGGGGCTTCCAGGCCATCCTGAGCCCCCTCCCCTCCAAAATCCACCCCACTAGGTCTAGTTGCCGCCTCCCCATGACACAAATTCCCACCCTGCTCCCCACATATGGGCAAACACTCTCCCGAGAACCCAGGAGTCCTGGCCAGGGGGACGACTCACTTTCCGATCAGGGGGACGCTGAGCGAGGTCTCCGGAACCTTCTGGGCGATTAGGAACAAGAAGACAGTCTGGGCTAGCAGGACAGAGATGCTGACGGTGATTTTCTGGCCTCCCGCTGCCCGGGAAGAAGGCAGGAGTCAGCAAGCCGCGTGAGGAAGCAGCAAAAAAGGCGAATGCGATTCTAGGCTGTGTCAGCGGAAGTCTTGTGTTCCAATCAAGAGAAAGAAAAGTCCTGCTCTGTTCTGCCTTGGGGAGACCCCGCTGGGAGTCCTGCGTCCAATTTTGGGCGCCACAGTTTAAGGGGAATATTGACCAGCTTGGAGGTGTGACTGAGATGATCAAGGTGTCTGGAAGCCAAGCCTGATGAGGAACGGTTGAAAGACCTGGCTATATTTAGCCTGGAGAAGAGGAGACTGAGAGGAGAGATGAGAGCCGTCTTCAAATAGCTCAAGGTTTGCCCCATGGAGATCCCAGGCCACAGGGAGGTTAGTCTGGCCTCAACCAGAGCCAGGGCTTTTTCGGCCGTGGCCCCGACTTGGTGGAACGCTCTGTCCCAAGAGACCAGGGCCCTGTGGGACTTGACATCTTTCTGCAGGGCCTGCAAGACAGAGCTGTTCCGCCTGGCCTTTGGCCAAGGCACAGCCCAATGGTTGCCATTAATTTGATTTTGAATTGATTATAGAATGAATTGATTGTAGAATGTATTTTAATTAATTGATTGTGATTTTATGTGAACGGTGTTATTTTTACTGTTGTTGGCCGCTCTGAACCCGGCTTCAGCTGGGAAGGGTGGGATATAAATAAATAAATAAATAAAAAATAATAATTATTATTATTATTATGGTGGTACCTCGGGTTAAGTACTTAATTCGTTCAGGTCTGTTCTTAACCTGAAGCACCACTTTAGCTAATGGGGCCTCCTGCTGCCGCCACGCCACCGGAGCACAATTTCTGTCCTCATCCTGAAGCAAAGTTCTTAACCCGAGGTACTATTTCTGGGTTAGCGGAGTCTGTAACCTGAAGCGTTAGCGGAGTCCGTAACCTGAGCCCGAGGTACCACTGTATTATTAAGGATGGAGCATGCTTGTTTTCTGCTGCTCCACAGGGTAGGACTCGAACCCATGGCTTCAAGTTGCCAGGAAAGAGATTCCAACTAAACATTTGGAAGGACGTTCTGAGGATAGGAGCCATTGGACTGCTTCCTTAAGCGGAGGCTGGAGAAGGCATTATTTCAGCTGCGATTCCTGTATTTCGTGGGGCTGGGCTAGATGGCCTTTGGGGGTCCCTTCCAACTCTCTCCTCCCCTGCCCTGCCCCCCCTTCCCTCCCCAGGGGGGATGACTCACATTCCGCAGGCAGGAAGTAGACCAGGACCACCAGGGAGGAGATGAGGACGCAGGGGATGATGATGTTGATGATGTAGAAGAGGGGCTTGCGCTGGATGATCAGGTAGTAGCGCACCTCCGAGAAGCCGGGGGCCTCCACCCCGGAGACGGGGGCCAGGACCTTGCGAGCCGGCCGGTGCTGAATGGCCCACTCCCCATTCTCTGGGGGGAGACAGAAGGGGGCATGGCAGTGGGGCTGAGAGAGGCAGAGGGTGGGTTGGGGGGCAAGCGATGCCTCCAGCGTCTCTCCAGGACGGAAAGCAGGGTGGGGGGTCTTCAGGTCTGGACTCGCTGCCCCTCCAGGGTTGTCCCCCCACCACCTCCCAAGGCGGACGCCGGTCCCCTACCTGTGAAAGCCTCTGGGTCAATGACAATCTCCTCCACGGGGACCCCGGTCTCGTCGTCGCCTCCAAATGTAAGCACCACTTCCCTGGCGTTGTACGATTGGGACCTGGCGAGAGATCAAGGGCGAAGCTGTGCTTTTGTGGTGTCTTCCATGAGCTTACTGTATTCTTATTATTTGGAAATTGTTTTTATTTGATTTTACAAATATAAATTTGTATAATGATGATGATGATGATGATGATGATGATGATACCATCTGGCTGGGTTTCCCCAGCTACTCTGGGTGGCTTCCAACAAAACACTAAAATACAATAACCTATTAAACATTAAAAGCTTCCCTGAACAGGGCTGCCTTCAGATGTCTTCTAAAAGTCTGGTAGTTGTTCTCTTTGACATCTGGTGGGAGGGTGTTCCACAGGGCGGGCGCCACTACTGAGAAGGCCCTCTGCCTGGTTCCCTGTAGCTTTGCTTCTTGCAATGAGGGAACCGCCAGAAGGCCCTCGGAGCTGGACTTCAGTGTCCAGGCTGGACAATAGGGGTGGAGACGCTCCTTCAGGTCTACTGGGCCTTTGAGGCCGTTTAGGGCTTTCAAGGTCAGCACCAACACTTTGAATTGTGCTCGGAAACGTACTGGGAGCCAATGTAGGTCTGTCAGGACCGGTGTTATGTGGTCTCGGCGGCCGCTCCCAGTCAGCAGTCTAGCTGCCGCATTCTGGATTACCGTATTTTTCGTCCTATAGGGTGCACCGGCCCATAGGATGCACCTCGGGTTTTTTTTTGGGGGGGGAATGAATAAAAATTTATTCCCCCCCCCCGCCGTGGCTGCCGCCCCAAGCCTTGCGCACACCTGCCCGAAGCACAGGGCACCCTCCGGAGGGCTCCCTGTGCTTCGTGCGACAGGCTGCCGCCCCAAGCCTCGTGCGCTCGGCGGGACCTCCTGCCGGGTGCGCGAGGCTTGCGGATAGCTTCCTGAAGCCCGGAGAGTGAGAGGGGTCGGTGCGCACCGATGCCTCTTGCTCTCCAGGCTTCAGCGAAAGCCTGCACTCGCCCCATAGGACGCACACACATTTCCCCTTCATCTTTGGAGGGGTAAAAGTGCGTCCTATGGGGCAAAAAATACGGTAATTGCAGTTTCCGGGTCACCTTCAAAGGTAGCCCCACGTAGAGCGCATGACAGTAGTCCCAGCGGGAGATAACCAGAGCATGCACCATTCTGGCGAGGCAGTCCACAGGCAGGGAGGGTCTCATCCTGTGTACCAGGTGGAGCTGGTAGACAGCTGTCCTGGATACAGAATTGACTTTATCCCTATGGAGAGATATCTCTGAATCTCAAGACTTCCCCATCCCCTCCCCGGGTCCTAATTGTCAACATTTTCAACCGTATATTATTTCATAATCTATATATTTTGCATCTCTCCATATTGCCCATAGTATTTGTTACATATATAGAGAGATGGCTGTCCCCCCTGGGTTTTTCGTTACCTGCACAGGTGAGGTCACACGCCCACCTCTAGTCACATGTAGAGGAAGTTTGTCCCAGCCCAGGAGGAAACAGGAAGTTCTGATTGGCTGGTCCAGACACCCCCTTTTTATGTCCACTCTAGGAATGTGTTGTATTTGACTGCTCTGTATTTCACATGTCACAGGGACTCTCAGAGGTCATCCAGCCCAACCCCATACAAGGCAGGAATCGCAGCAAAATCAGTCTTTGGGTGATGCAGGTCCCAGCTGCCCTTTCTCCAGCCCCTGACCTGGAGTCCTTGGCAGCGTTTCCTGGGCGCGGGTCCAAGCGAGTGTTTCGAACCCCTCACCATGGGCTCCCCACCCCCCACCCCAGGCTCTCACCGGAAGACGAGGGAGCAGTTCTGCCAGTCGAAGGGGAAGAAGGTGACTTCGATGGCACAGGTGCTGCGGAAGATGGCTGGGGGCAGCCAGAAGATGGACCCCCCGGGGTAGATCAGGACGTTGCAGAAGTAAGCCACCTGGAAATTCCCGTCGATGCTGGAGGGGGGCAGAGAGAGAGAAGGAAGGGGGCAGCAGGGGTGAGGAAGGCGAGGAAGGGCCAGATCTCCTTTTCATAGCAAACAGCCAAGGGTCACAAACCCTGAGAATGCAGCCCCCCCAAAAAGACTCACTTGTTTGTGCTTGGCTGTGGTGGTATTTGTTTTCATGTGTGAGTGGGGTGGGTGGGTGTTTTGGATCAGGTTAACCATATTGATCTGTATGCCGTTGGTGGATTTTTGTCGTTGTCTTGTTGGGCTGTGTGTGTGATAAAGGGGAGCCATATAACGGGGTGAAGGCTTCTTCTTCTATTTGCCCCCATGTCAGTTTCAGTTTGGGATGCGGGTGGCGCTGTGGGTTAAACCACACAGCCTAGGGCTTGCCGATCAGAAGGTTGGCGGTTCGATTCCCGCGACGGGGTGAGCTCCCGTTGCTCGGTCCCTGCTCCTGCCCACCTAGCAGTTCAAAAGCACGGCAAAGTGCAAGTAGATAAATAGGTACCACTCCGGCGGGAAGGTAAACGGCGTTTCTGTTCGCTGCTCTGGTTCGCCAGAAGCGGCTTAGTCCTGCTGGCCACATGACCTGGAAGCTGGATGCCGGCTCCCTCGGCCAGTAAAGCGAGATGAGCGCTGCAACCCCAGAGTCGGTCACGACTGGACCTAATGGTCAGGGGTCCCTTTACCTTTTACCAGTTTCAGTTTATTGGTTAGTTTTTCGAAGGAACAGAAGTGAATAGCACAGAACCTGCACCAGCGGCGCTGACACAAAACCCCACGTATATTAAGTATAATAGAAACATCGCCACCCGACCCCCCCACCCCTTTCCCTGAATGTCTCAACAAATGAAGCTGATCTGTAAAAAAATCTTACTTGGAGAGGGGAGGAGAGAGAGAGAGATTGCACATACTTTTGTAAACTAATAAAATCTTTAATAAAAATACATTTTGAAAAGTAAGACTCACTTGTTTTCCAGGACGATGTCTGGAAGCCAGACCTTGTCCGCGGGGACCTGAAGCGCTTTGACGCCGCCATAGTCCTCGCTCTTGTATTCCAGCCGGTAATCGAGCCATTGCTGAGATGATAGAAGCACAGAGCTGGAGGGTCAAAAGAGGGTCCCCGAAGGTCATCCATCCCAACCCCCTGCGATGCAGGAATCTCAGCTGACGCATCCGTGGCAGGTGGACCCTCCAGCCTCTGCTTAAAAACCTCCAAGGAGGGAGACGCTGCCACCTTCCAGCCCAGCGGCTTTTACTGCCAGAAAGTTCTTCCTGATGTCGAGCCGGAATCTGTTCCCCACCCCACGGCTTCTCTGGGGAGCAGAAGCCCCAAATGCCCCCACCATCTAGGGGGAGTAGCAGCCTGAGACTTACATGTGTAATCCAGACGTTCGTGGTCAGGGTCTCTTCCTTCTCGTTCTGAGGAGAGGAAAGGGTGTGGGGTGAAATAAAACATTTAAGGTTATATATAATGTAATATAAATGTTCATTAATGTACCAAGCAAGCGCATACATAGATGTGTGGACCACATGTCTGGAGCAGCACAGGAAAACAGCCCTGATACCATCTTGACTCCCAAACTGACCAAATGATTTCTCTGCAAGGTCTAAGGAAAATGGAAAAGCCTCCCCATTGTCTTTTCCTTCACAAATCCTGCCTTAAGGGTATGTCTGTGTATGAATAGGGCGAGCCTGTGACCTGACTCAAGAACTAAGTATTTATCATTAATAATAATAATATATTATTTATACCCCGTCCATCTGGCTGGGCTTCCCCAGCTACTCTGGGCGGCTTCCAAAAGAATATTTAAATACTGTGATACTTCAAACATTAAAAGCTTCCCTAAACAGGACTGCCTTCAGATGTCTTCTAAAAGTCTTGTAGTTCTTGTTCTCTTTGACATCTGGTGGGAGGGCGTTCCACAGGGAGGGCGCCACTATCGAGAAGGCCCTCTGCCTGGTTCTCTGTAACTTGGCTTCTCGCAGCGAGGGAACTGCCAGAAGGCCCTCGGTGCTGGACCTTAGCATCCGGGCTGGACAATAGGGGTGGAGACGCTCCTTCAGGTATACTGGACCTTTGAGGCTGTTTAGGGCTTTAAAGGTCAACACCAACACTTTTAACTGTGCTTGGAAACGTACTGGGAGCCAATGCAGATCTCTCAGGACCGGTGTTATGTGGTCTCCCAGTCCCCAGTCTAGCTGCCGCGTTCTGGATTAGTTGTAGTTTCCGAGTCACCTTCAAAGGTAGCCCCACGTAGAGCGCATTGCAGTAGTCCAAGCATTACAAAAGACTAGCCAGGCTCCCCAGGGTTGGGATACTGCCAGGGAGATAAAGTCCATCATGGCCCCCAAGCCGGCTGCCCAGACGATTCATCGATCTCTCGTAGTCACACAGTATGAGAGCAATTAGCGACACGAGTTCCCTGGAAATACCTTGCCACATTCCAGGGCTCGTGCACACTCTTAGCAGCAGATAATGCACAGCCAGAAGTCGCACTCAGGAGAGCATTATTTACAAGCTTTTATTCAGCGTTGATCAGAACAAAGAAAGACATGCCTGCCTGCCTGCGTCAGTGTCTCAGACAGAGAGAGAAACAAAACTCCCTTTATATATATATATAAGTTCCCCATTTTACCCATGACACCCTTAGTAAAACATCATACATTTGTCATAACTATGTCATAAACTGGGAGAGGGGCCTTCTGGCAGAAACCTGAGTATCAGGTTTGCCCCCCGTTCACCAGTGGAACTCCCTGCCACAGGGGGCAGGGATGACCACTGTGGCGTTCCCAAAGCAAAGGAAGGGCTGGGCTCTGATTAATAGAATACACACAAGGCTTGACCAGCAAGACTCTGGGAGGGGTGCCAATAATAATCTGTCTCCACCCTCCGGCCCAGGTCATTTTATTCACAAAAGAACTTTTTACACAGGGTTCGTAAGAACCAATCAGATTTCAAAAAACCCATGTGGGACAAAGTTAAAGATTAAAACTACAAAGAGTTATTTGAGCATGCATAGTAGTCCAGTTCTAATGGGCCTTAGAAAGCACTGCAAATAACAAGGCCAGTGGAAGTGATGGTATTCCAGCTGAACTACTTAAAATTTTAAAAGATGATGCTGTTAAGGTGCTACGCTCAATATGCCAGCAAGTTTGGAAAACTCAGCAGTGGCCAGAGGATTGGAGAAGATCAGTCTACATTCCAATCCCAAAGAAGGGCAGTGCCAAAGAATGCTCCAACTACCGCACAATTTCACTCATTTCACACGCTAGCAAGGTTATGCTTAAGATTCTACAAGGAAGGCTCAAGCAGTATGTGGACCGAGAACTCCCAGAAGTGCAAGCTGGATTTAGAAGAGGCAGAGGAACCAGAGACCAAATTGCAAACATGCGCTGGATTATGGAGAAAGCTAGAGAGTTCCAGAAAGACATCTACTTCTGCTTCATTGACTATGCAAAAGCCTTTGACTGTGTCGACCACAGCAAACTATGGCAAGTTCTTAAAGAAATGGGAGTGCCTGATCACCTCATCTGTCTCCTGAGAAATCTCAATGTGGGACAAGAAGCTACAGTTAGAACTGGATATGGAACAACTGATTGGTTCCAAATTGGGAAAGGAGTACAGCAAGGCTGAATATTGTCTCCCTGCTTATTTAACTTATATGCAGAATTCATCATGCGAAAGGCTGGGCTGGATGAATCCCAAGCCGGAATTAAGATTGCCGGAAGAAATATCAACAACCTCAGATACGCAGATGGCACAACCTTGATGGCAGAAAGTGAGGAGGAATTAAAGAACCTTTTAATGAGGGTGAAAGAGGAGAGCGCAAAATATGGTCTGAAGCTCAACATCAAAAAAAGGAAGATAATGGCCACTGGTCCCATCACCTCCTGGCAAATAGAAGGGGAAGAAGTGGAGGCAGTGAGAGATTTGACTTTCTTGGGCTCCATGATCACTGCAGATGGTGACAGCAGTCACGAAATTAAAAGACGCCTGCTCCTTGGGAGAAAGGCGATGGCAAACCTAGACAACATCTTAAAAAGCAGAGACATCACCTTGCCAACAAAGGTCCGTATAGTAAAAGCCATGGTTTTCCCAGTAGTGATGTATGGAAGTGAGAGCTGGACCATAAAGAAGGCTGATCGCCGAAGAATTGATGCTTTTGAGTTCTGGTGCTGGAGGAGACTCTGAGAGTCCCATGGACTGCAAGAAGATCAAACCTCTCCATTCTGAAGGAAATCAGCCCTGAGTGCTCACTGGAAGGACAGATCCTGAAGCCGAGGCTCCAAGACTTTGGCCACCTCATGAGAAGAGGAGACTCCCTGGAAAAGACCCTGATGTTGGGAAAGATGGAGGGCAGAAGGAGAAGGGGACGACGGAGGACGAGATGGTGGGACAGTGTTCTCGAAGGGACCAGCATGAGTTTGACCAAACTGCGGGAGGCAGTGGAAGACAGGAGTGCCTGGCGTGCTCTGGTCCAGGGGTCACGAAGAGGCGGACACAACTAAACGACTCAACAACAACAATAACAATAAGTAGTCCAGAGTAAATAAAATAGGAAACAAGGAGGAAAACTTTTAGGAAACCCCAAAGCTCATAAACAGCAACTGACCTGTGTTTCAGAATGCTGATATGTGCCTGTCAGTCGTAGAGAAATCAGAGATGCAGAGGGATGTGGGATTTGATCAGGAATTATTGTCCATGAATCAAACCCAGTCAATGCAACGCTTTCATCATGGACACAATGGCTTGATGCATATTTTATAATTCCTCAGAGTAATCCCATCTGATCACTACAGACCATCAAAGTGGGTGGCTTTAAAAGAGGACATGACAAATTCAGGGAGGGGGAAGAAAGCGATCCGAGTGACTCTGGATGGCAGCCCCTAAAAGCGGGATGGGGGGGTCGGGGGGGGGGTCTGGGGAGGGGAACACGCAGCCCAGCTTACCAGGGAGATGAGGTTGGTGAGGGTCATCTTGATGCTGACTTCCACCACGTCCCCCTCGTTGCGCACCGGGCGGGCGCTTTTGTCGTAGTTGTCGAAAAGGTCGTTGTAGAGGCGGAGGTCCTCGTTGGCCTCCAGCAGCCCTGGAGGATTGAACAGGATCGTAGAATTGTAAAGGTGGAAGGGGCTCCCAAGGGGTCATCTAGCCCAACCCCCTGAAACGCAGGAATCTCAGCTAGATCATACATGGCAGATGGCCGCCCAACCTCTGCTTAAAAACCTCCAAGGAAGGAGAGTCCGCCACCTTCCATCTCGCAGAAAGTTCTTCCTGGTGTTTAGTAAGAATCTTGTGGCTCGAAGCCACGGGTTCGAGTCCTGCCCTCCAGAGCAGGAGAAAAACAATCTTGCTCCCTCTTCCATGCAGCAGCCCTTCCAATATTTGAAGAGGGCTGTCGTATTTGGAATTGTGTGGAGGCTTAATAATAATAATAATAATAATAATAATAATAATAATAATAAATTTATATCCTGCACATCTGGGGTATAAAGCCACTCTGGGCGGCTTCCAACAAAATATCAAAATACCATAATGCATCAAACATTAAACAGGGAAAACAGAATATGAGCCAGTTGAGCAAGAACTTAACCCTAAAACCATTTGGCCTCCCTGCTTCTCAGGGGGTTGGGCTGGATGACCTTCAGAGGTCCCTTCCGATGGGACAATCCTGCTATTCCCCCCACCTTGCTGTCCGCCTTGCTTCAAATAGATACAAAACTGCCCCTCCCTGCAAAACCTCCACTCTCCCTTTATGCCTGACCCTCTTCTCTCCTCCCCCCCCATGAAGCCCCCATCCCTTTCTTACAGAAGGACCCCCAGCAGAGGAGAGTCCCCAGCCAGACTCTTCGCCCCATGGCTTCTCTCGCCTCAGTGGCAGGCTCCAGAGCACAGACTTTTCCCTGAGGTTATTTCGAGGTCGCTTTGGGCTCCCAAAGAAGGGTGTTCGCTTTCAGAGCTGCACTCACTTCCTGCACCTGTCGGTGGATTATATGGCTGCTGCCGGACAGATCTCTGGGACAAGGGGAAAAGGGGAATCTGGAAAGATGAGCTCTTTGCCCTCCAGACACCTCCAGTTTCTCCAGAAGGGTCAAAGGAACTGGCTGCTTTGTAGATCTGCTGGGAGGAGGTGAGAAGCACCTCAGTCCTTCACCCTGCTGAAAGTTTCCTAATTCAGCCTCATCCCACCTGACCTGTGTTATCCGAGAAATCTGAGGGCTCCCTTGGACAAGAAACAAGGACCCCAGCCAGGAATCCCAGAGCAAAACAGCAGCCAGTCGGCTTGGTCTTGATTGAAGTCTGTTGCCACAGGACTCCCACCTGCCACCAGGTGGAACAAGATGGAAGCCCCAAACAAAAGAGAACCCAAACTTTTATTAGCTGCTCATCCCCCATGTTACACACCCCCCAAACTACATCACTCATACATCATGAAATGGGAGGTCTGGTGGCCGTAATCTGAGCATCCTGGACCCTGCCCCATGGTTCCCCTTGCCCTCCACCAAACACCCATCAAGTGGAACAAAAAATATTTTCACATTTCCCTGTTTCCCAGCCAAGTTCATCCCACCCTTTTGTCTTCATCTGGGTTTGTTCTTTCTGGAATGGCTACCTGTCTGGCACTCAGGTATCAGGATGCCAGGGATCATCACTCAGGCAGAGGGGCTGCTGAGGAGCTGAGCTCACAGGTCTAGATGAATTTCTGAAGTTTTCCCAGTGAGCCAGTACAGGGATACATTGATCAGTGAATTCTTACATTTGGTATCGCGCAGCAAAGGCCCTTTGAATAGAGAGGAAGAAACTGTGACCGAGTGTTTTGTGGGGACAAGTCACAAAAGTCACAAAAGCGATTGTGCGGATTTTGGTAGTGGGCTGCATGTGCAGGATATCTGCTGGAGGGGCAACCCCCCCAACCTATGGATAAATTCCTGCAACACCTGCTCAGGCTTAGGGAGGCCTGTGGTTCCTGCACTGTCAGGGGTTGGTCTGGATGACCCCCAGGGGTCCCATGGACCTTCGCAGCTCTAGGATTCTATGAAATCCAGCTGGCAGCCCCGTCCCATAATCCCAGGCGGTCAGGGAAAAACACTCTGCATATTCTCAGAGGCACTCTTGTCCTGGCTTCCAGCTGCCCCCTCCTCACCCATTTATTCCATTGCTGAGTTCTTTTCCTGATGATCCCAGGGGTCCTAACTAACCCTATTCCCCCCCTCAATGTGGAGAAGGCCATAGCTCTATGGCACCTGCTTGGCATGCAGAAGGTTGCGGGTTCGAATCCTGGTGCCTCCAAACCATCCCTGAAACCCTGGAGAGAGGCTGGAGGTCAGAGTGGCCAATACTGAGCTCATTGGGCCAACAGTGAGAGGCCACTCTTAACCTCCAGAGGACCCAGGAAACCTGGCGTCCGCCCTCCACTTTGAGCCACCCGATGCCCCTCCCCTCTCAGAGGACCCAGGAGTCCGGGCTCCCTTCCAAGGGACCCCTCCCTCCACCCCGTCTCCTTCTTGCTCACAGATCCGTCTGGTCCACACAGATAAAATGCGAAGCCTCTTCCTGGATCTAATAATAAATCGCCCATTCTTAGCCCCCGGATATGCAGGGCGAAGGCGGCTGGGTCTGAGTTGCAGCTGCTTCTGGGGCTGAGGCCCATCTCCCCAGAGGCCCCATAGAATCAGGGAATTGTAGCGCGTTGGAAGGGACCTCCAAGGCTCATCTAGCCAAGCCCGGGAACACAGAGAGACCACCTTCAAGGCTACCGCCCACCTAAACACTACTAGCCATTTCCCCTCAGCCTTTTAAACCATCCCAGCTCCAAGGGCCTTCTGGCAGTTCCCTCCCTGCAAAAAGCCAAGTTACAGGGAACCAGGCAGAGGGCCTTCTTGGTGGCGGCACCTGCCCTGTGGAACGCCCTCCCATCAGATGCCAAGGAAGTAAACAACTATCTGACTTTTAGAAGACATCTGAAGGCAGCCCTGTTCAGGGAAGTTTTTAATGACTGATGTTTTAATGTATTTTTTATATTTTGTCGGAATCTGCCCAGACTGGCTGGGGAAACCCAGTCAGATGGGCGGGGTATAAATAATAATAAATGATGATGATGATGATTTTGAAGATAGCATGAGAAATCCTAATAAAAAATCAGCCAAAGGGGTAGAAATGTGGGAATGTTGAGGAAAGCAGGAGAGGCTATATGGATTAAATTTTATCCCTCCTCACTCACGAGAGTGAGCAAGGAGCAGAGCACATTTCCTTGCACTTTTGCTGGAAGCAAGTTGGTGGATTTGTTGGAATCATTTAAGTTGAGCAATGCAGTCTGGCTTGTTGCTGGCAAATTTCCCCCTTTAATTCCCTCCTCAAAGTAATAATAATAACACAACAGTTTTGTTTAAAAGCAAGAGTAAAGTTTACTTGCATTCAGTTCACAGCAGTAAATCTGAAAGGCAGCCTTTGTCCTGTGGTTCCAGTTAAATTTGCAGGGAAAAGGAGTCTGAGCTAAGCCTAAAACGTTCTCGCTTGTGACTTCCAGACTCTGTGAGGATGAGACATGCGCTGCTGGCAAGAGAGCAAGAGAGCAAAAAAGAGGAGGATGCGTTTTGCAGGATCTGCCGGGGCCACGCCCCTCTACCTGGTCACGCCCAGGGGGAGGAGCCTCCAGTCCTGGCTGGAGCCCCACTCTCCTGGGTGTCCCCTCTGGGCAAGAGGAAATGGGGTGTTGGGCTGCATCAGTGATGAGAACATCCCACATAAAATACAACATACACTTATATACGTACACAATTTTTATTCAGCCACCCAGAGTCCCAGCTTGACACGAAGGTTTCGGAAATTTTCCTTTGGTAGGGGCTTCGTCAGGATGTCTGCATTCATCTCTTTGGCATGGCAGTAAGACAATTCCAGAAGTCCATCTTGGACAGCCTTGCAAACACCTTGCGTGGAATTTCTCGCTCCTCGACAGCTTCAGGCAGCTCTGGTTTCCCTCCATCAGGCAGACAGGATCCTTTCTCACCAACCCAAAGTTCTGGGTTACTTGATCTAGCCAGGCCAACTCTCTGCACACTTCTGTGGCCGCAATATATTCAGACTCTGTGGAAGAGAACACTATACAATTCTGTATACAGTGGTACCTCTGGATGCGAATGGGATCCGTTCCGTTGCCCTGTTCGCATCCTGAGTAGAACATAACATGCTACTGCACCACTGCGCATGTGCGGGTTGCGTTTCACCACTTCTGTGCATGCGTGTGATGTCATTTTGAGCATCTGCACATGCGCGAGCAGCAAAACCCAGAAGTAACGTGTTCCATTACTTCCGGGTCGCCGCGGAGTGTAACCTGAAAACACTCAACCTGAAGCACATTTAACCCGTATACATTTAACCTGTATAACTGCCCCCCCCATGAGATGGGACCATTTCCAAACATAAACACATGGCCACCTGTGGATTTATAATCAGTCGTGCATCTAGCCCAATCTACATCAGTAAAACCAATCATTTCAGGACTAGTAACAGCTGGCAGTCTTAATTTACAGTTTATTATACCCCGTAGATAGCAAACCAATCTTTTCACACCCACCCAGTCATATTCAGTGGGACATATACCTTTCTACTCAGAATTCCCACGGCATTGGCTAAGTCAGGTCTACACATAGTAGTAACAAGATACAAAAGCTTTCCGATCGCTGACCTCTACTCATTGTTGCGCGGCAACAGCTTTGAGTCGTCTCGATTCTTTAAAAAGTCAGAAGTCATGCGTGTTCTGGGTCAGTTCAGAAATCATCTGCTTTTGGCTAAGAATAAATGAACCGCTTTCTTCTCTTTCCACTCAAATTCCAAGGTAGAACTGGATCTTTCCCAGTTCCTTGGCCTCAACATCTTTGCTTAAGTGTTTTACAACCTGTGCACGGTCTCTGTCATTTACTGTGGCAATAATCAAATCATCAACGAAAGCAAGAACATAAGAAATTTGTCCATTATTGGACTTTGTGTACAAGCATTTGTCTGCATGGTGAGGGGGGCTATGACACTGGAAGGAGACCTGGACATTGCAAGGTTAGGGAGGGGAAGTACACAAGATCTTGAACTTGCTCTGATTCCTCAGAAAAATCCACAATGCTATTTCTTGTGTCAGCTTGGTTGTGTTCATCAAATAAGCGGCATGTCGTCCACTTACTTCGCCTGTTTGTAAGTCCATTATTCTGTCTCCTTTTCCTCCAGAGGCGTATCCCGCAAGAATACCTGCTTGTGCTCTGGAGTCAAGCTGGTGTCTATGTTCCCTGGGAACATGGTGGCAACAAAGACTTCCAAATGTGTGACAGGCTGGGAATTTTCCCACGGCAAAGTCCAAAAGGTGTACGTTTGGCTCCCTTTGTTGGCAGTCTGTTTTGGAGATACATCGCAGTTTCTGCTGCGTCTCCCCACATGTTTTGGGGTAGAGATGCATCCTGGAACAAGCACCCCCTTGACGGATCTGAACTTTCTTTCAGCTATTGAGCTCTGTTGTGGGGTGTAAGGAACAGCGGCTACATGCTCAATTCCTTCCTCTTCCAGGAGAGATTGCAAGTCACGTGAGCAATACTCACCCCCGTGATCAGACATTAGCATAGCCGGTGCTCTCTGGAATTCGTTCTCCGCCATGGCAAGGTAGTTCTTCAACATTTCCTGCCTTTCACTCTTTTCTTTGAGAAAATATGCTACGCAGTACTTTGAAAAGTCATAGAGAAAAATTAGTATATATCTGTTCTTCCCCAGTGATGGAACATTCATTGGCTCACACAAGTCACTGCAGACTATAGGTCTAGCACTCTGGTGCTTCTCTGTTCGGTGCAAGGAGGAAATAAAAGTTTCACAGCTTTCTCAGTGACACAACTTACACATTTTGTTGGTGCCAAGTTGTTCTGTGCTACCTGCAGTCCCCTCGCAAGCTCATTCTTTTAGAGGTCCAGTATGGCATTGGTGTCTCTGCGTCCAAGTCTTCTGTGCCAGAGTTCGAAGGTCCGCCTCGTCCTTTTGGTTTGAGCGCACCACTTTTGCAGACTGAAGTACTGAAAGATTAACCTCATATACACCTTTTATTTGCTTGACTTGGACAATCGTCTCACCATTCTTACTTACTTTGCATTCTCAGTTTCCAAATACTACTTGAAAAACTTTTCTGTCCTACTATTGTGGGTACAGAAATTCATAAGAGTGATAAAAAAATTGTTTTCATATGTGATAACTGCAGCAAGGATACTATTAGCCCAAAGATGGAAACAAGAAGAAATTTCAACTAAAGAAGAGTGGAAAGAGAAATTGATGAACTATGCTGAGATGGCGAGGCTAACAGGGAAAATTCGGAAGCAGCAGACCAGACGTTCCTAAAGGAATGGAATAAGTTTTTTATATATTTGGAAAGCAATTGTAACCAATTGACATCGCTTGTAGGGTTAGAAGAAGTTTTGTAAGGAGTCATTTATTAATTATTGTGAAAAGAATTAAGAATAGATGTATTGGAAATTTGAGTTTATAGCAATAATTATAGCAACAAAATGCATAGTTTACAAAACCAGCAGCCAAGGTTGAAGGAAGTCTTAGGCGGCAATAGCCAAAAATTTTGAAATGACGTTTAAAAGGATGTTATACTGGAAAATATGTGTAAAAACTAATATATATTTTTTTAAAAAAGAAAGAAAACCTTTTCTGCCCAAAGTAGACACACTGAGCATATTACAATTCAGTTCTGGAACATAGGGAATGAATGTTGCCACCTGCAACTTCAATATCACCACCTTGTGATTTATCAGTATTATTATAATCTTCAAAGAAGTCCTTATTATATGAAAAATGGGACGTTGCCCCGCTAACTTGATTTGTTTTCGCAATTATTAGCAGTTAAGCACTTTTCTGGCAAAAGCAAGGACGCTGATAATTCCCCTTCTTTTCCTTTTCTTGCTTAAAAGGAAGGGGTTTTGGTGTTTTTGGAGCTCTGCAGTTCTTTGCAATGTGGCCTCCTTTGTGGCAATTAAAACACACAACTTTCTTAGGTGTGCTTTTGGCCTTCGCGTGATGTCTAGAGACATAATCGGAGTCACTGCTCCTTAGGTTTCTGACTGGAGACTCGTCTCTCCCTTGGCACTCCTGCCTCCAATAGGCAATCACATCTTTAAAAGTCGATTGGCCTTTATCCTCCCTTAAGTAAGCAAATGTATCAAATTTGGGTCCTAGTGTTGCTAGGAAGCACGCAACCTTTAGGTCTTCATCAAATGGACGCTCAGTCACTTGTATTTTCTGCAGTATGGCCGTAAATTCATTCACATGTTTTGAAAACTCTCCTTTAGAATTCATTCTAAGCTTTAAAAGATCGCGTATTAATCTTCTCCATTGAGCACACTTACTGATGTTTCCATACGAATGCTCCAGTTCACTCTTCACGCTGCCTCCATACATCCGCTCCAAATCGTTTAAAATTTGCACAGCATGGTCTCTACTGTCAATTAGCGACAAATGTTCGTCTTCAAGTCCATCTAATATAGTTACCCTGGCTTTGCTGTTTTGCGATTTCCACAACTTAATTCTAGCCAAATCTTCTTCGCTCGTGCCAGTGGGCATGGGATGTTCAATTGCATCTAAATTCCCTTCCGCTTCAAGGATCACCACCAGACGCTTTTTCCAAATAACAAAATTGTGTTCATTTAACTTAGGCATTGCTCGGTATCCATAACTGGTGAAAGCTGCACTCGCCATCTCAAAATCTGAAAAATATTCAAAATTTGATAAAACTGTTGCAGCAATTTATGTATAGGTTGGGGGGCTTGCCCCTCCAGCAGATATCCTGCACATGCAGCCCACTACCAAAATCAGGACAATCATTTTGTGACTTGTCCCCACAAAACACTTCATCACAGTTTCTTCCTATCTATTCAAAGGGCCTCTGCTGCACGATACCAAATGTAAGAATTCACTGATCAACGGATCTATGTAGTGGCTCACTGGGAAAACTTCAGAAATCCATACAGACCCGTGAGCTCAGCTACTCAGGGATAATCTGCCTGAGTGATAATTCCTGGCCTCCTGATACCTGAGTGCCAGACAGGTAGCCATTCCAGAAAGAACAAACCCAGATGAAGACAAAAGGGTGGGATGAACTTGGCTGGGAAACAGGGAAATGTAAATATCTCTTTTGTTCCACTTAATGGGTGTTTGGTGGAGGGCAAGGGGAACCATGGGGCAGGATCCAGGATGCTCAGATTACAGCCACCAGACCTCCCCTTTCATGATGTATGAGTGATGTATGAGTGATGTAGTTTGGGGGGTGTAACATGGGGATCAGCAGCTAATCAAAGTTTGGGTTCTCTTTTGTTTGGGGCTTCCACCTTGTTCCACCTGGTGGCAGGTGGGAGTCCTGTCGCGACAGTCTTCAATCAAGACCAAGCCGACTGGCTGCTGTTTTGCTCTGGTCTTCCTGGCTGGGGTCCTTGTTTTTTGTCTAGGGAGCTCTCAGATTTCTCCGTTAACATTGTCAACATTCAAAATCAAAACCTCAAAATTCAAAGCAACTCTTCACTGCCTCAGCTACTGCTGTGAACTCTGAGGGAAGGTGGAGGGCTGCTTAATCCCCTCACACAATGGAACAATATAGACCATGTGCTTACCAGGAAGTAGGCAAAATTACTTTTTAGCTCAGGATCTCAATCCAGTGCCATCCACTCAAAAATACTCAAAAATACTCAACTCTGGGTCCCATAACCCTTTGTGGGAATGTTGAGGGAAGCAGGAGAGGCTATATGGATTAAATTTTATCCCTCCTCACTCACGAGAGTGAGCAAGGAGCAGAGCACATTTCCTTGCACTTTTGCTGGAAGCAAGTTGATGGATTCCTTGGAATCATTTAAGTTGAGCAATGCAGTCTGGCTTGTCCAGTCTGGCTTGTTGCTGGCAAATTTCCCCTTTTAATTCCCTCCTGAAAATAATAATAACAACACAACAGTCTTGTTTAAAAGTAAGAGTAAAGTTTACTTACATTCAGTTCACAGCAGTAAATCTGAAAGACAAGCTTTGTCTTGTGGTTCCAGTTAAATTTGCAGGGAAAAGGAGTCTGAGCTAAGCCTAAAACGTTCTCCCTTGTGACTTCCAGACTCTGTGAGGATGAGACATGCGCTGCTGGCAAGAGAGCAAGAGAGCAAAAAAGAGGAGGATGCGTTTTGCAGGATCTGCCGGGGCCACGCCCCTCTACCTGGTCACGCCCAGGGGGAGGAGCCTCCAGTCCTGGCTGGAGCCCCACTCCCTCTGGGCAAGAGGAAATGGGGTGTTGGGCTGCATCAGTGATGAGAACATCCCATAGGGTTACCATGCCTCGTCGGGGAAATGAAAGACCTTCTCGGATAAATCCTATTTCTCCCGTCTCTGGATTCTTAGCAGAAACTCGTGTCTTTTCTTGTTTGCAGTGGAATAATTTTGAACCCTGGTTCATGAGTGAGACGGGAGCGGGGCTGCCGCTGCCTCGTTCACTTCTAACTTTATTCATTTCACAAAACCTAGATACGCCGCTTGATTGTAATAATAGAAAAGGAGACTCGGAGAGGTTTGCAAAAAGAGGTAAAACGGGGAAATCGAGAGAGAGAAATTCACGGTTCAAAAAGGCACAGAAGATGAAAGCGCTGAAACTCTTTTACACTCGCCTCATTTTTCTAAGCGACTGGGGACAGGCTCCTCTGTTGTTAGCAGGGGCTGAAAATGCAGGGAAGGCGCCTGCTGAATCTCAAGAGGCAGGGAGTTCCGCAGGGCAGCGGCTGCCGCACGAAGCCCCAGTTGCCGGGAGCCCTTTTGGAGGCGAGGCGACCAGAGGAGGACGCCATAATCTGGTGCTGGCAGACTTGGGTTCAGCTCCTCTCCCAGGAAAGTCCCAGTCTTGTCTTTCCCTTGGGGAGGGCGCTGGAAGGGGAGGCAGGCGGTGGGGGCTCAGGAAACCACAGAGGGGCTTCCGCTGCTCAGGGCGCAGGAGATTGGGCTG
The DNA here is from genome assembly GCF_965113315.1 of Podarcis vaucheri. Taxonomy (NCBI): domain Eukaryota; kingdom Metazoa; phylum Chordata; class Lepidosauria; order Squamata; family Lacertidae; genus Podarcis; species Podarcis vaucheri. The sequence goes on along the minus strand of NC_138751.1, from coordinate 1,640,844 downwards.
TGGGTTCGAGTCAGGGCGCCAGAGAGAGAGAGAGAGAGCAAGGCGTTGAGTGGGACCAGGAGAAGCAGAGGAGGAAGGTAAGATTCGGGGGTGGGGGGTGGAGGACATTACTTTTTTTGCAGAGGGGAGGGAGTTCTGCTGGAAGACCCCACGGCCTGCTCTTGCCAACCCGGCCGGAAAAGCAGCGGGCAAGCTTTTGGGTGCAACAGAATTCCTCGCCAGGCTGGAACGAGAAGGGGAAACCATGTTCTTAGCTGTGGCGAGAAAGCTTGTGGTGCGCACCCTGGAAAATGGGGTGCTTGTTCTGCAGTCAGGATTGATTGATTGATTGATTGATTGATTACCCAGCCTTCATCCAAAGGTCCCAGGACGCATCAAAACACAATATAATTAAAAACGACTTTAAGTAACTGACCCACCACTGAATTAAGGCGGGTCATGAAAAATAGCCCTCGAGGGTCAAAAGAAGTCAAGCCAGAGAAGGAGAGTCTTCGGCAAGGCGCCGCTCCCTAGGCAGGGAGTTCCACAGGTCAGGGTCGCGACAGAGAGGGCAGGCCCCCTGTCCCCGGGATGTCACCCCCCACCAAGGCTCCAAGGACAGAGGGAATACCGAGGGGCCCCCTCTGCTCACCTCAGCACTTGGGAGGGTCTGGAGGGAGTGAGGGGGGTCTTTCAGGTGTTGGGGGGCTGGAATACTTCAGGGCTTGAAACCTTGAACTGGGCCCGGAAATGAAACTGGCAACCTGCGCAGCTGTTTTGAAACAGAGGTGATGGTAGAATTGCAGCCCTGGAAAGGCACCCAAGGGTCATCTAGTCCGACCCACGGAGATGCAGGAACTTGAGCTGAAGCATCCCTGACAGATGGGCCCCCAATGGACAGGGATGATGGGAGTTGTAGTCTAGCAAGAGCGGGAGGAGGGGCGCAAGTTTCCCACCCCTCCTGGGGCAGAAGAGATTCGTTAAATCCACTTTTGTCTCTCCTCGCCCGAAGAGGAGGCTCGCTCCCCCCGTAGTCCCAGGGCAGGGATTCCCCTTACTTACTCCGGCCCTGGGTTCAAGAGTCCCGGGGCTTCCCACTGGAATTATTGTAATATGCAAGACCAGGAGCCTGAAGACGCGCCCCCCCCCGCCTCCCCAGGAGGCCATCCTGTGTTACTGGGTCGCCCCCAGAGGCACCTCCAAGCCATTTCCCTCGGGGTTTCTGCTGGGAAGGTCACAATCCAGCCAAGCTGAATTTGGGGCGCATCTGGACATTTGAGGTTCCATCCAGTTTGGCGAACAGCATCAGCCCAAAGGAAAGTGTTTGCGTGCGTGAGAGAGAGAGAGAGAGAGAGAGAGATCGACAAGCAAACCCCCCTAACTCGGAATCGCTTGCAGAAATGTTTGGTTGCCTAGCAGGGGGCTGGACTAGATGTCCCTTGGGGGTCCCTCCAAATTCCGTGGTGTGGTGCAATAGAGTTCCCTCCCTTGCCTGTTGGGAAACCTTCTCTGAGACAGAATGCAGTTGGCTGGGGGGCTCATGGGACCCCTGCTGCTCCTGCTCTGACGTCAGAGGCCCTTCTCCCTGGCCGGACCCTCGGGACCCTCGGGGGGCACGTCCTGGGTGCAGGCTGGGCGGGGGACACGGCAGTGATACTTCTTGCAGGAAGCCCCAGAGACACCCCCCCTAAAAAAAGGTCAGGGAGGAGCGCACGCCTCTCTCAGCACGCAGAAGGAAAGCTGATTTGGCTTCCCAAGGAGAAGGAACAGTATTCTGCACGTGCTCAGAGACAACCTTGTTCTTTGCTCGAGGCGATGCGCTCAAGCTCAGCAGACGCGCCTCTCTGCGCCCTTTCCCCCTGACATCCCAGACGGGCCTGAACAGGGTTCCCACCTCATCCTCAGGATCGTGGGTGCGCGCCATCCTAACGCAGAGGGGCGGCGTCACCTGCACATGGCTGCAGGTAGTGTGCGCGATGTCCCACGCACCATGTGCAGCAGGCATGTACCTGGGGCATCGCAGGTCCGTGTTGCAGCGGCCAGCGGTGGCAGCTCCTTCTGTCTGCAGCCAGCGAGGCCCCCTTCTCCTTGGGGAGGGACTCGGGGACCCCTCTGCCTCTGTGCCCTAGCCCCCCACGGAAAGGGGGCCTCGCTCGCTTGCTGCGGAGGCAAGACCCCCAGCTTTGCCCACTGACTTTGTGGGTGCCCCGCCCCCCATTATATTATTCTGGGTGCCCAAGCCCCCCTGTGACCGCCTGCCTTCCTCTCTCCCCGCCTCCCCAGCGATGCTGCCGCCTTGCGCCCTGTGCGTCCTTCTGGCGACCCTGCTGGCCGCGGCCGGAGCCCCCGACGCCGCGCCGCCGCCCTGCCAGTCCGAGATGAACAAGATCAAGGACCTGCTGCAGGTGAGCTGCGTGGGGCAGGGGCTGAGCAGCGTCCCCGCCGGGCTGCCCCCGGACACGGGCATCTTGCTGCTGGGCTCCAACCGCCTGAGCCGCGTCTCGCTGGCCTCCTTCCAGCACCTGAGCGCGCTGGTGGAGCTCGACCTGTCCAACAACAGCCTGAGCGCCCTGGAGAGCGGCGGCGCCTCGCTGCCCGGCCTCCAGCAGCTCGACCTGTCGCACAACGGCCTGCAGAGCCTGCCCGCCTTGCAGGGGATGCCCGCCCTGAAGCGCCTGGCCCTGGCGCACAACGCGCTCTCGCGGCTGCCGGCGGGGGGATTCCGCGCCCTGCGCGCCCTGGAGGATCTGGAGCTGCAGGGCAACGGGATCCGGGATCTGCCCGAGGGAGCCTTCGAGGGGCTGCAGAAGCTGAGGGACGTCGACCTGGCCGACAACCTGCTCGAGGAGCTGCCCCGGGAGCTGCTGGCCGGGCTGGGCAGCCTAGAGATCCTGCGCCTGGAGAGGAACCGGCTGGCGAGGGTGCCCGACGGCTTCTTCCCCGAGGAGAACTACTTCGCCTACCTGTACCTGGCGGGGAACCCCTGGGTGTGCGACTGCGCGCTGCTCTACCTGCGCAACTACATCCTGGGGTACGAGACCAGCGTGTATACTCGCGTGCAAGGCCCCGGGAAGGAGATCACCGAGAACAAGCCCGAGAGCGTGGAGTGCCAGGCGCCCGTGCATGAGAAGGGGCGCCCCGTCATGGACTTCCAGGCGCACTGCCAGGGGCCCGAGGGAGACAGCGACGGGGGCCAAGGGGGCGCCGCCACCACTGAGCACCACGCCATTGCCCACACGACACTGGTCTCCAGCACCACCGCGCCGACCACGCGTGTCCGCACCGCACCCTCCACCGCAGGGCCAGCCGCGAGTGTCCGCACCGCACCCTCCACCGCATGGCCAGCCACGAGTGTCCACACCCCACCCTCCACCGCAGGGCCAGCCACGAGTGTCCACACCCCACTCTCCACCGCATGGCCAGCCACGAGTGTCCGCACCCCACCCTCCACCGCAGGGCCAGCCACGAGTGTCCGCACCGCACCTTCCACCGCAGGGCCAGCCACGAGTGTCCGCACCCCACCCTCCACCGCAGGGCCAGCCACGAGTGTCCACACCCCACCCTCCACCGCCGCGCCGACCACAAGTGTCCGCACCACAACCTCCATCGCCACGCCGACCACGCGTGTCCGCAACGCACCCTCCACCGCCGCGCCGACCACGTGTGTCCACACCACAACCTCCACCGCCGCGCCGACCACGCGTGTCCACACCCCACCCTCCACCGCCACGCCAACCACGAGCATCGCCACACTTGCTCCCAGCACCACCGCACCATCTCCCCGTGTCGCCACTACGGCTCCAGAAAACCTCCCCGGTCCTGTTCTCACCTCCACCCCGGAGCCAGTCCCTTCCACAAGTCACATGCTGCCCGCAACAACTCTCCAACCCCTTCCGACGGCGGTGGCTGCCACTTCCCATCCTCTGCCAAGGGCCACGGCCTCGCCAGCCCTGCCACCTCTCAGCACTTCAGCTCCCAGTCGCTGCCCTCCTCCCGCCCCTTGCCACTGCTCCTTGCTGCCAGCCACAGCCCCGCAGCGGAGTTGGCACTGGTCGCCCAGGACTTGGGCCGCCTGGCTGGCTGCCCACTGCTGCCTGCTGCGCCTGATCCTCTACGCTGCCTGCCTGGCACTGGCAGCGCTGCCCACCTTGGCTCTGCTGTGCTGGTTGGGGTGGCTGTGTGCCAGCTTGCAGCGCCCAGCCCTGCGAGGGGGGCCGGGGCCCCGGCTGGTCAAGTACCGCCGGCTGCAGCAGAAGGGCGCTCCCCGAGGGTGGCAGCTGGAGGGGCTCCAAGCGCAGGGTCCTCTCGCCGCGCCCCGCACCTACCGCGTCTGCAAGGTCTTTGAGGCTGCCCCCTCCCGCCACGTCAGCTGGCTCTTCGTCAGCCTGCCGGGGCCAACGCAAAAGTGGCCCTGGCAGCGCAGGAGAGGCCGGGCGCCCTCTGCCTACAGCTTGGATCGCGGGCAAGACGCCATTGGGGCTGTGCGGGTGAAGCATGGCACCGGCACTTTGTAGGGAGGTCCGAGGGCCAAGGGACCCCATGCGAGTGCAGGGATGGAGAATTGAAGAATAGGAAGGGACCCCGAGGGTCATTTAGTCCAACCCCCGGCAATGCGGAAATCTCAGCTACAGGCATCCATGACAGACGGACACCCAAGCGTCTTAAAAACCTCCAAGGAAGGAAGGAAGGAGGGAGACCGTTCCATTTAGAGGCAGGGTCTTTTTGCATGAAAAGAGAGAAAACGAATTTGTAATATCAGGAGCTGAAGACTGAAAATAAAAACTGGTTTCCAGAGGATAGAAAGGTTGGATTTTTCTGAGTGGATACTGCATATTATCTTTCTTTAATCTCTTCTTTCTCCTCCTCTTCTTACTTTCCTCTCTCTTTCGGTCTCTCTTCTTTTCCTTTCTTCTTTTCTTTTTTCAGATTAGATAGCTGTTTTCTTTCAGTGTTTTTTTACAAAAAATATGCTTTGTAATGGGTATGAACTGCTGTATATTTTGGAGTGGTACCTCGGGTTACATACGCTTCAGGTTACAGATATGATACGATATCTTTATTGTCATTGTCCCATACAGAACAATGAAATTGAAAAATCTACATAAGACATTCAAAACCCCTCAAAACTCTGAAACCCCATTTTAAAATACACTATACTATAGAGACTACCTTACACTGCGTTTAGAACCAGAATTGCATTTGGATAGAAACTGTTTCTCAGGCTGCTAGTCCTAGTCTTTCATAGAATCCTAGAATCCTAGAGTTGGAAGAGACCACAAGGGCCACCGAGTCCAACCCCCTGCCAAGCAGGAAACACCATCAGAGCACTCCTGACATATGGTTGTCAAGCCTCTGCTTAAAGACCTCCAAAGTAGGAGACTCCACCACACTCCTGGGCAGCAAATTCCACTGTCGAACAGCTCTTACTGTCAGGAAGTTCTTCCTAAGGTTTAGGTGGAATCTTCTTTCTTGTAGTTTGGATCCATTGCTCCGTGTCCGCTTCTCTGGAGCAGCAGAAAACAACCTTTCTCCCTCCTCTATGTGACATCCTTTTATATATTTGAACATGGCTATCATATCACCCCTTAACCTCCTCTTCTCCAGGCTAAACATGCCCAGCTCCCTTAGCCGTTCCTCATAAGGCATCGTTTCCAGGCCTTTGACCATTTTGGTTGCCCTCCTCTGGACACGTTCCAGTTTGTCAGTGTCCTTCTTGAACTGTGGTGCCCAGAACTGGACACAGTACTCCAGGTGAGGTCTGACCAGAGCAGAATACAGTGGCACTATTACTTCCCTTGATCTAGATGCTATACTCCTATTGATGCAGCCCAGAATTGCATTGGCTTTTTTAGCTGCCGCGTCACACTGTTGGCTCATGTCAAGTTTGTGGTCAACCAAGACTCCTAGATCCTTTTCACATGTACTGCTCTCAAGCCAGGTGTCCCCCATCTTGTGTTTGTGCCTCTCATTTTTTTTGCCCAAGTGCAATACTTTACATTTCATAGAATCATAGAATCCTAGAGTTGGAAGAGACCACAAGGGCCATTGAGTCCAACCCCCTGCCAAGCAGGAAACACCATCAGAGCACTCCTGACATCTGGTTGTCAAGCCTCTGCTTAAAGACCTCCAAAGCAGGAGACTCCACCACACTCCTTGGCAGCAAATTCCACAGCAAATTATTTCAGAAGCTGAAAGAGATCATTTCCGGGGTGCGCACTATCCTGCGCTATCTCTGCAGCTTTTTTATGGCACCTGGAAGCATAGATTTGATCCAAGGTGGGAAGAGTGCACCCAATTATTCTCTCTGCAGTCTTTGAAATCCTGGACAGCATTGGTTTTCCCCTGACTGTACAGCTCCCAAACCACACACACAGAAATAGTACCTCCGGTGAAGAACTTTGTTTCAGGATGAGAACAGAAATCGTGCGACGGCAGCGGGAGGCCCCATTAGCTAAAGTGGTGCTTCAGGTTAAGAACAGTTTCAGGTTAAGAACGGACCTCTGGAATGAATTAAGTACTTAACCTGAGGTACCACTGTACCACTGTTTTTTTCCTAAGCACATATGCACATGCTCACATAGAGAGAGATATGTACCAAAAAGGGGGGGGGACACAGTCACAGTTTGAACATAGGGAGAGCCTTCAGGGTCAGGCCAAAGGGTCAGTTCAGCATCCTGCTCTCAGAGTGGCCAACTTGATGCCCAATATGGGAAACTAGCAAGCCGGATTTGAGCATAGCAACCGCTCCCCCATCCTGAGGTTCCCAAGCATTATTGCCCAGCTGCCCTCGGCTGCCCTCTCCTCTTCCATGAATTTGTCCCATTCTTTTAAAAAGCCATCCAGGTTGGTAGCCTTCCCGCCCCTCCAGTGGCAGGGAGTTCCATAAGCTTAACTCTGCACTGCGTGAAGAAGGGTTTTGTTTTACCTGCCCAGCATCTTCCAGCATTCAGCTTCATGCCATGACCACGTGGGAGAAAAACATGGCTCTAGCTACTTTATCCAGACGATGCATTATTTTATAAACTTCTAGCTTGCAGCCGGAAAAAAGGGGTCAGAGGAACTCACTCCCACTGCCTCGGATGCCTACCTGCGAAACCCAATCTCAGAGCAGGAGACTCTTCCATCTCAGTCGTGGGTTTGAGCCCCAAGTTGGGTAAAAAAGGTTCCCGCATTGCAGTGGGGGTGGTCCCTTCCAGCTCAGCAGTTCTTGTTGTTGTTTAGTTGTTTAGTCGTGTCGGCCTCTTCGTGACCCCCTGGACCAGAGCACGCCAGGCCCTCCTGTCTTCCACTGCCTCCCGCAGTTTGGTCAAACTCAAGTTAGTGGCTTTGAGAACACTGTCCCACCATCTCGTCCTCTGTTGTCCCCTTCTCCTTGTGCCCTCCGTCTTCCCCAACATCAGGGTCTTTTGCAGGGAGTCTTCTCTTCTCATGAGGTGGCCAAAGTCTTGGAGCCTCAGCTTCAGGGTCTGTCCTTCCAGTGAGCACTCAGGGCTGATTTCCTTCAGAATGGAGAGGTTGGATCTTCTTGCAGTCCATGGGACTCTCCAGAGTCTCCTCCAGCACCATAATTCAAAAGCATCCATTCTTCGACGATCAGCCTTCTTGATGGTCCAGCTCTCACTTCCATACATAACTACTGGGACAACCATGGCTTTAACTATATGGACCTTTGTTGGCAAGGTGATGTCTCTGCTTTTTAAGATGTTGTCTAGGTTTGCCATCGCCTTTCTCCCAAGGAGCAGGCGTCTTTTAATTTCAGCAGTTCTAGGATTCTATAAACCCAGTGGTCGCTGACCATTGGAGAATGAATCGGTGCCTTTTTGTGGGGTCTGGCCCAGTTCTTGAATAAGACTAGATAGTAGGGTTTTTTTGAGGGGCGGGGCGGGCGGGCAATGGGCTGACTTGCAAGGAGCAGGAACGTGCCGCAAAAGTTGTGAGATAGACTGAAAGGTTTTGCTTCGGTGCAGCGTAGAAGGTAAAATAGCTATATAATGAAGTGAAAAAGGTATTTAAGTATAATTTTAGTAAAAAAAAAACCCAGAGGCATTTTTGCTGGGGTTAATTGGTGAGGAAATAATAATAATAAAAAAGATGTAAATTTGTTCATGTATGCCACAATGGCTGCAAGAATACTTCTGGCCCAGAAATGGAAGCAGCTGGAACCTCCTACACTGGAAGATTGGCAGATAAAGATGGTTGAGTACAGCTGACGGGTAAGATACGGAATTGGCGTGACGAACTGTTTCAAAAGGACTGGAGCAAATCTATATTTTATATGAAAGAAAACTGTAAACATTTGAAAACTTTTGTAGGTTTGAGCTGAAATGTTTGGTAATGTGGAAATAAGGAGCTGATGTACGTATAAGGAGGTGAATGTCAAAAGAAGATATAAGATAAAAAAGTGGCTACAGAAATGCGAAGAAATTGTAAAAGATGTTTGGAAGTCAGAAAGAGGGAGGGAAGGAAGTCGATGCTTTGTTTGAGCAATGCTTTAAGTTATGGGTTTGTGTTACGAAATTTGGAAAATCAATAAAAAATATGTTAAAAAAATAAAATTTAAAAAAGGTAAAATAGCTACCACTGGACTTAAGGACTCAGCACCAACTCCAGAAGGGAAAGACACCCACCACTCCCTTGGGGAGATTTCCCTTGGCAACAGAGTGTGGGGAAATCACAGAACTGGAAGGGAACCCCAAAGGTCATCTTCTCCAACTCCCTTCGATGCAGGAACCACACAGATAAGCATCCCTGGCAGGTGGTGCCCCCCCACATCTGTTTAACCTCCACCCCAAAGGGAGAGCCCGCCACCTTCTGTGCCACCGCCAAACAGCTCTTGCCAGCTGGCACTGCCAGGAAGTTATTCTCAAGGTTGTGTTGGAATCTCCTTGCCATTTGAACCCATTGCTTCAATACCCTGCCCTCTGGGCAGAGGTCATCTGCCCTGCACCCCACATTTAGGCAGGGTCCCCCATTCCGCAGCGGGTGGAGAGGGGTCTCCTCTGCTTTCCACCCCCTCCTTAAGCACCGATATATCTATGAAGGTGCTTAACGATAGATATAATAGTCTCTCATTTCTTATTTTCGGCACCCACAACGGTGCGGGGGGCCCTGCGAGGCTGCAGGTAACAGCCATGGTTTTGCAGGAGAAAGGATGGAATGCTAAGAGAAGCGTGTTGGGGGGGTTACCCCAGAAGAGTGAAGAAAGGCCCTGATCTCCCCCCCCCACCATTCCTCTCGGCCCGCCAGTCGCTTACCTTCCTTCCCAGCCTCATCAAATGCAATAAAAAAATAAAGGGGGGGTCCTTGAGCTGGCCACACCTGAGCGACGTTCTGGACCTGAGCAACTGGGTTACGGATCTCGCTGGTCAGAAAGAGCCAGGGGTCGCTCCTTCAAGGAGAGAGGCTTGAGGCCCTCGTTCCTACGGGACGGCCTCTCCTGGTCTGCCCCGCAGAGGACCTCAAGGTCCATGAATAAGTTTAGAGGTCCCGGGCCCTAAGGAAGTCAGATTATCCTCCCCCAGGGCCAGGGCCTTCTCAGTGGTGGCTCCCACCTGGTGGAATGCTCTGTCCCATGAGACCAGGGCCCTGCAGGATTTAACCTCCTTCCGCAGGGCTTGTAAGACAGAGCTATTCCGCCTGGCTTTCAACCTGAACTTAGCCTGATCTTTTATTCCCCTTCCATCCCTCCCTCTCCCCTTTTTATGAATATTCCCCGCTCTGAGACCCCACAGCTAATTCTCCCCTGGTCTCCTCACTGGCCCAAATAGGACTAATTTAGCCAGCTAGCCCTGGTGATCATCTAATGTTTATTGGATGGATTCCCCCCCCTAAATTTATTTTTGAATTCTGAATTTATTGTTATTCATGTTTTATTCTGTATTTTATGCTATTTTTTGTTGCCTTAAGTGTTTTAAATTTGTTAGCCGGGGTGTAAGTAAGTAAATAATAAAATAATAATAATAAAAGCTGAGTTCCCCTCACAGGGTTGTCCCACCACCAGGGACCTAGACCGGACCTTCTGTGGAAATGATCAGCCTCGCTGCTTCCTTGTGAGTAAACCACAACTCTGGTGTTGTGTATAGGCAAGGACTGGTCCGGTTTTGGAACCACAGAGCTCTGGTGTGTTTTGTGTTCTGATCTGACCTGCCTGCTTTTCCTCTACTCCAGTTATTTTGAATAAAGTTTCCTAATTTGACCACCAGTGTGCGTGTGCAATTGCCAACCTTGGGGTTTTTAGGATCCACCACATGCCCAGAGGCTTGGAGTTCCTGCTGCTGGGAGTTTAGGATCAGAGCTAAGAAGCCAGGATGCTCTTCTGAGATCTGGGAGAGACGGGAGCATGGGCTGCCCTTACTCTCCGAGTAACTTGCAAGGGAACTGCCTGGGACAGGGGTCTGCAACCTTTAAGACAAAAAGAGCCACTTGGACCCGTTTCCAAAGGAAAAAAAACCTGGGAGCCGCAAAACCATTGCAACATTTAAAACAGCGGGTGGGAAGGTAACGTCGGGACGGTGCGTTACTAACGCACGCACCGCCCCCATGCGACGTCACAGCCAGTAGAGCGCCTGCCACAGTGGGGAGTGTCGGGGCGCACAATGCGCCTCCTCCCCTTGCTAGTATCCGCCCCGGAGCCGCGGCAAAGGTGTAAAAGAGCCACATGCGGCTCCGGAGCCGCGGGTTGCAGACCCCTGGCCTGGGAGATGCAGAGGGTGTTGGTGTCAGAGTCCCTGGGTCTTAGCGGATTTAGTGGGGTCTGCCAGGGAAACGAGCAAGTTGCCTTGATCCCGGACTAGGATAAGGGAGCTGACCCTGCTTCTCCCAGCAATTTGCAGATCGGTTGAACAGAGGGGTGCTGGGTGCTCAGGCTGGGAACTGCTTTGCTGCCTCTGCTTTGCACACCTGTAGGAGTGTCTCCATCCCCATCGTCCAGCCTGGACACGGAGGTCCAGCTCCGAGGTCCTTCTGGTGGTTCCCTCCCTGTGAGAAGGCAGGTTACAGGGAACCAGGCAGAGGGCCTTCTCGGTGGTGGCTCCCGCCCTGTGGAACGCCCTCCCACCAGATGTCAAGGAAATGAACTTACTTTCAGAAGACACCTGAAGGCAGCCCTGTAGAGGGAAGTTTTAAATGTGAGATGTTTTATTATTATGCTTTCATACTTGCTGGAATCCCCCCAGAGCGGCTGGGGCAACGTAATGCTATTGTAAATGTAAGAAAAGCTTGCCAGGCCAGGTCTCTGGCCCACTTGGCCCAATATCCTGTTCTCACCAGGTGACTCTTTTGGGAAACCCGCAAGAAGGAGCCAATCTCTCCTCCTGTGGTTTCCGGACACTGATATTCAGATGCCTTGCTGCCTCTGTCTTTGCAGGCACAGCACAGCCTGTTACAATCCCTGCTCTGTGATTGCAGTCATGGGATTGTTGTCTTTCACATATGTTTTGACTCCACAAAATGGGAAGTGACAAAAAAAAGAGGTTTGTGTTACTGCGTTCCATGAAGTGGGACTATTGTCCTTTTTCTCTTTGCTGTCTGATGCTAGAGAGGGACCCATGTTGCAGTGCTCCATGTGTGTTTATATGTAAATACAGTGGTGCCTCGCAAGACCAAAAGAATCCGTTCTGTGATTCTCTTCGTCTGGCAGTTTTTTTGTCTTGCGAAGCAAGCCCATTGACAGATTAGAGGATTAGCGCTATTAGCGGCTTTTAGCGGCTTATCTGCTGATCGGATCAGTTGATAAGTGGCTTAGCGGCTTAGAAAAAGGGGGGGAAGGGAAAAAAACCAGCAGGAACTCGCAAGACATTGTCGTCTTGCGAAGCAAGCCCATAGGAAATTCGTTTTGCGAAGCACCTCCAAAACGGAAAACTCTTTCGTCTAGCAAGTTTTCCGTCTTGCGAGGCACCACTGTAAAGTAGATTAGCGCAAATGCTGAGGTTTCATGCTGAGCCAAGGACTGGAGCTGGCCCGGCTTACCAGCCGGTGGGCTGGAGGCAGCTGGCGGCTTGCAAATTGCCCCCCTTCCCTTGGAAGCATCCCAACAGCCACTTCCAGGTTCCTACTGGGTGCAAGGATAGAGAGACCTGGGTGCCCTGGGAAAAGAGAGACAGCCACGCGAGGAGGACTCACAGATTTTGGTTCTTTTATTAAACAGATGTTGTCTTCATCATCATCATCATCCCAAGGCCACCGCTGATTGCTGGAGGGCGGGGTGGGGTGGGGGGCTGCTCCCTTCGCCCACGCTGGGGTCCGGGAGGGTTATATACAAACGCAAGCGAAAATACAGAAGAAACCAAAGTTGCCCAAGGAAGGGGGGGGGGGCGGGGAGAGGGTTGCGCAAGGGGATCTGGCCTCGTGGCCCCCGCCTCTCTCCAGCGCCCCCCATGGGAAGCCCCAAACCCAGTGAGGAATCAACAGCGGGGCACAGCAAAGACAGGCAGTTTGCTTCTGCTTAGGGAAGAAGCCAACTTCACCTCCTGTCTCCCCCACAACACCCTGGGAAGGAAAAAGCTGCCTTGCAGGGTTTGGGGTGGGGTGGGGTGGGGGGAGACACTGCCAAGCCCCCCCCAGCTTCCTGCTCCCCCTTCCCAATCCACTAACCACCCTGATTAGGTGGGCCCAGTTAAAGTGCTTTGTTAGTTAATTACTTAATCGCCATTACAAAAAGGAATAATTAAAGCAAAATATACACAGCTCCCCCCACGGGTGGCTGGGGGGCGGGAGAGAATTCTGATATACATCCAACACACGTCCCATGGCTGGCTGGTCAGGGGGGGGGCGGGTCAGGAGGGAGGTGCCAGCGGTTTTGTCCCCCGAAACTTACTGGTGAGCCAGGATGGGGGGGGCAACCTCATTCTCAGTCTCTTATCACTCCCCCCACGGATATGAGAGAGAGAGAAAGGAAGCCAGCAGGTGGAGATGCTTGCCACGTGCTGCAAGAATATTATTATTTTTTTGGGGGGGGGGTTTCACAAAGCCAGAGAGGTCTACCTGCAAGGGACATGGGGGAAATGGCTCAGAATGGGAGCATATCCACACTTCCTCCTCCTCTTCTCTCCCCCCTCCCCTCCGCAAAAGTGGCCCCCAGCTACTCCCCACACCCTGTCCCCATAAGCTGTGGGGAGCTGCAGTTTCCCTCCTCCTCTGATTGGAAGATAGGAAAGGGGGGGGGGACGGACGGGATTCTCCCAGCTGCTTTTATTTACATGATTTGGCTTTGATAATAAAACCCTGCCCCAGAGGCCGTTCCGCCCCCCCCCCCATCCTCTTTGGGACACTGAAATACTGCTGAATTCTGGGATGAGAAGGGGGGGGGGTTAGGCGCTGGTCCCCACGCCCCTCCCCAACCACCCTGATGTGGGACCACCACGATAGGCAGCAAGGGATGGCTGTCTTTTTTAGGACTGGACCCTTCCCAGCCCAGCCACGCACCCGACGTCTTTCCTATCAGAAACAGAAGAGTTAAAGGGGGGTGCAGAGGCCCCCCAAGGGCAGCCGAGAGGAGGGGAGGGCGGGACTGAGAAGTGACCCGCCAAGGCATCACTTTCACTTTCACGGGATGGTCTTCTCTGGGCCGTCTGGCATCTGACGAGACCCTCCTCCTCCTTCTCCCCCCCCCCTCCGCCACGGAGTGGGGCAAGCAGGAGGGGCGGGATGGGGCGAGCCCCCCTGCCCTCACCAGTTCATGATGCAATTCCTGTTCAGGGTCATGAAGTAGACCTGGCTGCTGCCCCCAGAGCGAACGGAGGCGAAGAAGACCTGCAGGGAGGGACGAAGGAAGGAGGGCGTGAAGGAAGAGCAGGCAGTCAGGGGGGGTCAGGAATCACCCCCCCCCAAAGTCCCTCTGCAGTCAAGCAGTGGCCCTCCCAGTGACTATGCTAGCTGGCTCCAATGACTGATGCAGCAAAGAGGAAGAGGAGACTGGCAGGGGGTCTGCCACGAGTGCCCCCTCCACCCTGCTGGCAGCAGCAAATGTGGAGCCAGCCGGGATGGCGCAGTTGTGCCTTGAGACAAGAAAACACACACACACACCGCCAGCCCCCAGCTCAAGTGGAGTCTGGCGGGGCTGGATCCAGGGGTTGTGACTCGCACCCACCTTGTCGTTGCGCTCGCACAGGAACTTCAGGCGCTGCGCCCGCTTGTGCATGAAGACGCCGTCCAGGTGCCCCGTCTCTACCGAGCGGATCTCAATGGCTTTCTCGCCCCAACCCATGATCTGATTGGAGCAGATATAAGCTGAGGGGCAGGGGGAGAGAAAGGGGGACACGTGAGGCTTCCTCGCTGAGCACGGGGCGGGTGTGTGCCAAGCCCACAAGGAAGACAGGAAGCGGCTGCAGCTCAGCAACGGGTCCCAAAGGCCACTCTGTCACGGGATGCCCCGGGGGCCAGGAGGGTCTCTGCCCGCTGTTCTGCCAGCTGCAGCCCCTTTGGGGCCTAGGTGACACGGCCACCACCCCCTGGCAGCTTCCAGATTAGAATACAGTGGTACCTCAGGTTACATAAACTTCAGGTTACATACGCTTCAGGTTACAGACTCCGCTAACCCAGAAATAGGACCTCGGGTTAAGAACTTTGCTTCAGGGTGAGAACAGAAATCACGCAGCAGCGGCAGTGGGAGGCCCCATTAGCTAAAGTGGTGCTTCCGGTTAAGAACAGTTTCAGGTTAAGAACGGACCTCCGGAACGAATTAAGTACTTAACCCGAGGTACCACTGTACTGAAACACACTCTGCATGGGGCTGCCCTTGAAGACGGCTCAGAAACGCACCAGTCACCTTACTGCTTTTATATACAGTGGATGCTCGGGTTGCAAACGTGATTCGTGCGGGACGCAACCCGCAGGGCCGCATCTGTTTGCAACCTGCAGCGTCGCGTCTGCGCGGGTCGCGATTCAGCACATACGCAAAGCACGATTTAGCGCTTCTGCACATGCACGAGTGCCGAAACCCGGAAGGAACCCGTTCCACTACTTCTGGGTTTGGCGTGTCCGTAACCCGAAAATGTGCAACCTGAAGCGCCTGTAACCCGAGGTATGACTGTACTGTATTGATCTACTGCCCAGATTCAGGGGAAAAACTAAGCATGAGGGGGGAAATTGTGACAGTAAGAGCTGTTTGACAATGGATCAAAGGCCTTTGGGAGGTTGGGGACTCCTGATACCTTGAAGTTTTTAAAGCAGAGGCTGGATTACTATCTGTCAGGAATGCTTCAGCTGCCATTCTTTAATAATAATAATAAATTTTATTTATACCCCACCCTCCCCAGCCAAGACCGGGCTCAGGGCGGCTAACACCAGGCATAAAAACAATTGATTAAAATACAACTTAAAAACAAGATTAAAATACAGCATTAAAATGCAGCCTCATTTCGGTAGAAACTCAAATCAAAAACTTTTTGGGGATGAAAACGTCAAGTCTTCACCAAGGCAGGGGGCTGGACTAGATGACTCTGGGGGGTCCCCTTCCAGTGCTACAATCCCATGGTTCT
The DNA here is from genome assembly GCF_965113315.1 of Podarcis vaucheri. NCBI lineage: Eukaryota > Metazoa > Chordata > Lepidosauria > Squamata > Lacertidae > Podarcis > Podarcis vaucheri. The sequence continues at coordinate 1,625,389 of NC_138751.1, read as the reverse complement.
GTGAGGCTGCTGCTGGAGACTGACTTTGGGATGTTCAGCAAGGAAAGGGGCCCCACACCGCTCAGAGCTGCAACACTCCCCCTGTTGCATTGCAGGCCCCTCAGCATCTAGACTGCAGGGCCCCCACCCTGAGCGCCCCCTGCTGCTCCAGGCTTACCGACAGAGGTGGGCATCTCCCCCCACTGCAGCACGACGTCCTTGATGATGCGCCCGTAGGTGTTGACGTAGACGCCCTCGTCTTCGTAGCAAAGAAGCATCTCCATCCCTTCGGTGTTGGTCAGGAAGATGATGGCATGGGGGGTGACCTGCGACTGGATCTGGGGCGGCAGGAGGAGGAGGAGAAGGGAGGCTTACGTGAGGCCCACCCGCCCACCCCCACAGCCTGCTCCCCTCCTCCGCCCGCGGGCCAGGCTTACATGTACTGGTATATAGATGTCGTAGTTGTTTCCTGAGTCCACGTCGATGGCGTGGAAGCCGGCGCAGGATCCGTAGATCACTTTGAGCCGCTGGCCCTCCTCCACCGTCAGCTCCACCAGCAGCGGCCGGTGAGGCAAGTCAGCAAAAGACTGGAAGACAAAGCAGGAGGAGGCAGGAAGGGTGTTGCGTGGGGGGGGGTTCTGGCCACGACGAGCCACCCAGGACCCCTTCCAACGCCACAATCCTATGACCTCGGAAGGGGGTGGATGCCACACCTGTTAGGGGTTCTTCAGCGGTCACCCCTTCACTGCACCTGGGGGCTGGGCTGGATGGCCCCTGGGTGCCCCTTCCAACTCGGACGCTCTCCTCCCAGTCACCAAATCAGTCCTCTCTCCCCTGATCCTTCCAGCCAAGCCACACTTTCGTGAGGCTTCCGCTGCTATCAAAACCCGCTCCCCACGGTGAAAATCAGGGGCCCTGCCGTGCAGATTTCAGGGTGTCCTGCAGAGCCCCAAAGGCTCCCTTCTCCCCCAGGGAGACCCCCCGATTCCAGCCTCCCCAGTACCTTGAAGGCCATGAATTTGTGGTAGGGCTTGGGTGCCCAGGCATAGACTTCCACTGAGTTCTTGAGTGCAATGACCAGGAACTTGATCCGCTCGTATTTCACTGAGGGAAAGAACCAGGAAGGGGGGGGGAATGTTAGGGCTGGACCCCACACCTTCCCTTCATAACCTGTGGCAGTTCCAGGCTCAAGGGGCTCCCCCTGCTGGCTTCAAGAAAGAGAGAGCGAGCTTGGCCATGAGAGACGGATCGTTGGGACTGAGGAACTCCCTGCCACTGGATCCCAGTAACTGGGAATTGCAGGAGAGGAGAGTGTTGCTCTTCTGCTTGGATCCTGCACCTGGGCTACTCACTGAGGCATCAACCTTACCGTAATTGGTGGGTTTGGCCAAAATTAATTCTTCCTGGGGCAGGTGGTTTCTGGGCTGAATTGTCAACGTGTCTGCCCCCTGGGGTGGGGTGTGGTGGGGTCTCCTGGCCCCGACCGCTCAGCCCGGGACCTGCACCCCACTTACCCACGCGGTAGTGGACACAGCCCTCCATGTCCCCCACGGTGGTCCAGCCTTGCTTCTTCTCCACTTCGGGGTCGTTGTGCAAAATTTTGTTCCGCAGCCAGGAGAGGTAGTAGACGCGAAGCTTGTTCCTCTTCCCTAAGGGGGGGGGGCGGGGAGAGAGAGAGAACCAAGGATCCTTTATTCACAGGTCAGGGGAGAAAAAAGGGGGGCAGGGGGTCGGGGTGTGCGTGGTTTCCTGCAGGACGTGTGTGTGCAAGAGATTCCCAAGGCCTACAATTCCAGAGCCCTCTCCTTGGGCAGGGCCGTGCTTCCGTGTCAAGGCGCACGGCAGCCGAAGGGAGGCCCACGGCAAAGAGTCAAGTCGTTATCGCCAAAGTTAACACTGACGAGCCGCTTCCACAGCTCTTCCCCAGGTCCGGAAGCTATAGAGTAAAAAGGCAAAGGGACCCCTGACCATTAGGTCCAGTCGTGCCCGACTCTGGGCTTGCGGCGCTCATCTCGCTTTGTTGGCCGAGGGAGCCGGAGTACAGCTTCCGGGTCATGTGGCCAGCAGGACTAAGCCGCTTCTGGCGAACCAGAGCAGCGCACGGAAACGCCGTTTACTTTCCCGCCGGAGTGGTACCTATTTATCTATTTGCATTTTGAGGTGCTTTTGAACTGCTAGGTGGGCAGGAGCAGGGACTGAGCAACGGGAGCTCACCCCGTCACAGGGATTTGAACTGCTGACCTTCTGATCAGCAAGTCCTAGACTCTGTGGTTTAACCCACAGCGCCACCCGCGTCCCTCAAGAACTATAGAGCTATAGAGTAGTTGCCACCATAAAATGCATTTCCCAGAAACTGTGCCTGCGTGGAAACGTCCTCTGCTCCTCCCTTTTCAATCCCCTCCTGGTTCCGGGAGACAGCAAGGAAGGAACGGGGGGGGGGGGGGAGCCCCTGGGCCCTTTCCTTTCGGGGCCTGTCTCTTCCTCCTCTGTTTCCACCCCATTCTGTGCTCCCCTCTCCAGTTCTGAAGCTTCTCCTGCCTCCGACTCCTGCCTGCTGGCCGGGGCAGCTCCCCACAAATCGCTGGCCCCCTCTCCCCAGTCAGACTCCAGCCCCCTTTCCCCTGGGGTGCACCCTCCGCAGCGTCCCACCAGTCTCTGACATCCTGTAGCCCCTGTAGGAGTGCAAATATCCAGAGTGTGGGGGGTCAGGTGGGATTACTATGAGGCATTATAAAATATGAAGCAAGCCACTGTGTCCGCAAGGAACACATTGCATTGACTGGGTTTGATTCATTGACAATAATTTCTGATCAAATCCCATAAGCCTCTGCCTCTCTGTCCTATTTCTCTGTCTGACAGGCACGTAAAAGCATTCTAAACACAGGCCAGTTGCTTCATCAGGCATCCTGGGTCACAAAGTTAGCTTTGATGTAGCTATTGTAGCTTGATAATCTTTAGATAGATCTTAACGGCTAGGAAGAGAGTTCACAAGGAGATGGTAAATTCTCCTTCCTTGTCATCCTTCCGTCCTCTCCTGTTTACTCCTTTTATGACCTCCAGAGTTTCCTAAAAGCATTCCTCTTCTCTTCCTCTTTCATTTACTCTGAACTTTACTGTAGTTAAAAGAATTTCTTCTGATCTGACTTTGTCCCCACGTGGGGTTTTTTGAAATGCTCAGAGGAAATCTGATTGGTTCTTACAGACACTGTGTAAAAGTTCTTTTGTGAATAAAACGACCTGGGCCAGGGGGTGGACAGGAATTATTATTATTATTGGCACCACTCCCAGAGTCTTGCTGGTCAAGCCTTGTGTGTATTCTATTAATCAGAGTCCAATCCTTCCTTCTTTTGGGAACGCTACAAGCCCCCTCTCCCTCTGGGACTCCAGGCTTCTTCGCCCTGAACCTTGCTGTGTGTCCATATCAAGAAGTACAGGGCTGTGGGGGGACTTATGGGGAGGCCCTAGGGGGCCAAGGCCGGTCCCACTCCTCACCCGAGATGGTGGTCAGGAGGTTGAGCCCTTCCAGGACGTCCATCTGCTGGAAGCGGCGCCGGTTGATGAGGGTGTAGACCTTGCCTTGCCCACTCCGGTCCAGGAGCATCAGCCCGTTCTCGGTCCCCACCAGCAAGTTGACCCCTAGAGCGTGGGCACCAAGGCAGAGGGTGAGGGAGAGGCCGGGGGGATTGGGAGGGGCAGCCGTGCCCTGGCCCACCCAAGGGTCCCTGCCTCCTCACCCCAGAGGGCGGCACACAGGATCTCCGAGTTGAAGCGCTTCTTGTACTTGCGGATCTCGGGGGTGTCGCTGTGGGGCCGCGTGTTGGTGGGGTTCACGTTGACCACAGAGCCCTTCCGCGCCTCCAGCTGCAGCTGCTCCAGCCGCCCCGGGTCAAACGCTTTGCGGGTGGAAAGAGAGAGAAATCACACAGGTCAAGCCTTCCTAGTTTGCTCCCGGGGTGGGGGAGTGGGAGGGGGGAGCTGAGCTGCCTGAGGGTCTCCTTCGCTGGAAGGCGGCAGCCTCTTCTCAAGAGAGTCTTGACGGCTGTCCGTCATGGATTCTTGAGCTGCGCTTTCTGCTCTGCAGCGGGTTGGGCTAGATGACCCCTGGGATGCCTTCCAGCTCTACGATTCTATGTGAGGACTTGCATAAGCTCCCTGCCCTTCCTGGAGATGCTACCTTTGGGGACTGAATTTGGGGCCTTCCATAAATGGATTTTGTTACCAAATGATTAAAAAACGCTATATGCACTTTGGTCTTCTCGTACCATAAACATGCATGCCATCCAAATCTGTTGTCATGACCCTCAAGGTCCAAAATATCTGTATTTTTTTAAAGTTATCCACTCCTGCAGCCTGCAGGGACAGGACGCTTCATAATATAATTTCAAATCTGGCAGGGAAAATCCACCTCTTTCTTTTGTATCTATAGTAATTTATACTTAATGCTTGGTTCCTTTCCCTGCCAGGTAAATCTAGAAACATCTTTTTGCCATTGTCTGAAGTGTCCCACTCCACTGACTATGGGTATTGTTTGAAATAAAAATTTCTGGGCCCGCGACACGGATCTGTCTGTTTTTTTAACGACAAGTCTGTGCAGCACAGGCTCTCGTGCAGGAGAAAGCAGGCCAAGGGACACCCCTCCCCTCCCCATCTCCCCTCCCTGCAAGGTCTCACCAGTGATGGGGATGGTGTCGCCCCCTCCAGGCGAGCTGTGGTAGATGCCCAAGTCCACAAACATCGTGAAGGAGCTCTTTCCGGGAGCCTTGACCAGCCCCCTTGACTGGTACTGCAATTGAGGGGTGAGAGGGGCGTAGTGAGAGAGAGACAGAAGCAGGTTAGGGGACGATATCCAATGCCTGGAGGAAGGTGGGCTACAATGCCAGGTCCCTGCACTGCCCCAACAAGCCCAAACGCCCAAGGACCGTGCATGGTTTATTTAATTTGCTTTAACTCCCTGTACTTTCCTTCCCTGCCCGCTTAGGATAAAAGGCTAGAGTTTGTAGAATCTCACATTTTATTACAACTACTACCTACGTTTCAAAAAACTAGCTACAAGCCGTTTCTGATTTTGCACAAACCCGATTTGGAACAATTGCCATGAGAATCCCATGAATTGTAAAATCTTGCATTGAACATTTTTTTAAAAAAACCCACAACCGCCACAATCTCTTTCTGCTTAAGTCCTGTTTGGAAGGACTCATGCAGCAATGGCCAGCAAACCCGGTGGCTTTAAAAGAGGATGGAGCAGATTCATGGAGGAGGTGGAGGTAAGAGGTAAAGGACCCCTGGATGGTTAAGTCTAGTCAAAGGTGACTCGGGTTGCGGCGCTCATCTCGCTTTCAGGCCGAGCGAGCCGGCGATTGTCCACAAACAGCTTTCAGCATCATGTGGCCAGCAGGACTAAATCGCTTCTGGTGCAATGGGACACCGTGACAGAAGCCAGAGTGCATGGAAACACTGTTTGCCTTCCCGCCAGAGCGGTACCTATTTATCTACTTGCGCTTGGTGTGCTTTCGAACTGCCAGGTTGGCAGGAGCAGGGACTGAGCAACAGGAGCTCACCCCATCGTGGGAATTTGAACCGCGACCTTCCGATCGGCAAACCCAAGAGGCTCAGTGGTTTAGAGTACAGTGCCACCTGAACTATTGCTGACAAGCTAGGGTGGTTCTGCCCTGCCCTCCGCAGTGGGAGGCAGCAATTCTTTTGCATCCCTGGAAACGGCAGGAGGCGAGAGATGCTCTCGTGCTTCTTGGTTTCCCCTGGGGGCATCTGTTTGGGAAAAGGATGCTCATCCAGTAAGGCTCTCCTTCGGTTCATAAGGGCTGGTGATGTCGAGGCAGAGGACAGATTCTGCTCCCAGAGACCTTCCGCCCAAGCTACCCTCACCTGCTCGCTAAGAGCAAAGAAAAAAGCGCACCATGACCTCTGGCCAATACAGTGGTACCTTGGGTTATATACGCTTCAGGTTACAGACTCCGCTAACCCAGAAATATTACCTCGGTTTAAGAACTTTGCTTCAGGATAAGAACAGAAATCGTGCAGCGGCAGCAGGAGGCCCTATTAGCTAAAGTGGTGCTTCAGGTTAAGAACACTTTCAGGTTAAGAACGGACCTCTGGAACGAATTAAGTACTTAACCCGGGGTACCACCGTATAAGTTTCAATAGTGGGAGGGGTCCCTACTCGCAAATCAATAGTCAATTGTAACAAAAACTAATCCATTCAAAAGTATGTATTCTGACAAGGATTCCAAACTCAAATAGAGAGAATTATTGTGTTATACATATTCTTATGAGTTTGAGTTTGTAATCTCTATTTGAGTTTGTAATCCTTGACAGAATACATACTTTTGAATGGATTTAGTTTTTGTTACAGTTGACTATTTATTTGCGAGTAGGGACCCCTCCTACTACTGAAACTTATATTGGCCAGAGTTTTTGGTGTGCTTTTTTCTTGGGATATTTAATAACATGAACTCCAACTTATTTAACGCAAAGAGCAAAGGGCTGCAACTCCACCCCCCAAAGGCACTGCAGAGAAGCCGAAATGCCCCACAGCGCCAAAGCTCAGGCAGGCGATGTCTGCTCCCCCTCACTCAGACGCAGAGGGCTGGAGCAAAGGAGGAGGAATGTGGCCACGGCCCTACAAGGAGGAGTCACTGCAGGCCAAAGGGGAAAGGAAGTGGGAGGCCCGGAGCAAGCCTCCCTCCCTCTTTTTAAATTGCATTCTACATTAGTTCCCCCCCCATTATGTTTTCACTGTAATTTTATTGGTGTTAGCCGCCCTGAGCCCGGCTCTGGCCGGGGAGGGCGGGGTATAAATAAAATTTATTATTACAGTGGTGCCTCGCAAGACGAAATTAATTCGTTACGCAAGTTTTTTCTTCTTGCGAGTTTTTCGTCTTGCGAAGCACGGTTTCCCATAGGAATGCATTGAAAATCAATCAATGCGTTCCTATGGAGACCGTCCGGGGACAGAGGGGAAGCGCCCCGCGCCTTCCCCTCTGTCCCCGGACCTGTTTAAAGCAAGGGGCGGCGGCGGGAAGATTGCTTCTCCCCGTTGCCTGCCCCGCAATCTCTGGGGACATCTGTCCTCAGACCTGTTTTAAAGCAAGGGAAGGGGCAGCAGGGAGAATCGCTTCTCCCCGTTGCCGCCCCTTGGTTCAAAAGGGGTCCCGCGGGCACCTTCCCCTCTGTCCCCTCTTTTGAAGCAAGGGGCGGAGGGGAGAAGATCGCTTCTCTCCGTTGCCGCCCCTTGGTTCAAAAGGGGTCGGGGAGAGAGGGGAAGGCGCGCACGCGCCTTCCCCTCTGTCCCCGGAGATTGCAGGGCTGGCAACGGGGAGAAGCGATCTTCTCCCCGCCGCCCCTTGCTTCAAAAGAGGTCCGGGGACAGCGGGGAAGACGCGCTGCGCTTCCCCGCTATCCCTGGAGCTTGCGGGGCAAGCTTTGTTTTGCGAAGCAAGCCCATAGGGAAATGCGTCTTGCGAAGCGGCTAAGAAAACGAAAAACTCCTTCGTCTAGCGAGTTTTTCGTCTTCCGAGGCGTTCGTCTTGCGGGGCACCACTGTATTCTTCCCCAAACTCACGTCGGTGGCCGTGTCCTTGGCTGGCGAGGAGGACCCGTTGCTGCTGCTCTTGGCCTCGGTGGGCGAGTGGCTGGGCTGGACCACGTCCGGCAGGTTGGTGTAGCCGTTGCTGTCGCTGTGCAGGAGGCCCCGCTCCTCTTCGGGGGTCTGCGAGAGGGAGGGGAAGAGGGGTGTCAAGGCAGCGGGGACGGAGAAATGGAGCCCTTCAGCGCCATCGGTGGTGGGGTCTTGCAGCCCCTGCGGTGCTCAGCGTACGACACACACACACACACAGGCCTGATAGGTCCAGAGTTTGGTGTCCTGTTTGGAGTGCTGAGTCTCCTGCAACCCCCCCTTAAATCATCCTCACCATCACCCAGCAAGCTTCTTCTTTTTTATTTTATAAAATATTTATTAAAAATTTACAAACATAGGTTCAAAGAACCAAGAAAACTATACCAAAGATTACACATAAACACAAATTTCACAAAAAAGCAAAAAGATAACAAGAAAAACACCAAAAGGAGGACCTAAAAAAGGAAAAGGAAAATACAAAATACAAAAAGCAGATGGCTGAAAAAAAAAGGAAAAAAAAAGAGGGGAAAAAATTTAAAAAAGAAAATAATCAATTTTTCAATATCTTTAGGCTCGTTTACTTATTTCCTTGACCTCCTCACACCTCCCCCTTTTTGTATTCCCGTTTACAAAATCCTTTCAGCAAATCCTTACCCTCTTTCGTTTATCTTTGCTCTGTATCTTAACCTATTATAACTATATATTTCCATCCATATAATGATCTATATTTGCATATTCTTATTAACCTTATTACCAAAACCACTTATTTCCATTCCAACATCATTTTAACATTCATTAATTTTACAGTATTTCTGCAAATAGTCTTTAAATTTCTTCAGGTCTTCTTCCACCATTTCTTCTCCCTGGTCTCGGATTCTGCCAGTCATTTCCACCAGTTCCATGTAGTCCATCACCTTCATCTGCCACTCTTCCAGGGTGGATAGATCTTGTGTCTTCCAATACTTTGCAATAAGTATTCCTGCTGCTGTTGTGGCATACATAAAGAAAGTTCTATCCTTCTTTGGCACCAATTGGCCGACTATGCCCAGGAGGAAGGCCTCTGGTTTCTTCAGGAAGGTATATTTAAATACCTTTTTCATCACCCAGCAAGCTTCTAACCCCCCACGGTGGTGGAGACCAGCTGCGGACGCCACCCCTTTGCCCTGGCTTTTGACACTTGAGGCGTGATGGTTTGGGACCCACCTCATTCTTACGGCCTCAAGCTGTTTTAAATATTGTGCCAGAGATTATTCATGCATGCTACGACTGCCGCCAGAATCTTAGTAGCCCAAAAATGGAAAACTCAGGAAATACCAACATTAGTGGAGTGGCAGACAAAAGCGGTCAAATACATTGAATTAGCAAAACTGACCACAGGATCCGTAACCAAGAGGAAACAAAGTTCAGACGTGAGTGGAGTAAATTTGTGGAGTATATATGCAATATAGAAGTTTAAAGACTGTAGTAGGATTAAAATAAATCTTATGATGTGAATAGGATGTTATTAAGAATCTGTGGAAAATGAAAGATTAATATGAAAACCTGTTGAAGGGAGGAAGTCTATGCTTGGCAGAGCATTGAGGAAATAAGTGTACATAGGACTGTAGAACTTCAGTGTATTTATTTTGTTTTGTTTGTGTTAAAGAAAACTCAATAAAAAGCATTAAATATATATATATTGTGCTTTAACGCATCACCCTTGCCCTGGGGCCTTAGGGCATGTCACAAATGAATAAATATAAAAGCCTCAGGAGGTGGCATTCCTTCCTCTGGCTCCGAGGGCTGGACTAGATGGCCCTTGGAGTACATGGAATTGGCAGAAATGACTGGCAGAATCCGAGACAAGGGAGAAGAGGCGGTGGAAGAAGATTGGAAAAAATTTAAAGACTATCTACAGAAATACTGTAAAATTAATGAATGTTAAAGGGACTGCAAGAAGATCAAACCTCTCCATTCTGAAGGAAATCAGCCCTGAGCGCTCACTGGAAGGACAGATCCTGAAGCTGAGGCTCCAAGACTTTGGCCACCTCATGAGAAGAGAAGACTCCCTGGAAAAGACCCTGATGTTGGGAAAGATGGAGGGCAGGGGGAGAAGGGGACGACGGAGGACGAGATGGTGGGACAGTGTTCTCGAAGCTACCAGCATGAGTCTGACCAAACTGCGGGAGGCAGTGGAAGACAGGAGGGCCTGGCGTGCTCTGGTCCGGGGGGTCACGAAGAGTCGGGCACGACTAAACGACTAAACAACAACAAAGGGATGTTGGATTGAAAACAAGTGGTGTTGGTAAAAAGATTAATAAGAATAAGTAAATATGGATTGATAATGATGGAAAATGTATTTTTAATACAGGTTAAGATGTTGAGTAAGGTTAAGTGATAGAGGGTAAGGATTTGCTGAACTAAATATTTCAACTGGAATACAAAAAGGGAGGTGTGAGGAGGGAGGTGTCAAGAAACTAGTGATTGAAAGATAAGAAAATACTAATCTTTTTTACTCTTTTGCTCTTTTTTCTGTTATTATGTTAACTCTTTTTATTGTGTATTTTGTATGTGTTTTGTGATTTTTCTAATTTTGTTATTTCTATTGGCTTTTGTATTTTATGTTTAAATTTTGAATTTATTGTTTTTTTGTGAAACTTTAATAAATAGCATTAAAAAAAAAAGATGGCCCTTGGAGTCCCTTCCAGTGCTTTCTTCCTAAAAAAAAAATGTTTAGGTGTACTCTCCTTTTCCTACTCATACTGCCCCTCAATGAGGCCAAACTTAAGATTCCCAAGATGTTTAGGGGTATGCGTCCCCCTGCGTCCCCCCAGGAAAAAAGCACTGGTCCCCTTCCAACTCTACAATTCCATGAGCTCAGAAGGCGGTGGACTCTCTTCCTTGGCAGTTTTTAAGCAGAGGTTGGATGGCTGTCTGTCCTGGATGCTTCTGCTGAGATTCCAGCATTGCAAGGGGCGGGCTTGTCAGGAGTTCAGCCTACACACGAGTAGGACACTGGCAGAGACACCTGCCCGACTGGCATGTTCTCTCCCTCCTGGTCGATCGTTCGGGAGCTTCAAAAGCTTTCTTCAGCCTGAACATCACAGCAACCAATGCCAACAGATATCGGCACACTTAGGGATCCGCAGAGTTTGCGCACCTTGCGTGACAGACCTCAGCAACTCAGCATTTTGGCTAATCTACTTTATTGACATATAAACCCACACGGAGCACTGCAACATGGCTCCCTCTCTCTCTAGCATCAGACAGCAAAGAGAAAAAGAACAAAGGACAATAGTCCCACTTCACGGAACACAGGAACACAAACATCCTGTCTCCGTCACTTCCCACTCGGTGGAGTCAAAACATATGTGAAAGACAACAATCCCGTGACGACAATCACGGAGCAGGAATTCTAACAGGGCTAGATGATTTTAGGACTTTTGTACCCCCAGGAAGCAGTTCCTGCACCTCCCAGCCGCAAGAGGGAGAGGCCAGGGGAGGGGTCATCCCTCCACACACACAAACAGGACGGAGGCTGCAAAGCGTGATTCTCACCCGCTGCACCAGCATGGTGCCCTCGCCATAGGAGCTCTCTGAACCGCCACTCCCGCCTGTCAGATCCTCCACGTCATGAACCACCATGGTGCTCACAGAGTCCGTGTCGCCGTCTCTGCAACAGGGAGGGAGAGGTCAGAAGACACACGGACAGGGGGACAGAGGCCACGTAACCCTGCCTCCTCCCCCCCCCGCCCAGAGACCATGAAGTCTGGAAGGAGGCCCAACTAGAAAGGGAAGAGGACAAAGGAAAGTCCCCCCCCCCAATAACACTAGAACCTGTGAGGGTTCAGTGAAGCTGAATATAAAAAAGGGGGGAAAGTCCTTCACACTGAACAGATTCAAACTATGGAACTCCCTGCTGCAGGAGGCAGTGAGGACCAACAACTCGGACACATCAGACTGATTCATGGAGGAGATAATAATAATAATAATAATAATAATAATAATAATAATAATAATAATATTTTATTTATATCCTGCTCAGGGCGGCTAACAAAATTTAAAACACTTTAAAACACTTAATTATAAAAGCAGCATAAAATACAGTATAAAAACATGAATAACAATAAAATTCAAAAATCAATTAGATAATCCCCAGGGCTAGCTGGCTGAATTGGTCCTACTTGGGCCAGCAAGGAGGTCAGAGGAGAATTAGCTGTGGGGTCTCAGAGCGGGTGATCTACATAAAAGGAGAAGGAAGGGAAGGGAGATAAAAGATCAGGCTGAATTCAAATTAAAGGCCAGGCGGAATAGCTCTGTCTTACAGGCCGGTGGAAGGAGGTTAAATCCTGAAGGGCCCTGGTCTCCTGGGACAGAGCATTCCACCAGGTGGGAGCCACCACTGAGAAGGCCCTGGCCCTGGTGAAGGACAGTCTGACTTCCTTAGAGCCCAGGACCTCGAAACTATGGTTCTTCATGGACCTTAAGGTCCTCGGCTTAAGGATGGGAGCAGCGATGGTTCTGAATGCCGGGCGCCGCTGCTCATGTGCTCGGATCCTGCTTGCAGGTTTCCCCTAATGGGCATCTGGCTGTGGGAACAGGATGCTGGCCTGGGCGGGTTATGGGGCGGATCCAGCAGGTGCTCTTCTCATGCACCTTCGGCCTCTCTGAAAGCCCCTTGGAGAGACTCAGGCCCTGCTTGGGGGCTCCCTTCCTCCTGGGAGCACAGGACGGGGGCCCTTTAGTCCTGATCCTCCTGCCACCACGGGGCTCCCCTGACCTCCTTGCGTGCAGCCAGGCGCTCCCCAAAAGTGGCAGCGTGTTCACGGCCCCTGGCCTCACCTGGTCCCCGGAGTGTCTGCCGTGGGCTCGGAGCGCTCCCCTTCTCCTTCCTCCTCCTCCTCCTCTTCCTCCTCGCTCGAGTCCATCTCCTCACTGGAGGAGGAGTAGTCCATGGCCTTCTTGAGGGGCTTGGGGGCCGCCTCCTCCAGGCGGTCCTTGGGCAGCACAAAGTTCTGCGGAGAGGAGAGAAAGGGGGTCACGGCTGCCGCAGGGAGGCAAAGGAGGAAGGAGAGAGAGAGAGAAGGAGAGAAAGAAAGAAAGAGAGAGAGAGAGAGACAGCAGGTGGGAACACCAAGCAAGCTTGCATGGGAGTTGGCCTGCCTGCAATGGAGACCCCACCCCACCAGGAGGACTGCCCAGTGGGCGCAGTTTGTGACAGGCATAGCAGGAAGCCAGCGCCAGCCTCTCCTGCCCCCCACCCAAGCCCCAACAAAAATCCCAGCTATCAATCCACTATAGGTAAAGGGACCCCTGACCATTAGGTCCAGTCATGGCCGACTCTGGGGTTGCGGTGCTCATCTCGCTTTATTGGCCGAGGGAGCCGGCGTACAGCTTCCGGGTCATGTGGCCAGCATGACTGAGCCGCTTCTGGCAAACCAGAGCAGCGCACAGAAACGCCGTTTACCTTCCCGCCAGAGCGGTACCTATTCATCTACTTGCACTTGATGTGCTTTCGAACTGCTAGGTGGGCAGGAGCAGGGACTGAGCAACGGGAGCTCATCCTGTCACGGGGATTTGAACTGCCAACCTTTCGATCGGTAAGTCCTAGGCTCTGTGGTTTAACCCACAGCGCCACCCGCGTCCCATCGATCCCCTGCCCCCCCCCTTTTCTGGTCTGCACAACCTTTTTAATAAGGAATTGGGGAGATTTATAACTTATCTTAAAGACTAATGTAAACAGTTTAAATTGTTAGTAGGATTGGAATATCACTTGTAGCTTAATGGTGAATTTTAGATTTGGGTTATAAAAGATGCAGGAGGAAATGATTGACAGCAGGACCCTCAAAGGGGAAGGGGGAAGTCCAAGAGATTCCTTGGAATCTTGTTTTTATGTTGTATGCTGGATAGGTGACTGTAAAGTGTCAATCTGAAAAACTAAATAAATAAATCCCACCCCCCAAAGGAAAAAGAGTGGGAGGAGAAAGCCAAGTTTCTTGGGTTCTTGGGCACACGTCATGTGAGAGATGCCTAATCAAACCTATGCTCAAAGCAAAACGTGGGGTGTTCCACCTGTGGGGTGAGGCTGGTGACCCCCAAATGGGGCCTGAGATAGCTGGGAAGGGGGGGGGGGGAGTCCAGCGATTCCACTCGGCAGCCCTGCTGAGCTTGAGGCCCAAAATTTGTTGAATTGGAAATACGATTTCCCATTTCATTTCTGTGCTCAGTTGTTTACAAGTCCCGTTTACATGATTTTGTAGGTTCTGCGCATGGCTTTTCTCCGTTTCACTTTTGTGAGTTTGCTTCCCTGCCCTGGGGCTGAAAACATTCAATGAAGCGGGGTAGGGTGGGGGATCTATATAAATGGCGTAAATAAATAAAAATAAATAGAACGGTGGCCAATTAGCTGCGCTGCCTGCCAGTCCTTTCTCCTCTAGGCCACAGTTCCACCCCCTGCCCCAAACCGAGCCAGAAGCTGTGAGCGAAAGCAGCAAGGGGGACTGGGAAAGGTCCAAGAGAGTTGGGGGGGGGGAGATGCAGAGGGGGGGGGTGATGTCCACGGAGGAAGGGGGATCAGGGAAGACTTCATGATCTCACAATGCGGCAGCAGGACATGGTGGTTTGGGGGCAGCAGAGAGAGAGAGAGAGAGAGACTGAGGACGTGGGGGCACTAACCTCTCCGATTGCCCGCTTATAACTCTGAGTCGTGCAGAAGGAGGGAAAGAGGGAAGGAAGAGGAAGAGAAAAAGGGCAGAGAAGTTAGGCCGCTCCCCAGCAGGTAGATCCCTATGCTCTACCCCCTCTGCCCACCCCCCAGCCCCAGCCTTCGGGGGTCAACACCCCAGCCACCTCCCCCTGATCGCTTGCAAGTTTCAGGGCAAATTTCTAGTTGGCAAGGGAGGAAGAGAGCGAGAGTCAGAGAGAGGAAGAGAAGGAGAAATCCAGGAGGGGAAAGGGCCGGGCTGGGCTATGGGTCAGAGGGGAGGATTTGAGAACACACACACACACACACACACACACACACACACACACACACACCCTCCGGTCATGCCCTTCCCCAGAGGAAAAAGGGGAGTAAAGAAAACCCCAAATTCCGTTCAAAACCTTTTCAAGGCGGAGCGTGCAAGGAAGGTCCACACATTAAGAGCCGTCCACAGAAAGCGGCCCAAGAGATTACATGCTCCAATTGCCCAAAAACTAAAGGTGTGCCCCCCCCCCAGTTTCCTCCCCCGGCTCCCCCTGCAATCCTCACCTCCCTACAAAACGGGGCTGCGGTGCAACATCCCCCCCCCCAACTTGGGTGCACACGGAGAACTTTCTGAGATTCCAACTAAACTTTGGGAAGTTTGAAAATAGAGGTTGGATGGGATTCTTGAGCTGTGATTCCTGCATCACAGGGTGGGTGGGTGGGCTGGATGGCCTTTGGGGGTCCCTTGCAAACATACGGTTCCATGATTCCATGACGGAGCCCAATGGGCCCCCTCTGGGTGGACTCCTCAGGCTAGAGTGGTGGGG
Organism: Podarcis vaucheri; assembly: GCF_965113315.1. Classification (NCBI taxonomy): domain Eukaryota; kingdom Metazoa; phylum Chordata; class Lepidosauria; order Squamata; family Lacertidae; genus Podarcis; species Podarcis vaucheri. The sequence continues at coordinate 1,610,283 of NC_138751.1, read as the reverse complement.
AGAGGGGAGACGGACGCAGAAGGGGCTACGGGCCTCCTCCCTTCCTCAGAGAGTACTCACCGCTGGCCGCCCAGGCCGGGACCGGTGGTCATCCCCCTTGGGCTTGTTCCCTGGCGGCAGGATCGGAGAGCTGTCCAATTTCAGGGGGGCTGGAGAAGCAAGAGCGGGAGAGGCGTCAGAGAGACCCCAAAGGGCACAGACGTTGTGAAACACCCCCCTCCAATGGAACAAGTGGGGCTTAGGCAGGAGCGGGGAACCGAATCCGGTCAGCAGACTGGATCTATAAGCGGCTGACCCTCCACGGACCACTGCCCCCCACCTGCCAATCATCTGACACCAGGTGACGGAAACACCAAGCCCTGATCGCGATGGAGAGCATTCAGAGGGCACCGTTTCAGAACTTCTGTGTTGGGTGGGTGGCTTGCTACGTATTCCAGACTGCCAGTGAAAGGAGAGGGTCCCGGGTTCAATCCCTGCCGGCCTCTCCAGGTATGGCTGGGAGATATCCCTGTGGGGTTGGGCTAGATGACCGGTGGGGTCCCTTCCAACCCTACAACTCCACAATTTCCTGCCTGAAACCCTAGCGAGCCGCTGCTTGCTGGTCAGATGGACAAAGCGTTTGTGGGTGCTGGGAATCTGCCCTCGCCAGACGCCTGGGGGAACCGCTGTCGCCAGGAAGTGCGGACAACACCGTAGGAGGCAGCTTCCTGTGATGCCAAGGAGCAAAGCCCAGCGAACTGTAGTGATCAGGTGGGATTGCTATGAGGAATTATGAAAAATATGGAGCAAGCCATTTGTGTCAGCAATGAAAGCACTGCGTTGACTAGGTTTGATTCATTGACAATAATTCCTGACCAAATCCCACAAGCCTCTGCATCTCTCCACGTTTTCTCTACTGGTCATTTTCTTTCTCTGCCTAACATGCACCTATCAGCATTCTAAACACAGGCCAGTTGTCCACCAGGCATCCTGGACCATAAAGATAGTAGGCAGCTACTCTGATGTACCTTTCTTTGGTTTTGTTAATCTTAGGGCCAGGAAATAGTTTCACATAGGAGGTGATAAAGATACTTATTTTTCCTTGCCATCCTTCCTTCCTTTCCTGCCTGTTTATGACCTCTGGGGTTTTGCTGAATGCATTCCTCCTCGTTTCCTATTTTACTTACTCTGAACTATATATGCATGCTCAGAGTAGTCTTTGTAGTTAACAGGATTTCTTCTGATCTGACTTTGTCCCACGTGGGGTTTTTTGAAATGCACAGAGGAAATCTGATTGGTTCTTACGAACACTGTGTAAAAAGTTCTTTTGTGAATAAAACGACCTGGGCCGGAGGGTGGACGGATTATTATTACTGGCCCCTCCTCCCAGAGTCTTGCTGGTCAAGCCTCGTGTGTATTTTACTAATCAAGGTCCAATCCTTCTTTGCTTTTGGAACGCAGCACCTCCCCCCCCCCAGGTCACCCCAGATCCGGCTGCCCCCTCACCTCCTATGCGGTTGCGCTCCAGAGAGCCAGCCTGGGGCAGGTTGCCCGTGCCGGACTGCAGCAGACTGTCCGCCCTCTCCCATCCTGGGTCGCTCCTCCGGAGGTCGGGGTTGCTGCGGGGGAAAGAGGAAGCCCCTCTGAGTTTAGGCCACCTTCCCAGCCCCCCAACTCACTCCACACGCCCCTCGTTCCGCAATGCTTTGTCCCACCACCAGCAGCAGCAGCAGCAGCAGAGAGCCCATCACCGCGCAGAGAGAGAGCGCACCGCAGAGGAAGCCCCGCTCGGCCAGCAAGCCTGCTCCGTCATTACCTACTGGCGTTTGGCACGGGGGCCAGAGGGTCCCGGGGCGGGGTCCGGCGGGCGGGCTGCGGAGGGGCAGGAGGAGGAGGGGCTGGCGAAGGGCCCCCCCACCGGGGGCCCCTCTCCAGCCGGCTCTGCATGTGGATGTGCCAGGCGGACTTGCTACGGGGCCTGCGGAGGGGAGGAGCACACAAGCACGTCAAGGGGGCAGGGGGCCTGCACCCCCCAGGAGTCGGGGGGGGGGGAGGATCAGAGGTGCCTACAGTCCTGCAGTGTGGGATGGGGAGGCCAGTGCGAAGTCTGCTCTGGCCCCAGGGCAGCCGTGGGTCAAGGGGGAGCTTCCCTCAGTCCTGGCAACCCTTCCAAAGAAGAGTTTGGGATACTCTGGATCCATCGCTTGCAGGACATGGAGGGCTTCGGTTTGGGGGGCAGGGGGGGGAGCTGGCCCCCAAGGTACCGTTATTTTGCTATGACTTGTTGGCCTTGCTTGTCTTTTTTTGTGCATAAAGGAAATTCAAAAGTGCTTTACACAAAACTGCAAACCTAAATAAAGCCAAAACAATATATAAAAAAACCTAAAACCATGGATGTTCACAAAGAGCAGCCTAAGGAATCCCGCTTACTTGATCAATCAATGTTATATTATGAATCAATGTTGGTTTGTTTTGCGTCTGCTTTCTTTTTGTATGTACTGTTTTGTTTGTTTTCGCTTTTGTCTGTACGTTTTTGTATTTTTATTTTTTATGTTTTTGTTTTAAAAAGAACTCAATAAAAAGATATTAAAAAAAAAAGAATCCTGCTTGCACTACGGAACTCCCTGCCTATTGACACCAGGCAGAAAAGAATCTGCAAGGGACTCTTCTCGGCGCCTGCAAAACACGCTTTTGGTTAGGCACAGCCTGTCAGCTATTTAGAGTGACGTAAGGGCTCAGAATGTTTTAATCCGTTTCTTATAGCTTATTGCAGATTCTATCTTTCCAATGTTTCAAAGAGCTGCTTTCACCGATAATTTCACCATTTTATGCTCTTTTGTAGATGTGTGTGTATTTAATCAAGAGGTGTATAATTTTTACAAAACAAGTTAATAAATGAGAGAGTGTTTCTGCCTGGAAGTTGCCAGCGATGGCGCCAGGCTGGCATTCCCGGGCAAACTCTGTCGTCCAATCTTGGCACAAGGGTCCCACTATCAATGGGAAGCCCTGGTTCCTGGTCCCCCCAGACCCCTTGGCCCTCCCTCCCTGAGAGGACACAGCTCCCCCCGACTCTTGAAGCCTCTCCCCACAAGACGTGGGTCTCAGGATTGAGGCCCAGCAGGCAGCGCTGGACCCCCGGGTCACTTCAGGGTCCTCTTACCTGGCTCGGACCGCGTGGACTGGCCGGATGGCGCCGCCGCCACTCCCTGCTCCGCTGGTGTTGAGTGCCGTCGCGATGGAGGACGTTCGCTGGGGGACCTAGAAGGGTCGGAGGAAGAGGGGGAGAGAAAGCATGAGTGCGGTGGAGGGGAATCCAGGGAAGCCACCTGTCTCCTCCACCAGAAGAAGGGTCTCAGATGGGGAGGGGCAACGTTAAGACCCTCTGGGGCTCAGGGCTTCTCTCTCTCTCTGCTTCAGCTTCACATCAGGAAAAAGGGGGACACGGGCTTTCTACTCTGCGAGGGCAAGCAGAGTGCTTTGCTCTGGGTGCTTTAGCTGAGATTCCTGGGGGTTGGACTGGATGACCCCTGGCAGTCCCTTCCAATTCTATGATCGCTGTGATTCAGAGGGCAGAAGCCGAGGGTCAGGGCTGACCCTCGCAGCAGTGTGTGGCATGAGGCAGCTGCAGTCTGCCACTCTTACCCGTCTCTGCCAGTAACCTGAGAACCCAGATGGGCTGGGAGAGACAGGAGGGATGAGAGGCTGCCTCACTCTGCTAAGCAGAGCCACTCTGGCTAGCAGCTGTCCATAGGCGTCTCCTCCTCATCTCTTTGTCTAGACCTCTTTTTCAGGTTGGTGGCCATCTCTGCCTCTTGTGGCAGGGAGTTCCATAGTTGTCCTACGCACTTGGCTTAACAGAGCTCCTCCTTGCTTGCCTCTCCAGGCAGAAAGAGGCCCCAACTCGCATGCCCCCTGTGACTTTCGATCAAAAAACACCCCGAGAGACGGTGTGGGTGTGTCAGGGGGGGGTACAGGAGGGACCTTGGGGTGCATGTGCTGCTCAAATGAGGCACACCACCCTCAGGGCCATCTTCCTGCACATGCAGGACATGCGGTCGTTTCACCAAAAGACCAAGCTCACTTTGGGAGGGAGTCGGATCTGCGAAGTGAGCCCCACAGCTCTTGGGACAGCATTGATCACCCTTGGGCAGACCTTCCCGGTGGAATTCCTCTGCCTGGAATTTGGGGTTGGGCTAGATGCCCCTCGGAGTGTCCCTTCCGACTCTATAGCTCTCCCACAGGGACGGGGCAGCGCTGTTGCCGCAGTGCCTCCTGCCCCCTTCTCCCCCAGAGGACCCAGGGGCCCTAAGCTCTGCCACGGCAACGCCCCCCCCAGCACACCCCAAGCCCCCTGCCCCTCCGCCGTTACCTTGGGAGGGGCCTCGGGATCCATTCTGACCCAGGGTCCTCGCTGTTCGGCGGCAGTGGCGGGCCGGCTCGGCGGCGGGGCGGGCCCCTCCGAGGTGGGGTCGGAGTTCTGCCGGATCATGCCCGCCCTTGGTGGGGATGGGGCGGAGGAGGAGGAGGCGGAGGAGGCGGCGGAGGAGGAGGAGGAGTCATGGACGGGGAAAGCGGCCATGTTCTTGCTGGGCTGGTCCTGCAGCGACTGGGAGCGAGGGACGGGGGCTGCGTATGGCTTGAGGGGGACGCGATGGGCGAGGTGGCTCTGCGGAAGGAGAGGGGGGCAGGGAGGGAGGGGGCAGAGGCTGAGAACGGGGAGGGGGGCCTAGCCGTTCCCCCACCAGGCCTGCCTCCTCTTCCGAAGCCTGCCATAGCACCACTGCCTGCAGGCCCCCCCTGCCCTCCCCAAGAGCCCAGGAGGCCTCATTCTTCCCCTCTCATTCATTCCTTGCCCTCAAAGCCCAGCTCAGGACGGCAGAGTGCCCGTGGTTCTCCTCCCCTTCCTCATTTCATCCCCACAACAACAACCCTGAGAGGTAGATCAGGCTGGGAGCCTAAGAGCAGCCCCTACCCCGAGGGGAAATCTGAACCCTGGTCTCCAAGGTCCAAGCTGGACCCTCTAAACACCAGACCATCCTCCTCTTTTGAATAGGGTGCGTGTGTGTCGCTTGCTGGAGTCCCAGCCCCGAAGTAGACCAGGGTGAAGTAAGCAGCACATAAGCGGCACACAAAACACCACCAAACCATTCTATGTACTAAATTTTATATTAAAGGTAAAGGGACACCTGACCATTAAGTCCAGTCATGGCCGGCTCTGGGGTTGCAGCGCTCATCTCACTTTACTGGCCGAGGGAGCCGGCGTACAGCTTCCGGGTCACGTGGCCAGCAGGACTAAGCCGCTTCTGGCAAACCAGAGCAGCACACGGAAATGCTGTTTACCTTCCCGCTGCAGCGGTACCTATTTATCTACTTGCACTTTGACGTGCTTTCGAACTGCTAGGTTGGCAGGAGCAGGGACCAAACAACGGGAGCTCACCCCGTCATTGCGGGGATTCGAACCGCCGACCTTCTGATCGGCAAGTCCTAGGCTCAGTGGTTTAACCCACAGTGCCACCCACGTCCCTAAAATCTTATATTAATAATCCAAAAATTGAGAGAATAAGGTACAAGATACTCATTCAAATTGTGCCCAAAAGGAAGATCCAGTCTTTAAAGTTCCTTTAGCCAGGCTCCTGTAGATATCAACAAAGGTAAGTTTGATCAAACGAAGTGTCGGCAATGTTACGCACGAGAGTTAGACCAGGTGCTGGCGTTTGTCAACTTTAAAGACTGAATCTTCCTTTTGGACACAATTTGAATGAGTTTTCTGTTTGTGGCTTCTGTAGTAGATCTTGTACCTTGCTCTCTCAATTTCTGGAGTATTAATATAAGATTTAGAATGTAGAAGGTTTTGGTAGTGTTTTGTGTGCCACTTGTGTGCTGCTTGCTTCATCCTGGCCTACTATGAGAATTGGCAGCATAGACTCATTTCTTCAGTACTTGGATTCCCATCCCCGGCAGGCCTGGGGATCCCCACGTGCCCCCTCTCTCCTCCCGTGTATCCTCAGGGCCTGGCCAAGAGGTGACCCACTGCTAATCCTCCCCCTGCCCCCGGGGTAAAGAGGTCAAAGCACAGCCAATGAGGGGGAGCAGGAGGAGAAGCAGCAGCAGCAGCGGATGGCAATGAGCGGTGGGGGTGACTGGCCGGTGTTTGTGCAAGTCCTCCTGTGCTCACTTGGGGGGCGGGAGAGACCCTCACCTTGTGCTGCCCCTCCTGGGGCTCGACGGGGCGCTGCATAGGCGGGGTCTGCGAAGCCGGGGAGGAGTTGAGCGACACCGACTCGGAGCGGGACTGGGGGGCAGACTCTGGCCCAGGGCCCCCCAGTTTGGTCTTGGCCACCGGCGAGGCGGAGTTCTGCTTGTTCATGCGGGTCCGCTCTTCCACCTGGAATCACAGAACGGCAGGGTTGGGAGGCGCTCTCCCACCAGGGTCATCCAGCCCAACCCCGTGCAATGGAGGAAGCTCGCTCCTTGCCATTGGAGTCGGTTGGTTCAGGCCCTGCCCTCCGGAGCAGCAAAAAACAAGCTTTCTCCAGCTTCCAGGTGGGAGCCCTTTAGCTATTTGAAGATGGCCGCATCGTGGCAACATCTCAGTCTTCTCTTGAACAGATTAAACATGCCCGACTCCCTCAACCGTTCCTCACAAGGCTTGGCTTCCTGACCCTTCATCATCTTGGTTGCCCACCTCTCATTTTTGTGGGATAACCTGCCTCACATAACCAACACGCTTAAGTCCAATGAATGTGTGAAGGGGTTAATGCCATAGAGCAAGCTGCCCTGCCAGGCTTGGCTAGACCACTCCTCCTTACCTTGAGGAGGGTAATCAAGCCTGTGGTGCCCCTTCCGTCTACCTGAGGAGCTCACTGTGTAAAGAGGTCTGAGCTGGTTGCTCCAAGCTCAGACCTCATGGCTCTCGCAAGCCACTACTGTGTTCCTATGCCGATAGTTTAGGAACTTTCACCTCTGTAACCATGCCAAATTTTACTGCCTGTGTTTTCTGGCTGACGTACGGAAAAGCACATGAACCTGACCTTTGGAGCGTTTGCAAGTAAACCATTTCTAACCTACTAAACATGTGGTCTTCCTTACAAACTCACAAAGCCATATTTTAAAGGTTTAAAGCCTGGATTTCCAGGCTTTCCTTTGCTGCGTGTGTTGTGATTTGAAATCTCTGTTGGGGTTCACGCACCAGAGAGCACTTGAGTCCATCTTGGGTCCTGGCATCCAGGAATTCTCCTTTTACAAGTCTATTATCCCTTGCCAACCATCATGTCTGAAACTGTGGTGCCCAGAACTGGACAAGGGGCTTACCTCCCGGGCCCAGGTGGGCTTGTCGGCGGGGTTGGCGCTGCGGTTGTAGTGGTAGAGGGGCTTCTTCTCCTGCTGCTGCTGCTGCTGCTGCTTGTGGAGCTGCTGCTGCTGCTGGAGGGACTTCAGGTAGGCGTGTTCCTGCTGCAGCTGGCGCTGGAGCCGCTCCGACTGGCGCTGCTCCTCCAGCTGCTTGCGCTTGTACTCCTGGAAGGGAGGAGGGGAGCCGGTGAGGGCATGGGGGGGGGGAGTCTGGCTCCCAGAGCAGGCCAAGAGGGCTGGATCAGGCCGAAAGGGGACCCCATCTTTACCCAGCATTGTGTTCTCACAGGGGCCGAACAGACGCCCACTGTGGGGATCCTGCAAGCAGGATTCGAACACAAGATCACTCTCCCTTTGTGGATTCCAGAAGCCTTGCCGCCTCCAGCTGAGCAGAGCCCTCATCCCCATAAGCCGCCTGCAAGCCAAATGGGCCGGCGCCTGGCCCCATCGGTGCCCTGCCCCCAGCTGAAGAAGGGCCTTGGGGGTTCCCCCTCGGAGTAGGGTTTTTTGGAGGGGGCCTTTTCTTTACCAACAGCAGTGCTTGTTCCTGGAGGAGCTGTTGCTGCAGGATCTCCAGCTGCCTCTGTTCCTCCTCTAACTTGTGCCTGATATACTCCTGGACAGAGGGGGAAAGGCAGCGGACAGAGAAGGAGAAGGGAGAGAAAGAGAGACAGAAAGAGAGAAAGAAAGAAAGAGAAAGAGAGGGCAACAGGTGAAGGAAGGAGGAGGGAAAGCACACCCAGGCAGAACCGCCACCCAAAGAGCAGAGGAGGAGGCCCCCCACCACCTCGCAGAACCTGCCACCCCATGGAAGCTCAACAGACCCAAACACCTGGGAGCAGGGGCAGAATCCGGGCTTCCCTACAATTCTAGGAGTCAGTGCCTCTCTCGGCCCCCAACACCCCCCACCCCTACTTAAAGGTAAAGGTAAACTCTGGGGTTGCGGCGCTCATCTCGCTTTATTGGCTGAGGGAGCCAGCATACAGCTTCCGGGTCATGTGGCCAGCATGACTAAGCCGCTTCTGGCAAACCAGAGCAGCGCACGGAAACGCCGTTTACCTTCCCGCCGGAGCGGTACCTATTTATCTACTTGCACTTTGACGTGCTTTTGAACTGCTAGGTGGGCAGGAGCTGGGACTGAGCAACGGGAGCTCAACCCGTCACGGGGATTCAAACCGCGACCTTTTGATCGGCAAGCCCTAGGCTCCGTAGTTTAACCCACAGCGCCACCCCTGCTTATCCTGCACCTTTTGTGGTGCGCCAGGGGAGGCAAAGGGTCAGGGAAAGAACTCAATGTCCCTCTGAGAAAACGGAAAATCTGCTTTATAGGGCACAGCTGCATCTCACGCAGCAGTTTGGTCCCAAGAGTTCTGCATAGACACAACCTTATCGTATGGCCAAATTCTTGGAGGTGCCCCCATAGCTGGCGGGTGACTTGGAGAGGGAGACAGAGAGAGAGAATCCCCCGTACTTTCAGAGCCCATGTGGGGAGCAGTCCTTGCCCAGAGAGCAAAAAGAGTTTCAAAGGTCTCTGCCTCACTTGGGATCCCACTCATTGCGCGATTTCGACCCAGTGTGGTTGAAATCGAGCAACTTAAATGTGCAGCAGATGCCATCGTGCTGTATACAGTGCCTTGGTCCAGTATATCTGAAGGAGCGTCTCCACCCCCATTCATTCAGCCTGGACACTGAAGTCCAGTGCCAAGGGCCTTCTGGTGGTTCCCTTGCTATGAGAAGCCAAATTACAGGGAACCAGGCAGAGGGCCTTCTCGGTGGTGGCACGCACCCTGTGGAACTACCTCCCACCAGATGTCAAAGAGAACAACAACTACCAGACTTTTAGAAGACATCTGAAGGCAGCCCTGTTTAGGGAAGCTTTTAATGTTTAATAGGTTATTGTATTTTCATATTCTGTTGGGAGCCACCCAGAGTGGCTGGAGAAACCCAGGCAGATGGGCGGGCTATGAATAATAAATTATTATTATTATTATTATTACTACAGAGTCAGACCCACTGGGGTCCAGGTTGCTCCGTGTGGCCCACACTGACCGGCAACAGGGGCTCTCCCCACATTTTCAGGCAGGGGAGCCTCTCCCAGCCCTACCTGGGGACGGAACCCCCAAACCTGTGCGCTAGCCAGTCAGCTGTGATGGCATTTTGCCCGGTCCTGCCCGCCTGGTCCAGGCCAGGACTGCTGCTACTGCTGCATCCATCCCCCCGCCTTCCCAAGGCCCCCCCCCCCGGCCTGCCCCACCTGCTCTCGCTCAGCCTGCCGGCGCTCCTCCTCCCGGCGCATGACCTGCATGTCCTCCAGGCGCCGCTGCTGCTCCTTCTCCTGCATCTTGCGCTGCTCCCGCTCTCGGCGCTGTTGCTGTGAGGGAAGAGGGGCGGGGAGACGTCAGAGGAGGAGAAAGCAGGCAGGGCAAGGGGCCAGGAGGAATCGACTCGAGGGCCACTGCCTCAGTGGCCCCGGGGAAAACCCTGCCCTGCCCCTCCAACTAAGTTCCAACTTTGCGTGGCGGAGGCTTCCCGGGGCGGTGGAACAGCACATGTTGCCCAGAACAACTGGGATTTCTTCTGTTATATTTCCCCTTTTCTGCGAAGGCTCTGTACTCCAACCTGCTGCTGTCATTGCTGATATTATTATTACTTCTCTCCTTCTTTATATCTGTTTGTAACTGAAGCAATTTTTCTTTTTTCCCAGTCTCGGGTCCTCTGTGTGCTGAGCTGCCAAATGAGCTCAGCCCAAGCAGAGAAGCCCCTGCAAATCCTCAGCTCCTCTGCAAGTTGAGCTGCGTCAAATGCTCTTGACAAATCCTCCCTGAGAGATTCTGGCTGCTTTGCTACCAAGCCGGAGTACCCCTCTGCCGCTGCTAAGGTTGGATACTTCGGGATAGCATTTCCTAAACATTTGACAGCAATGAGAAATGGAGCCTTTAGTGCCGTTGGCCCGGCCCTGTGGAACTCCCTGCCACTGGAGAGCCAATGTCTAAACGCCTGCTGAAAACTTCTCTATTCCGCCAGACAGAGGGCAGGCAATTAAGAAGTCGTCCTTCCACAATGGTTAACCGATGTCTGTTTTGAACTTTTAAAAATACGGTTTCGTGCATTTTTGTGGCAAACCGCTTCGATACCTTTAACGAAGCAGCGGTCTGCAGGTTTACTTTGGCGCAGCCCCCGCCTGCCCATGTCACCCGCCCCGCTCACCTCCTCCACGCGCCGCCTCTCCTCCTTCTGCTCCTCGATGCGCCGCTGGCGCTGGTGCAGCAGGTGCTTGATGTGGGCCTCGGAGTCGCGGTGCTGGGCTGCCAGCTGCTGCTGCTGTTGCTTCAGGGCTTCTGAGTTACTCTTGTTCTCCTGCTGCAGGCGCAGGAACTCCCGGCGCAGCGTCGACTCCCCGGGGACGTTCATGATGGAGCTGGCGGGAGGGGAGGCGGGGCGGCCCGCTGGATCAGGCCGGCCTCCTGCTCTCACAGCGGCTGGCCAGGTGCCCGTCGGGAGAAACCAGCGAGCGGGACCCGGGTGCGAAAGCGGCTCTCCCCTGCTGCGGTTTCCGGTGAGGGGGAGATTCAGGAGCACTCCGAAAGGGAAGAACGGAGCAGAGCCCTTGTCTTATTCAGAGTCGGACCGTTGGTCTATCTAGCTCTGTACTGCCTACACGGGCTGGCAGCTACGGCACCCCAGGATTTCAGGCAGGTGGCTCTGCCAGCCCTACCTGGAGATACTGCCGGCGGGGACTGAACCAGGGACTTTCCGCTGGCAAGGCAGACACTCTGCCACTGACGCCCTTTGTCATGCCAGAGCTCAGGCATGGAGTGAGGGGCTTGCCAGGCCCGCCCCCTGCCTCACACCACATGCCAAACCCACCAGGAAATGGGTCCCAGCCTTCTTTAGGGAAGCTTCCAATGTTTAACAAATTATTGTATTTTAATATTCTGTTGGAAGCCGCCCAGAGTGGCTGGGGAAACTCAGCCAGATGGGCAGGGTATACATAAATAATAATAATAATAATTATCCCACACAGGGGAGCTAGTTGGGGGGCTCCTGTTCTGCCATGGGCCAGGCAGGGGGAGGCACACTCTCATCTCTGCCCTGCTTACCTGGGCTCCCCTTCCTCGCCGCGCCCATCTTCCTCCTCCTCGCTGCCGCTGTACTCGTACTCCGTCTCGTCTGCCGGAAGAGGCAATGTGGGCAAAATTCAGGGGAGTACGCGGGGGTTGAGCCCCACAACGTCTCCCCTACCTCTGCCCCACAGAATGGTAGGGTTGGAAGGGACCCCCAGGGGTCTTCTAGCCTAACCCCGTGCTGCAGTGCAGGAGTCATGGCCACTGTCTCTCTCCTGGCCTCCCCCTCTGCCCTCCGCCCCACGCACCTTTCTCCCCCCTCTTCTTTCGGGTGCGGTCGATGTGGTCCTTGAGCTGGATGCGGACCTGCCGCTCTGTGGGCTGGTCCCGGACGAAGGGGAACTTGAGGAGCTGCTCCGTCGGGGGGCGGCTGGTGTAGGCCTTGATCAGGCAGTTGTCAATGAAGTCGATGAACTTCTTGGACCTGCGATGGGGGGGGGGGAGGCAGCTCTCAGTCTCCCCACACGGGCAGGCAGAGCTCAGGCGAGCCAAGGGCCAGGCGAGATGCCTCCGAGCTCACTGCGCTCCCCACCACCTGAGGAACCTCCCTCTGTCCCAGCCTGCCAGGAGGAAAGCAAAATGGGCTCCCATTTGCTCCCTGGGGAGGGCCAGCCCCAAAGCCCAGAAGTGCCCAGGATACAATCCCTGCCCTCTGGGGGCCAAGACCCGAGTACCCCCCCCCCCTTGATGATTCTGCTGAACTCGGTTGAGATGCCAAGGCAGCAGAGAGCACAGGAAGCACAGCCCACGAGCCGTTAATGCCAGGCAGGCCAGCGCCCAGTTCTGTGCTCTTCTTCCTGGGTGGGGGGGCAGCAGCAAACCTACCACTTCTTGGATTTCAACTTGGGCGGCGGGTTGCGAGGGATGAGGAAGAGGGCTCTCATGGGGTGCATGTCGCAGAGGGCTGCCAAGAGGAGGGAGAGAGAGGGAGAGGTGAGAAGCAGGACCCCCCCTCGCCCACCAGGGCTCACGCTGTTTTATTCCATTGAATTTACAGTGGTACCTCTGGTTGCGAATGGGATCTGTTCTGGAGGCCCGTTCGCAACATGAGCAGAACGCAACCCGCGCCTGCGTGTGTCGGGATTTGCCGCTTCTGTGCATGCGCTTTACATCATTTTGCGCGTCTGCACGTGCAGCGAAACCCGGAAGTAACCCTTTCCGGTACTTCCGGGTCGGTGCAGGATGCAACCTGAAAATGCGCAACCTGAAGGAAACGTAACATGGGGTATGACTGTATTTCTTTCCTAATTCTTATTACGTTCTTTCAACATATAACCACATCTCAGAGGTGAGCAACGAAGAGTCCCACCCTAACCAAAAAGCTGGTGTTTAGGGCAAGGCATGAAATATAACAACCAAGTAACTTTTTATCCCAGGCTACTATTTGTAAAAGAGACAACAAAACAGTTTATTTTAACCGGAATGTTTTCTAGCGTGAGCTGAGTCCTCTCTTTTCATTTTTTTTCAGCCAGGTTCATAATAAAGCCGGGCCATTCGATTACATAGAAGTCTTTGCGCTTTTGGCTGACTAACATCCTATGTCCTTCTAATTGTTTTTGCATGAGGGTTTTTTGTTTTGTTCTTATTACGTATTTTGTGTTTTTATCTTGTATTTTTATGCCCTGGGATCTGCGGATCAAGGGCGGTACACAAATTCAATACATAAAATAACAGTAATAATAATACAGTGGTACCTTGGGTTAAGTACTTTATTCGTTCCGGAGGTCCATACTTAACCTGAAACTGTTCTTAACCTGAAGCACCACTTTAGCTAATGGGGCCTCCTGCTGCTGCCGTGCCGCCGGAGCCCGATTTCTGTTCTCATCCTGAAGCAAAGTTCTTAACCTGAAGCACTATTTCTGGTTACAGATAGGTAGCCGTGTTAGTCTGCCATAGTCAAAATAAAAAAATTCCTTCTAGTAGCACCTTAAAGACCAACTAAGTTAGTTCTTGGTATGAGCTTTCGTGTGCTTTCGTGTGTATCTGAAGAAGTGTGCATGCACACGAAAGCTCATACCAAGAACTAACTTAGTTGGTCTTTAAGGTGCTACTAGAAGGAATTTTTTTACTTTCACTATTTCTGGGTTAGTGGAGTCTGTAACCTGAAGCGTGTGTAATCCAAGGTACCACTGTACTATTAATTTGTCAGCCGACTTTTCCACAAGTGCCGTTTGCCATACTGTGTTGTACCAATTCGTGAGATAAGCCCCTCCAGGTTCTTCCAGGGTCTCCTTGCTGTGAACCTGCCTGCCAGCAAGAGAGACTGTTAACTGGAGGATGAAGCTGCAAGTTAGCATCACCTCCCATTTGGAGATGTTTCACCCTCACAGAACTTTCCCACACCTCTGGCATGGATGTGGATTAGAGCCTGTTAAGGCAAAGGAGGACCCCTCAGTCCCCAAAGACCCCACGGAATCTAGGCCTTCATTTTCTGGAGAAGCTCAGGGAGTTGGATGCCCAGCCCCACACGCCAGCCTTCCTCAAGGAGCCAGGATCCCTGGGCCTGAGGGAGCCACAGGATGCTACTTGCTGCCCTGCCCCAGCCCCGGGTTCAAGACCAGACAATCCCTGACTCAAGCCACAACCATGCCTCTCCCTCTCTCCACCCCGCTTTGCCACACAGACACTCACGAGTCCTACGGGGATATACGCTCGGTATTTATTACCCCTGCTATGCAGAAATCTCCAAATGAATCCAAACTTCAGTGTCTAAAATCCCTGGTAGAGGACAAGGATCCTGAGATCACGTTAAGGGTAGCCAAATTCTGTGCGATGGCCATAAAACTTAGGGAACAAGCTGCGCTATCGTAAGGATTAAGGTTTTAAATGGTAATTTTAGGTTATACGTTAGTGACTAAGTTTTAATTTATATATTTTTAAACTGTTGCTACATCTGTATTGTCCCTGTTACACCTAATTGCAAATTCAAATGTACCCCTATTGTGTTTTATGAATTCCTTGATATTGTACGTGGGCTGGAACTGGTCTGTGACCGAAATAATAAATTCAAGACACTCACGTGGCGCTCCCTCGGCCATCTCGATGGCGGTGATCCCCAGGGACCAGATGTCGCTCTGCGGGGAGTAAGCAGAGAAAGGTTGTCGCAAAGGTAGAAGCCTGTCGTTCTGCCCTGGTCCTCTTCCTTGCTCCTTCTCGCCCCTTCCTCGCCTGGGGGGGGGAGGGGGAGCAGCAGCAAGCCTTTCCTCTGCTCCTTGGCTCCTCCTCCTCCTGCCTCGCCATACGGCAGTCTCCAAGAACTGCAGGAGGGGAGAGAGGCTGCTCCTGCGTTTGGGGTGCTGCCTGCGGAGTTTTCCCCGGGGGGGGGGGCATCTGATGGGCCACTAGGAGGGTGGGCTGTGCTGGACTGGATGGGAACCCCGGGGCAGCCCTGGTCCAGCTGCTGCAGGATTCTGCTTGTGCTGAATCAGGCCAGCATCACGTCTAGTCCAGCCTCCTGTTCTCACAGGGGTTGACCGGATGCCTCAATGGGAAACGCGGAAGCAGGGAAATGATTGAAGCACAGGCGTAAATGCGAGCAAGACAACTAAGAGACGTGCGGTGGAAGTCTTTTATAATATTTTAACTAAGATTTATACATTGCAGTATTTGAAGCAAGAATTTGGTAATATTCCAGGTTATGAAAAGTATTTTTTCTTTCATAGAATCATAGAGTTGGAAGAGACCACAATTATTTTTTCCTTTTCTTTCTTTTTATTTTTATTAGTTTCCATTTTGGAAAATACGTATGTAAGTGTGTTTACAGTGTTATGTATTGGTCTTTGTTTTTCTTTGTTTAATTTCTATTTTTTTGAAAAATTCAATAAACAAATAATTTTAAACGCAAGCAGGATGCAAGCAGAGGAGCAGCGCTCTCCCCTCCTGGGGTTTCTGGCCACTGGGATTCAGTAGCATGGCTGCCTCTGACTCTGGAGGCAGAACGGAGTCACTGACAGGCCTCTCCTCCTCCATGCATTTGTCTAAGCTTCTTTCAAAGCCATCCGGGATGGCAGGTGTCATGGTTTCTTGTGGGAGGGAGTCCCATAGTTTAAAGACGCCCTGCAGGGAAAAGTCACTTCTTTTATCTATTCTGAATCTTCCAACCTTCAGCATCATTGGAGGCCCACAAGTTCCGGTGGTATGCGAGAGGGAGGAAAACTCCCCCCTATCCACTTTCTCTGTCCTGTGTATCATTTTGCAAACTTCTGCCATGTGGCCTCTCGCCCGCTTCCCCCTGAAAAGTCCCAAATGTTGCTGTCTTTCCTCACAGGGCAGCAGCCTCTGTCCCTGGGGTGCCACAGTGAGGACAGACTGGGCTAGGCTGGGTGGACTGCCTGGAGCCAGAGACAGGGCTCTGCTTATCCTCTTGTACCCGACTGCGTCCTTTGAACATCTGAACATCTTCCCTGCTCCTGCCGGGGGGGGGGAGGCACTCTGAGCTTTGGGGAGGCGGCACCTACCCTGTAGTCATATGTGGCGTCCGGGTTCTCGTCGCAGGCAATCACCTCCGGCGCCATCCAGTAAGGGGTGCCGATGAACGTGTTCCGACGCCCCACCGTGCGGTCCAGCTGGGCGCTGACCCCAAAGTCAACTGCAGGAGGGGGAAGAGAGCAGGAGAGTCGGCTGGTTGCAAAGGCTGCCAGGCTCCCAGGGAGGGGGCACGTCACAGACACAGGCCAGGGTGGATCCACAGGGGGGAGGGCATGGAAAAGCTGTTCATTTCTCAGCACAATTCAAAGTGCTGGTGCTGACCTTGAAAGCCCTAAACAGCCTCAAAGGCCCAGTAGACCTGAAGGAGCGTCTCCAACCCCATCCTTCAGCCCAGACACTGAGGTCCAGCTCCAAGGGCCTTCTGGCGGTTCCCTCACTGCAAGAAGTTACAGGGAACCAGGCAGAGGGCCTTCTCGGTGGTGGCGCCTGCCCTGTGGAACACCCTCTGACCAGATGTCAAAGAGAATAACCACTACCAGACTTTTAGAAGACATCTGAAGGCAGCCCTGTTTCGGGAAGTTTTAATCTTTGATGCATTACCGTGTTTTAATATTTTGTTGGAAGCCGCCCAGAGTGGCTGGGGAAGCCCAGCCAGATGGGCGGGGTATAAATATATTATTATTATTATTATTATTATTATTATTATTATTATTATTCCCACAGAGGCATGAAAGGCCCTCGAACCAGATACAGATTTATTTATTTGTACATTTTAATGCCACCTTTATTTTTCAAGGAGCTGAAGGTGGTATAAGTGGTTTTCCTTCTCCGCTTTTCGTCCTCTCAACAACCCTGTGAGGTAGGCGAGGCTGAGAGGCAGCGACTGACTCCAAGGTCACCCAGCGAGCTTCATGGCTGAGTGCGGATCCAAACCCGGTCTCCTGGCACGTAGTCCAACACACTCTAGCCATTAGAACAAAGAGCCCCTTTGCTACAGCTGCTCTGGGCGAGTGACAGCTGGCACTGCTCTGAGGCACAGCTCAGGCTGCCTTGAGCTGCTTGCAGAAAAAGGTGGGATATAAATAATAATAATAATAATAATAATAATAATAATAATAATAATATTTTACTATTTATACCCCGCCCATCTGGCTGGGTTTCCGCAGCCACTCTGGCGGCTTCCAGCAGAACACTAAAATACAATAACCTATTAAACATTAAAAGCTTCCCTGAACAGGGCTGCCTTCAGATGTCTTCTAAAAGTCTGGTAGTTGTTTTTCTCTTTGACATCTGGTGGGAGGGCATTCCACAGGGCGGGAGCCACCACTGAGAAGGCCCTCCGCCTGGTTCCCTGTAACTTGGCTTCTCGCAGTGAGGGAACTGCCAGAAGGCCCTTAGCGCTGGACCTCTGTGTCCGGGCAGAACAATGAAGACAGGGAAACAAATAAATGAGGACAGGGACTTAAGGAATGAATGTGGGTGGTGTATCTTCCCTTCACCTACCTAACTTCACCTCCGCGTTCTCGGTGAGGAGGACGTTCTGGCCCTTGATGTCTCGGTGGATCACCTTGTGTGCATGGAGGTGGGCCAGTCCCTGCAAGGAGAGAGAAGACAGGCGTGAGGAGGTGCCCCAGCCAGGACACAGTTTCCGCAGCACACACACACACTGGGCTGCCCAGAGGCTGCCCCCCCTCCAGCGAAACCTCTGTCCTGCCCACCTACCCTGAGGATCTCCCGGCAGATGTAGGCGATGCAGTCCTCCTTCAGGGCGTTGCCTTTGGTGTTCTTCACCAGGTCTGTCACGGAGCCTGCGCCACAAAACTCCATCACCAGCTGCAGGGAGACAAAAGACCAGAGCAGTTGGCAGGGGGGGGGGAGAAGCTCTGAAGCCCTCCAGGCAGGGGAGGACAAAGGGGGAGCACCCTCTGCCATACCCCCCTCTCCCCCCCATCTGCCTGCGGACTGCCTCACCAGAGTGGTGCATGCTCTGGTTATCTCCCGCTTGGACTACTGCAATGTGCTCTACGTGGGGCTACCTTTGAAGGTGACCCGGAAACTACAACTAATCCAGAATGCGGGAGCTAGACTGGGGACTGGGAGACCACATAACACCGGTCCTGAAAGACCTGCACTGGCTCCCAGTACGTTTCTGAGCACAATTCAAAGCGTTGGTGCTGACCTTGAAAGCCCTAAACGGCCTCGGTCCAGTATATCTGAAGGAGAGTCTCCACCCCCATCGTTCAGCCCGGACACTGAGATCCAGCCCTGTTTAGGGAAGCTTTTAATGTTTGATGTATTATAGTATTTTAATATTTTTTTGGAAGCCGCCCAGAGTGGCTGGGGAAGCCCAGCCAGATGGGCGGAGTATAAATAATAAATTATTATTATTGTTATTATTATTATTATTGACCAACATCACAAAGACCCCACTTGAGCTCTTTGGTCTGCAGAACCGGCCCGGTCGCAGGGTGTGACACAATCCCTGCTCCGCTTTTGCAGGAACTTGATATTTTAGTGTGGCAGCATGCACAGACTTTGCCTCTTGATAACAGGCAGGCACCTTCGCTGTACCCAAAACATCCTGGTTTAGACAAGCCTGCCCAAATGTTCAGAAAGCCGGCATGGGCTTCAGTCTGTTTTTGGCCTACAGTCATACCTCAGGTTACAGACACTTCGGGTTGCGCGATTTTGGGTTGAGCATCGCGCAGAACCCAGAAGTGCCGGAACAGGTTTCTTCTGGGTTCTGGTGCTTGTGCATGCACAGAAGCACCGAATCGCGACCTGTGCATGTGCAGATGCATGGGTGCAGGTTGCAAATGCTGCGGGTTGCGAACGTGTCTCCTGCATGGATCATGTTCGCAACCCAAGCATCCACTGTATTGCTATTTTAACTTTTTGAAAGCCTTAAATTATTGCTATTAATTGTTTAGTGAAAATTTCACCGTTTCATCTGTTTTTGTAAACTGCCTTGAGGTGGGTTTTTTTTTTGGGGGGGGGGGTTGCAATCGAGCGGTGAAAACATATGAAATAAATAGATACCCAAACACACATCGAAAATTTTATTGTTGTTGTTTTTTGTAAATTGCCTTTTTGGGTTTAAATAATAATAATTTATCATCTATATGCCGCTCATCAGACTGGCTTGCCCCAGTCACTCAGGGCAGAACAGAACCAAACAGCACATGAAACAAATAAATCAAGAGACCTATACACAGACCCCAAAAGGTGTCCCCCGGGACTCCCCCAGGGGCCAGTCACAGCCCTGCAGATGCAAGGGTTTCCGAAGGGGGTCGTGGGCCCCAGCAGACCCCTCCCAACTCCACCCCCTGAGCCCCACTTCCCCCTCCTCCTTACCCAGAGCTGGTCGTCATTCCCGGGGGGACTCTTCTTAATGAAGGCCCCGTAGTAAGTGGCGATGTTGCGGTGGTGAGAGTACTTCTTCAGCATGTTGATCTCTTGCTTGATCTCTTCCTCTTCGTCCTTTATTTTTTTGGGGGGGGAGGGAGAGGTGGTGTCAAGAGGAGGCCAGAGCCACCCCCCTCCCCACTCAGAATCATCTTGAGAACAGCCACCCTTTGCTAGGGCTGCTGCCAGAGCAGGCGTGGTCATCTCCTGCCCTGCACCTTCCCCCCAGCTGGCAGCCCGGCCGAGAAATGGGGCGGGGGGAGGCCAACCAAGCCCCCCCAAGCCCCCTCCTGCTGTACTTTACCTCCGTGACGTCCATGACTTTGATAGCGGCCAGCTGACCTGTCTTGACATGGCGACCCTGAGAAGGAGAGAGAAGAGAAGGAGGCAATGTCAACACGGACCTCTCTGGGTTGTTCTGGCTTTTAGACTGCAAGTGCCTGGGGGGCAGAGACCTGATTGGTTTTGGCTGGGAAGCGTGGATAGCCCTATGTACTTGGGGTGGTGGGGTGTGTTTGTGAAGGGCTTCACTCCCCAGATTCTTGCAGCGCAGGCCCAGCAGAGGGAGCCAGAGGCCTGGCCAAGCGAAGTCCCTCTGCCTGATCAGACGAAACCCCCCACCCCAAAAAATGGAGGGGCTTAAAAGGATGGCTGGGACTCATCAGGACAGGAAAGGGAGCATCACACCAAGCCAATTTGCAATTTCTGTGGATTTTGGATACCGCAGAATTCAATTCAAAAAGGAACAAGAGAGAGGAAAAAGGAAGAGATATCACAACAAATGGTTTGTAATGAAAAAAAGTAGCAAATTATCCAAGGACAGGAAAAGGAGCCAAAACCAAGCCCCAAGGTGCGTACACACACACACACACACACACACACACACGACAGACCCCCTCAACAGCCCCAACGCAGAGAGGTCCTTCCACAAAGAGGAGGAGATGGTCTGGAAAGCAAGCCTTAAGAGGAACAGTTGAGGGAGTTGGGGGTGCTTCGCCCAGGAAAGAGGAGGCGGAGAGAAGACATGATGGCCATCTTCAGATATCTCAAGGGCTGCCCCATGGAAGAGGGAGCAAGCTTGTTTCCTGCTGCCCTGGAGGGGAGGAACCGAACCAACGGATTCAAATGGCAAGCAAGGCGATTCTGACTGAACATCAGGAGGAACTTTCTGAAGGCAAGAGCTGCGCAACGGACTCCCTCACGAAGGGGCAGACTCTGCTTCAGTGGAGGCTTTTAAGCAAGGGTAGGGGGGGCCATCTGTCAAGGATGCCTTAGCCTTGATGCCTGCATGGCAGGGGGTTGGACTAGATGGCCTCTGGGGGTCCTCTGGGAGTCTCGAACTGTACGCCTCGCCCCGCAAGCTCAGCCGTTGTGGGTCAGGGGGAGACACAAATTGTCGGTCAGAGGGCAAGACATGACCGCGGATTGCAGGAGGATGAGGCTAGATGAGCTCGAACTCATCAGGCCTGGAGGTCTCTGGCTCCAAATCCCCCTCAGTCACAAAGCTTGCAGGGTGAATCTGATGTACTTAAGTATCTCTGCTGGTTGTTGAGAAGATAAAGTGGAGGGGGTGGGATTGCACATAATGAACCTAAAAAGCAGCCTTGTGTGGAGTCAGACCCTGGGAGGCTCCTTGCTCTGCGCTGTCTACACAGGCTGGCAGCAGCTACGCCGTGGGGCTTCAAACAGGGGGTCTCTCCCAGCCCTGCCAGGAGATACCACCATTGGGGAGTGAACCTGGGACCTTCTTCTGCATGCAAAGCAGTCAGGGGCAGCAGTGCTTCCGAGTACCAGTTTCTGGGCGTCCAGAGAATCGTAAGAGTTGAAAGGGACCTCCTGCGGTCATCTAGTCCAGCCCCCTGCAATGCAGGAGTCTCGACGCATGGTCTCCCATTCAATCTGAAACCACACCAGACCCTGCTTAGCTTTGCAAATGCGCCAGCCATTTTATTGCTGCCTCGTCAGGTTGTCTTATGCCTGGGTCCCGCATGCAAGGTTCCCCAGCCAGCAAATTCCTCTTATAGCCTCACGCTCTGCCAACTGAGCGGTACTGCCCCAAGTTGCATAAGAGGAGGGGGCAGGGAAAGAGACCGAGCTTGAAGACAACAGGCAGCAAGCTAGAGGGAGGGAGGGGGTGCAGGTCATGGGGCAGGGGCCTGCAATGACCCCTGTGATCCCAAGCACCAATGGACAACTTTGAGGGCAGGTCAGAGACCCACAGAGCAGAAGGGCCCGTCAAAGCACCCAGATCTTCAACAGTAGCGGAAAGGAGAGTGGGGTGGGGGAAACAGGGGTGCCAGGCTGAATCAAATATGGGGGGGGAGGTAAGCCACACCCCACATGAGATATGGTGCACACACGCTATTTGAAGGACAAACCTTGGGGGGCTAATACTTTACTGGGGGGGGCAAAGGGATCTCAGGCACTAGGGGCTGGCCCCTTTGCAGGGGAAGAATCATATAATTGTAGAATTGGAAGGGATGCCAAGGGTCATCCAGTCCAACCCCCTGCAATGCAGAAATACAGCCTCCCCCCCCCACTCCACCAGTTTTTGTGGCTTACTGCCCTGCTAGGACCTTTCACCACATCCACAAGCACACCCCACAGGCCTCCTCCACAACCCACACGTGTTGGCATCCTCCATGGCCCTATCCAGTCCCCCTGTCGTCTCCTCCATCGCCACGTGGGGGCTATTTGAGCGCTATTGGGGGCTGGGGAGAAGGACAGGGAGAGCTGCGAAGCGTTTCTGCAAAGCCTCTCCCTCTCCACCCCCCCCCCACCGCCACTTCCCCGCTTGCCCTCAGCCATGTGCTGGCATTGTCTGTGATGCCATGCAGCCTCACGCGTGGGCAGCCGTTGCCTGGCAACCGCCTCCCTCTTCCTTTCAGAGAGGCACTGAAAAGCCTCTCTTCTCTTTCCCCCATCCCTCCCCAAATAAAATAAAAATCGCTGCTGTGCGAACAGAATGATCTGGTACACCCTCTGAGCCTCTCCTGGGCGTGGAGAGACGGGAGAGAAGGAGGTCAGTTGGCAATGCCTCACCTGCTGCTACCCAAGGGCCGGGTGACCCAGAGGAGGACGGCAGCCAGCCTTGGCTTAGGTTTTTGCAAGAGAAGTGGGGAAGAAGAACTGCGTCCTGGCTTAGTTTGCACAGGAGTGCCTGGCTTTCCCTGTTTCAAAACTCTGGGTGGGAAGAGAGAGAAGGGAGAACTTTTGGCCCAGCAAATGGCAGGGTTCTCCAGGTGGAGGATCTTGGGGCAGGTGGGGGGAGTGTCTGTGCAAAACCTCTTCGAAGGTGGGCTATGTCTGCTGGAAGCACCGCCTGTCCTCTTTGCTTCCAGACAGCCTGTCTGAAGCCCACCCACCCCTCGCACAGACACACCCACCCACCCTAGAAAACAGGTTTGCCGTCAAAGGGAAAGAGCAGCCAAAGGGAGGGATCAGCGTTGCCAAGATCACAGCCAGACTCCCTTCCCCAACCTGTCAGGCGGTGTGTTCAAAGGGAAAGGCATGGCAAGGTGGGGGGGCGGAGGGGAGGGGCAGCCTCCGACTCCCCCCCCTTCCTTGTCTCCGCTTTTGACAAGGCCTTCCTGCCCTGATGGAGGGGAGGGGGCCCAGGGAAACAAGCAGTTCGCTCTCCTGCTCTTGTCCCTCGAGGTGTTCATTTGTGTGTGTGTACACACACATGGACTGAATTCGAGAAATTGGGGTGGGGAGCTTGCAGAGGGAAAACGTGCAGACTGCTGGTTCCCATAGGAACAAGGATGCAGAGACTGCAGGGACAGCAAGGCTGCACTGATCGGGGGAGAAGCTCTGCAAGCCTGGAAAACGGAGCTCTGCGCACACAGCCTCCCAGCCCCACCCTGGGGGCAGCTCAGCCATGAGGGGAAAGCCCTCTGCACACGCTCAAAAGCACGCTCAGTAAGCCCGAATGCAGGAAACGGGTCCCCAAAGCTCCCTCTTTGCACCTGCCCTCTTGGGAACTTGACTGCAGGGCTAATATAGGGAACGGGGGGGGGGGAGAAAGGGTCCTGCCCCACAGGGGTGGGTGTCAACCAAAGGGCCCCTGGGAGTCCTGCCCACTTGGGCTACGGGACGATTTGAAGGTGCCAAGTCCTAAGGACCCCTGGAGCAGGTAGGGATGCTTAAAAGAGCCAAAGGTGTGACGCAGCAGCAAAAAAGGCAAATGCTGTTCTCGGCTGCGTCCCCAGAAGTCTGGTGCTCAGATCAAGGGAAGGAATAGCGCCGCTCCGTTCTGCCTTGATCAGAACCACACCTGGAGTCCTGTGTCCAGTTCTGGGCACCACAATTTCAGAAGGATGTTGACAAGCTGGAAGGCGTGCAGAGGAGGGCAGCCAAGGTGATGAAGGCTCTGGGAACCAAGCCTTATGAGGAACGGTCGAGGGAGTAGGGTATGCTCAGCCTAGAAAAGAGGAGACTGAGAGGAGACAGGATAGCGATCTTCAAATATCTCAAGGGCTGCCCCATGGAAGAGGGAGGAAGCTTGTTTTTCTCCTGCTCCGGAGGGTAGGACTCGAACCAGAGGCTTCAATGTACAAGAAAGGAGATTCCGACTAAGCCATCAAGAAGAACTTTCTGACAGTGAGGACCAGTGGAACAGACTCCCACGAAAGGTTGTCGACTCTCTTTCCTTGGAGGTTTAAAAGCAGATGTTGGAGGGTCCCTCCCTGCTTACCTTGTACACCTGTCCATACGTCCCATTGCCGACCACCTCCACCAGTTCAAATATTCCAGCAGGATCCTGTGGAGGGAGAGGGGTGGGGGTGTTAAGATTCATTGCATATATTCAGATGCCAGGCAAAAACTTTCCTGTTCAACCAAACCTTTGGTTGACTGACACCCAATGCCCATTTAAAATGTGTTGGGGGGTGTTGTTAATTGGGTTGCTTTTGTTTTGATTATGTACTTTGTGATTTTTATATTGTGATTTTATCCTGTGAAACGCCCCGAGACCTGTGGCTATAGGGAAGTATAATAAAATAAAATAATAATAATAATAATAATAATAATAATAATAATAATAATAATAATAATTTTATATCCTGCCCTCCCCAGCCAAAGCCAGGCTCAGAGCGGCTAACAATAAAAGTAACACAGCATTCTAAAATCAATTCATTCCAGTTCAAATCATATTAATGACAACCATTGGGCTAGAGTTCTATGAAGATTACAGAAGGAGAGAGGGGGTCAGGCTGTGCCTTGGCCAAAGGCCTGGTGGAACAGCTCTGTCTTGCAGGCACTGTGGAAAGACGTCAAGTCCCGCAGGGCCCTGGTCTCTTGGGACAGAGCGTTCCACCAGATCGGGGCTGCCAAACCTCCCTGTGGCCCGGGATCTCCAATATGTTTTTGTCTGAAGACCGTAAGGTCCTCCGTGGGGCATACCAGGAGAGGCGGTCCCGTAGGTACGAGGGTCCTAGGCTGTATAGGTATACGAATTTAAATAGATAAATAGATGGTGATGGTGATGTTCTTATGATACTCGTGCCTGACCTCGGCACAAGGAGGCAAGCCCCCCTGAGGAAATGGTTCAGAGGCCGCTGCCCCCCTCCAGAGGGCACATCCAGCCCTGCCACAGCTCCCCCGCCCCCAAGAAGGCAGCTGCCCTGGGCCCAGCGCCACACCTCTGGGACCCTTGCGGCACCGCCCTCCCCTATCTGGGCTACGCTCCGACAGTGGGACACATCCCTGGAGGCCAGTATTAATAGCTTCTCATTAGGGTGTGTGTGGGGGGGGGGGTCTGTAAGGAAGAGCCGCTTCTGTCTCTGAGGGCCAGATCCAGATCTGAGAAAGACCTTCGGCCGAGACGCCTTGAGGAAGGTGCGCCATTCCTCCTTCTCAACTGAAGACAGCAGCACCTTCACTGCAGTGAGGGGCGGGGAAGGAGGACCCCCTCCCCCCGGAGGAGCTTAGGAACTCGAGAAGAGCCTGCCGTATCGGGGCCATGGCCCGCCTGGTGCAGGCAGCCCCCTGCTCTCACGGGGGGGGGGGGCCAGGCAGATGCCCTTAAGGCGAAGAACAAGAGCCACTCCCCTCCCTGCCTGCCATTCCCAGAAACTGGGATTCAGAGGCCTCTTCCAGTGGAAGTGAGTTCCCCAGTTTAACTCTGCGCTGCGTGAAGGAGGACTTCCTTTTATCTGCCCCGAAACTTCCACTATTCAGCTTCATTTGGGTGCCCACAAATTCTGGCATTATGAGAGAGGGAGGAGAATAGTTTTAAATAAATTTAATAACAATTTTGTTATTTGTACCCTGCCCGTCTGCCCTAGAAAAACCTTTCTCTAACCGCTTTCTCCCTGCTATGAGATAAGGGAGGTATTGTCTTGCTATTTCTGCTTTAATTAAGTATTCATGCTTTTATCTTGTGAATCGCCCTAACATCTTTTGATGGTGTAGGAATCTAATTCAAAATAAAAACAAAAACGCCACGCACAATTCCATACATCTTGCTGCCCCTTACTTGCCTTCGCTCGGAGCTCAAGGGCCCTGAACGCTGCACCCCTTTCGTTCTGGTGGCTCTTTTCAGAGCCTTTTCCAACTCTGCAAATGCCCTTTTTGAGGTGAGGCTTGGCGGGAGCTCAAGGGCCTTGCTAGCTCACGGTGGCCAGGCAGCCCTTGGCCAGGAGACCCCAAGTGAACACCCGCCGAGGAGAGAGAGAGATCTGTGAGCTTCTTGAGCGAAAGCCAGCCTGGAGAGGAGATCCCAGAGTGGGACAGGGGCCAGGCCAGACAGCAGCTGCTGGGTGCAATGGGATACCTTGACTGCAGCTCTCCTCCTCTTCCTCCTCCTCCTCCTCTGGTTTCAGGAGTGCAGCAGCCCCGCAGCACCTGTGGCCCAGCGCCAGCCGCCTCCTTGGAAAGCAGATGGAGGGGGGGGGCTGCTTCCGATGCCGGGAGGACGGGGTAGGATTACAACAGGCTGAGGCTCTGTGTGCAGCAGGCACCAGGGAGAGGGTGCCTCGGTTTCCTCATTGTGGAGAGACCTGCCTCATAAGCTTATTATTGCAAAGGTGAAGACAATCCCCGCCACCGCTGCCAATATTTATGTACCGCCTAATAGGCAAAATCCCTAAGTGGTTTGCATGAAATGTGTTAAGGTGGTTTTGTGTTTTTTTTTTAAAGAAAAAAGGAATGTGAGAAGACCGGGTGCAGCTTCCTGTCCTCATGGGGCGGAGCAGTTGCCTGCAGGAAACCTGCAAGCAGGATTCGCCCGCAAGAGCAACTCTCGCCCATCCTGTGGTTCCAACGAACTGGTGTTCAGGAGTATTTCTGCCTCCAGCTGTGGATGCAGAGCAGAGCCATTGTGGCTAGCAGACCTCCATAGCTCCCTCCTCCTCCTCCTCCTCCATGAATTTGCCTAATCCTCTTTTAAAGTGCTGTGGGTTAAACCACTGAGCCTCCTGGGCTTGCTGATCAGAAGTCCGCAACGGGGTGAACTCCCGATGCTCGGTACCTGCTCCTGCACGTCAAAGTGCAAGTAGATAAATAGGTACCATTCCGGCGGGAAGGTAAACGGCATTTCTGTGTGCTGCTCTGGTTCTCCAGAAGCGGTTTAGCCATGCTGGCCACATGACCCGGAAGCTGTACGCCGGCTCCCTCGGCCAGTAAAGCGAGATGAGCGCTGCAACCCCAGAGTCGGCCACAACCAGACCTAATGGTCAGGGGTCCTTTAAGTTGGTGGCCATTGCTGCTGTCTCTTGCAAAAGGGTTTTACGCAGCATTTTAAACCAAAAATTGCAAAGACAGACATCGGTTGAAAACAGAAGCCATTAACAAAACCTTCAGCCAAGTATTGATACAGTATCGATAAATAACAGAACAGAACACGCTTGCTGAGACAGCTGGGTCTTCAGGGGGTGTTTAAAGCTGGCTAGCGTTTCCTGCCTCGTGAGCAGCTTGTGGAAGGCTGTTTGGCCGTTGGCCTTCTTGGCTGGGGCAAGTGAGAGGGCAACAACAGCAGGAGTTAAACAGGGTCCCCGGTTCCTGGTTGAAAAGATAAACCCAGTCCTGTGCTGCACTGTAAGAACTGCAGGGTTTGAGAAGGGGAGTGCCGCTGCCAGCGCAAAGTCTTCGGCAAGGTGAACCGGGCTGTTGCGAAATGTTCTGTGCCTGCTGCATCTGGGCCAGGTAGAAAAACCCCTCTCCTTCCACCCACAGGGGAATTGGAACTAAGAAGCCCAAAATAGCAGCTGCAGAACCCTGCAAGGGGAGGAGACGACCAGACGGACGTCCCACAGGCAGGTGTGGGTGAAAGGCATGCGCAGATCCCTCTGAGGGTTTAGCACACACCTCCCTGCACCTCTGTGAGGGCTTAACGCCCCTCCTGAATACAGCTGCCATTGTAGCATCTTATCTAACACTACAACTCAGGGACTGCCAATAATAATAAATTTTATTTATACCCCACCCTCCCCAGCTAAGACCGGGCTCAGGGCGGCTAACACCAAATATAAAAACAACTGATTGAAAACAAGATTAAAATTCAACATTAAAACATTAAAACGCAACCTCATTTCAGCGGAAACTCAATCAAAAACTTTTGGGGGGATAAAAATGTCAAGTCTTCACCAAGGCTAACAATCCAGACTGGTCCTACATGGGCCAGAAAAAAGCCAGGGAAGTCCCCAAATAGGAGTTCCAACACAGAAGGAAAAAGGAAAAAAGAAAGAGGGGGAGAGAATCAAATTGATTCCAAGCCAAAGGCCATATGAACATATGGATCAGGCCCATGGCCCTGCCCTGTTCTCACATTATGGGAAGTCCACAAGCAGGATTCGGGCACAAGAGCAACTCTCCCCTCCTGTGGTTTCAGGTGACTGGTCTTCAGAAGCCTGGATGTCTCAGACCGCAGAGGCTGAGCAGAGCCATCGTGGCTGGGAGCTTTCCATGGCCCTCTCCTCTCTTCAGTCAAGGCTGCTGAGTGCTGGAATAGTTCAGACAGACAGAAGAAACTCCTTCTTCGCGCAGCACAAAGTTAGGCTATGGAACTGCCTGCCACTGGAGGCAGGGATGGCCAGCCACCTGGATGGCTCTAAAAGAGGATGGGACAAATCCATGGAGGGGGAGAGGGTGATTGATAGCTGCCAGCCAACATGGCTCTGCTCTGCTTCCACGGGTGCTTCTGAATTCCATCTGCAGGAAATTGCAGGAGGGGAGAGCTGCTCTTGCGCTCAGCAGCTGCTTGAGGGTTTCCCATCCTGCAAGCTGGACTAGAGGGGTCACCGCGGTGCTTGAGTCTTAGGAATCCACCAGCTCACGAACCAATCCGTGCTACTTCCCCACCCGACACCCACGCCCACGGCGCACGCCCAGTCCAAGGTACAAACATCCCCGTGCGCCGGGGTGTGTGGGTTGCCAAGGCAAGGGCAAATCCCTCCTGGAGGCTTGCCTGACCGAGTTGCCAACTGAGGGAAGAGGTGCCCCAGTTAAAGGCGCTGCTTTTGTTTCACTGCTTGCCAAGAGTTCTCGCGGTGCATGAGGCTACAAATCTGCAAGTCTACCTCTACCCTGCCCCAGTTTCCGACAAGGAGGACCAGGAATCTGGGTTGCTGGAAGGCGCAGAAGGCAGCCCCTTTTCAAGAAACAAATCGCTTTCCGGAAAAAGGAAGGAGCAACGAGTTCCGCAAGTTAACCGGGCACTGTGTGAAGCCCAAGTATTCCCCCCCCCCCAGGCTAGGCATGGCTCCCCTTTCTTCACAGAGGTTCTATGTGGGTCCTGGCTTTCTGCCCACACCCCCTTGCCAGCATTCTTTGCTCCAACGTGGCACACAGGACTCCCTCTCCTCCCTCTCGCACTGCGGAAGGAGCCAGTCGCCTTCCGGTTCTCTTGGTGGTGGTGGGCCTCTAACCCCCACCTCCCTCCTTCCCCAGCCTGCCAAATCCAGCGCGTGGCTCCTGGCCGTGGCCCCCCACCCCCCGCAGGACAAAGAGACCCTTTTCTGAGCCGGCTCTCAGCCTCCCTCGGATTCCAGGCCTCCCAGCAAAGTCCGTCACAAGGCTTGACTTGGGAAGGAAGCCAGAAGCCGCAAATCTCTCCGGCCACCTGCCATCACCACCGCCAACTTCTCCCCAGGAACTCAGGACTCCGGGGTCTCTTGGTTGTAGGGGGGGGGAGGGGAGGTGCCACCCGATCAGGGGTGGCACAATCTGCATAGGAAAAGGCGAGTGAGTGGTTTGTGTGGGGCACACCTGTTGGAAGTGTGGGGGGAGCAGAGGCGGGACAAGGCGCTTGCTCCCTTTGGGGTCACAGGAGGGGGGGCGTGGGAGGCGAGACAATGGGAGGGGGGAGGCTGCACAATGCTCCTTGGCGCTTGGGAGGGAGTTTTGGGGGGGCGGCTGTGAGTCAGGCGGCGGGGAGAGGCAGGAAGGGGAAGAAAGGGAGAAAATGGACGAGCAGAAACAGCCGCCCACTGGCACAGCTCTCTCCACAGGCCCTGCCCACGCCATGCGGCAGGAGGAGGAGGAGGAGAAGGGCTCCCTGTGGCAGCAGCAGCCGCCCTCACCTGGAAACCAGAACGGAGCCTGCTTGTGACACAGAGGGAAATGAAGCGAAAAAGCCCCAGCGTGCAGGTGGCACAGCAACTGCTCACAAAGAGCAGCGCACCCCAAAAAACAGTGACCCAAGGGAGGGGCTGGCTGAACCTGGTGGTGACAAACTAACCCTCTCCCACTGCTGCAGCCCTTTGCGCTGCACAGTGGCAGCTCCTGCGAAATGGGCACACCCCCCCCCCAGCAGATCTCCAGCAGTGCACAACCTCCAGGGTGAGGGTCAGGCAGCACCTCTGAGCCCCAGAGCAAGAGTGGGGCATGGGGGGTGGTGTGTGGAGACCACGGCAGTTGCGCCCAGGACACCCACCAATGGGCTTCCCCTGGGGGCATCTGCAAGGAACAGGATACTGGACTGAGTGGACCCTCCCACACACACTTTGGTCTCAACTCCTCCTATTTATTTACTGCTGACTTGTTGCATTTATATGCCGCTTTGCTCTCCATGGAGCTCAAGACAGCTTACACGGTTCTCCACCCTCCTCAAGTAATCCCTGCAACAACCCTGTGAGGTGGACAGAGACTGGCTCACAAGGTTACACCCAGTGCGCGCCATGGCAGCCGAGTGGGGATTTGAACCCTGCCGTTGTTCCCTCCAGATTTGGCCAAGGGGCACATTTCGGGGCGGCCTTCTTCTGCGTCAGCTCAGGGTCTCCTGCCCCCCTTCCAATGCCCAGCTCCTCTCTCTCTTCTGCTCTCCCCCCATTGCACACTGCCAGGGTCTCCCTCGCCCTGCTGCCTGGTGTTAAATGCAGGGGGGCAAGTGGGGGCGGGGCGGGAGAATCACTGCCCTAGTGCTCTGCTCAGAGGCTTCCCGTCTGCCTTTTAATTACAAATCACCTGCTGGTTGCCGGCTTGTAATCAGGTTAGGCAAAGACCCCTAAGCCGATTTGTGGGGATGGCGAAGGAGCCAGCTCCTGCTGACAAGCCGCAGGTCTGAGCCAGGGGGTGGTGGCTTCTCTCTGCTCTTGGAGGGGCAAGGCGCACGCACACACAATTCCCTCCCAGAGGTGCTGGGCGAAGTTGGCTCTGGTGGGGAGAAGGGGTGCCGCCCCACAGCGCAAGACAAGCAGCAACTGTCAGAGGCTGCAAAGCAGCAGGGAGGCTGGAGGGGGGGAGGGTGGCATTTCTGGTCTCTCATCTCCATGTGTAAAGAGTCCCAGAAGCCCACCTAGCACTGAGAATGAACGGCAAGCCGACTGGATCTGGCCAAATAACAACAACAACAATAATAATTCATTATTTATACCCCACCCATCTGGCCGGGTTTCCCCAGCCACTCTGGGCGGCTCCCACCAGAATATTAAAAACATGATAAGACATTAAAAGCTTCCCTGAACAGGGCTGCCTTCAGATGTCTTCTAAAAGTCAGATAGTTGTTTATTTCCTTGACATCTGGTGGGAGGGCGCCACCACCGAGAAGGCCCTCTGCCTGGTTCCCTGTAACCTCACTTCTTGATGGGAGGGAACCGCCAGAAGGCCCTCAGCGCTGGACCTCAGTGTCCAGGCTGAATAAAGGGGGTGGAAATGCTCCTTCAGGTTTACTGGACCGAGGCTGTTTAGGGCTTTCAAGGTCAGCACCAACACTTTGAATTGTGCTCGGAAACATACTGGGAGCCAAATGTAGGTCTCTCAGGACCGGTGTTATGTGGTCTTGGTGGCCGCCCCCAGTCCCCAGTCTAGCTGCCGCGTTCTGGATTAGTTGTAGTTTCCGGGTCACCTTCAAAGGTAGCCCCACGTAGAGCGCATGGCAGTAGTCCAAGCGGGAGATAACCAGAGCATGCACCACTCTGGCCAGACAGTCCGCGGGCAGGGAGGGTCTCAGCCTGCGTCCCAAAGGCTCATCTTGGCCAGTATGCAACATCTTACAGCGGCCGACAGAGGCCTCGACTGGGAATCCCACAAGGAGGATTGCAGCACAAGAGCAACTCTCCCTCCTTCTCGCGGTTTCCAGCAACTGCACAGCCTTCATCAGGGCGAGGGGCCATCGAACGCCCTCTGCTCCTCCGTGATTTTGTTCTCTTTTAAAGCCATGAATGCTGGCAGCCATCGCCGCCTCCTGCAGCAGCAAGTTCCACAGTTGAGCTACATGAAGAGGCGCTCCTTTTCCTACGCCACCGGCGCTGCCTGTGTTCTGCACCCACCTCCGAGAGGCTCGTGGGAAGCCTCCTCTCAGAACTGGACAGGCAGGCAGCTCACTGATGGCCAGCCTGGCACCGTCCAGGAGCTCTGCACCACATGTCCCACCAGCCACCACCCAGCGGGGCCACACGGGATCAGCCAGGGACGAAGGCTGGCAAAGGCTGCTTTAAGATAAGCTGTCCACCGCTGGCAGCTCCAGAGTGAGAGAATCACAGAGCTGGAAGGGACCCCCGGGGTTGTCTAGGCTGACCCTCTGCAACGCAGAAATGAAGAATACCTGGCAGGTGGCCACCTGACCTCTGACCAAAAACCTCCAAGGAAGGAGAGCCCACCCCCAAGGGAGCCACAGCTTCACACCCAGCCTCAGGCCTGGCCAGCATCCTCTTTAACATCCACACTAAGCGACGGGGCCTGTTGCCCGGGCTCAGCCACATTGGAGGGAAGCTACAGGCTGAGCAAGAGACTGCGCCAAGAGTCGTCGTCCCCCCCCCCACTCCGCCGAAGAGGCAGAGAGGCGGCTCCCACCCAGCTGCCTCCTCAGTCTCCATGGCAGCCTTCCTGAATTAGATGCAGCTTTGGCTGCTTCCCTGCCTGCCTCCAGCTCAGCTTGTTCTGATGGATCGCAGGGGGGAGGAGGAGTGGCCCCCAGGCAGCTCTGCCACAAAGCCCCTCTTGGACCTGCCACCGCCACCAGACAGAGCCTTGGTCCATCTAGGTCAGTGCTGCCTACACTGACGGGCAACAGCGGCTGTCCTGGGTCTCTCAGATGCCCTCAGGGATTGAACCTGCGACCTTCTGCATTCAAAGCACGTGCTGGGCCACTGAGCTATAGCCCCTCCTATTCTGCCAGGACACAAGCTCATGCCCACCCCGACAGAAGCCCTGGCAGGTATGGCCCCTGGCCTTCAGTGCCAGACTCTAGGCGCAAGGAGGGCATCTAGGTCGCATCGCGAGCCCCACACTGCACTTTGGACAAACGGCACGCTTCCCACGGGCTCCCTTATTTCGCAGGGAGTGTCACCTTCTGGGTTCTTGCAGGCACCAGTGTGGGTCCGTCCCCCCGAGACTAGGCGACGAGAAAAGGGTGGGTGGGGAGAAGAGGAATAAGAAGGCAGGGGGTGGAGGGGGGGCAGAAGCACATGCAGGGGAGAAATTGGAGCAGCCAGGCCTACGATCAACAGCTTTGCCAACAAGACGCCCTCCCTCTCCTGCGCCACATCCGATCCAGCTCCACATGGGGGGGGGGGTTTCCTCCCCAGAAGCCTCTGCAATTCCCCAGCCCTCCGCCCCACTTCCTGCCAGCAGAAAAGGAAAGTCCCAGGTTCTCTGGCACCTAACAGACATTTGACTATAGGAACGTAAGGAGAGAGCCTGCAGGCCCAAAGGGGCCCGTCCAGTCCAGCATCCTGGTCTCGCAGTGGCCAAACACAGGATCATAGAATTATGTAGAGAGGGAAGAGATCCCCCAGGGTCATCTAGCCCAACCCCCTGCAATCCTGCCTTGGGTGGGCTCAATCCACCAGCCTTCTGGTTAACAGCCAGAGACACTGACCCATCGTGCCACAGAGGCGCCTGTGGAGAACCCACAAACGGGACATGAACACAAGAACACGCTCCCCTCGTGTGGCTTCCAGCAACTGGCATTCAGAAATGCTGCTGTCTCCAACCATCTGAAGGCAGCCCTGTTTAGGGGAGTTTTTAATATTTAATGCTGCATTGTTTTTAACACTCAATTGGGAGCCGCCCAGAGTGGCTGGGAGGCTCAGCCAGATGGGTGGGGTATAATTAATAACAACAACAACAACAACAACAACAACAACAACAATAATAATAATAATAATGTGGCACAGAGCCATCCTGGCTAGTAGCCACCAACAGCCTCCTGCATGAATTTGTCTACAGTGGTACCTCGGGTTACATACACTTCAGGTTACAGACGCTTTAGGTTACAGACTCCACTAACCCAGAAACATTACCTTGGGTTAAGAACTTTGCTTCAGGATGAGAACAGAAATCGCACGGTGGCGGCGTGGCGGCAGCAGGAGGCCCCATTAGCTAAAGTGGTGCTTCAGGTTAAGAACAATTTCAGGTTAAGAACGGACCTCCAGAACGAGTTAAGTTCTTAACCTGAGGTACCACTGTATTCCTCTTTCGAAGCCATCCAAGATGGCAGTCATCATTACCTCTTGTGGCAGTGAGTTCCACAGCTTAACCCTGCGCTGTGTGGAGAAGGACTTCCTTTCATCTATCCTGAATCCCCCAGCACTCAGCTTCATAGGAAGTCCATGAGTTCAAGTGTTGAGTATTTCGGCTGGACTGGCAACCGAAAATCTAACCCTGACATTGGGCTTGGGTGGGGGAGGAGAAAAGGCATTTGTGGGAAGAGCCACAGCTCAGTGATACAGCATGAGACTCTGAATCTCTGGGCCGCGAGTTCGAGCCCCACAATGGGCAAAAGATTCCTGCATTGCAGAGGGTTGGACTAGATGACCCGCAGGGCCCCTTCCAACTCTTATGATTCTAAAAACAGATTAAAACCTGTAGGAGCTTTCTAAACATCTGCTTTGTGCGCAGGATGTCCCAGGATCAATCCTCAGAGGCATGCCTGAAACCCTGGCCAGCCGCTGCTGCCAGTCAGTGTAAGCAATGCTGAGCTGGGTGGAGAAAGGGTCTGACTCGGTTTAAAGGCAGCTTCCTGTGTTCCTCTCTGGACCAGGAACTTGGGAGGACACAACCCCTGCAGTCCACAGGCCACTTCGCACGACACTCCCACCAGTGGATTCTGCAGCCCGTTAGCCGGAAACTCCCTTAGCTTCAGACAGTACAGAAAACGAAGGCCACCTGTCAGGGATGCTTTAGTTGAGGTTCCTGAAATTGCAGGGGGTTGGACTGGGTGACCCTAGGATTCTAGTATTCTTTTCTAAAGCATAGCTGTTGGCCGGATGCAGGCAAAAGGCAACTTGTTCCCAGTTTCATGTGGTCCAGAGGAACACACAGCGGGAGGCCTCCCTGCAGGGCTCTTGGCACAGCGCCCGAGTCACAGACTTTGCCCTCCCCTCCTCCTCCGCTGTGGGCCTCTAGGAAGGACTCTGCCTCATGCTCAGCATGGTGGACGCCCCTTCCGGCCTTCCTGGGCATCCCCTCTGCAAAGAGAAAGCCCTTGAAGGAAGCGAGCTTCTCCTCCTCTGTTGCTGCTGCTGCAGCAGCACTCTCTTCCCTCGCCACCACCAAGCCAGGGCGTGACATTTCCACAGCGGTCTCCGCGGCAGGAGGTAGCCAGGCGCCAGGCCCTTCCCCAGACAGGCACTTGGACTCCCTATTAATTCACTGCACAGACGTCCCCAGGGGGACGCTTGAAGGCGAACCGCAGTGGCAGAGCTCGTGACCCTGGAGGGAAGAGGGGGCTGGATAGTTACACCGCCGCCGCCAATTCCCCCACTGGAGATCAAGCCACAGGACGCACCAACTCAGCTTCCAGGACACAGAAAAAAGCACAGCCACTGGTCTAAAAAGAAAACACCCACCAAGCACAGAGAGGGAGATGATTCCTTTGAGGATTTGCTGAACCCAGCTTGTCCTTGCCTCCAAGAGAGGCTGGCAGGGACACCTCTGAGTGTCTGTCCATGCGCACAGCAACCCCTAAGGCAGGCACCCCCAAACCCGGCCCTCCAGGTGTTTTGGGACTACAACTCCCATCATCCCTAGCTAACAGGACTAGTGGTCGGGGATGATGGGAACTGTAGCCCGAAAACATCTGGTGGGCCGAGTTTGGAGGTGCCTGACCTAAGGTGCCAGGTGCTGAGATTGGGCCCACTGCGGCCTGGGCGCTGCAGCCGCAGCCCAGGATTCTTTGGTGAAAGCTTTCTGCATTTCAGAGGGTTGGACTAGATGACACTCAGGGTCCCTTCCAACCCCACAGGTCTGTGGTTCAGTCTGCGATTCACAGCCAGAGGACAATGCCAAATGCCATCCAATTCCTGCACAGTCCCTTTGCCTTCCGAGGTTTCACCAGACAGTGCACGGATAAACTCAGGAGGAGGACAGGAGAGCGTGGGGGGCAACCGTGGCTGGGCGCCTGGGCCACCAGGAGGAGGAACCACCACTTTTCAGACCTGGTCAAGGCGCCTCCTAGGCAGAGTGGCAGGTGGGGAGGAAACCCTAAGGTGCAGACAGCAGCAGCAGCAGCAGCAGCAGGAAGAGCTTCCCTTTTCTTAGAATCAAAGAACTGCAGAGCTGGAAGTGACCCAAAGGGGCATCTAGACCCTTTCAGCAAAGACAGCTGTGAGGAGAGACCCTCAAATAAACCCAGTTCAGCGTCCTGCCAAGTGCCCCAATGTCTTATCACTCTTGAATTTGTCTGTCTGAGATAGGGGTGGGTGGGATTAAAATATCTGCAGTATTTACTTGCTCATCTCTGTTGGAGAAATCATGAGAGCCAGCGTGGCATAGAGGTCAGAGCAGGCATCCCCAAACTCGGCCCGCCAGCTGTTTTGGGACTACAACTCCCATCCTCCCTAGCTAACAGGGCCAGCGGTCAGGGATGATGGGAATTGTAGTCCCAAAACAGCTAGAGGGCTGAGTTTGGGGGTGTCTGGGTTAGAGTGTCGGGAGAGAACCTAGGAGAGAACAGCCTGGTTCAAATCGCGCCCCCCCCCACTCAGCCATGAAGCCCACCGGGTGTGAGTGTTTGGGCCAGCCACTGCTTCCTCTTAGCCCAGCCTTCCTCACAGGGCTGCTGTGGGGATTAAATGAGGAAGGGGAGGACCATATTTCTCCTTGGAGAAAAATATAAATGCAATAAGTAAATATGTAAAATGGAGCTACAGACCGAGTCAGCAAGAATCTCCAGGATAAGCATTTTCTGCAGTGATGTGGAAGACTCCCCCCCCCAACCTCATTTTCTTCACCTCTGAGAAGGGGGGGGGGGGTTAGGACTAGGACTGGTGTGTGTTTTGGGTTGGGTTTTTTCTCCTTCTCGTCTGGGCGAGGCCTTTCCATCAAAGGCACTAGGATGGCAAAGGAATCCACTGGGCAGTCTTCTCTTAATCTCTCCCCCCCCCCAAGATGGGGGTGAAGAGAAGGGGTCTGGGCTCCCTCCCTTGTAGCCCAGCCAGCCAGCCTGCTTGCAAAATGCTTATTCCACCAGAGCCACCGGGAGAGGAAGAGCAGGTTGGGGCAGGTCCGCCTTGAGCAAAGAGAGCAGCCCCACCCTGGAGAGAAGGCAGGAGCGGGGCCACTTCATCTGGAGAGGAGGAGGGCTGAGAGAGAGGAGAGGAGCCGGCTGCTCAGATCTCTTCCTCCAGCCCCACGAGGAAAGGGGACCCAAGTAGTCCAACCCCTTCTTAGAGCTCACAGGGGCCAACCAGATGGATCCGAACCCAAGAGATCACTTTGCTCCTGTGGTTTCCAGCAACTGGCTTTCAGAAACAGCTGTGGAAGCAGAGCAGAGCCTCACGCATGGCTCACAGCCATCAATAAACAGCCCTTTTCTCCACGAATTTGCCCGGTTCCCTTTTCAAGCCATAAAGGAGTGAAAGCTGTGGGAGTGAGTTCCACAGCTGAACACTGCACTGCATGAAGGACTTGACTGTCAGGGTGCCTAGACACCATGTCAGGTCAGCTTGCACCTGTTGGGCTGGCGGTGGGGGGAGCTCAAGGTGTGCATTTCAGGAAGCAATGCAGCCAAACTGCACACTGCAGGGACGCTGGAGGAGAGAGAGAGAGAGGACAGAGAGACGGGCTGAAATGTCTTCCCGATTTTGGCAGCCAACCCAAGACTTCTCTGTTGAGCCTTCCAGAAGTTCAGGCGGCGGGGGGGGGGGCTTGTCGCTCCTCTCTAACATGGTGGCCTCACTGGTGGACAGAATGACAGAACTGCAGAGTTGGAAAGGACCTCTGAGGGTCATCTAGTCCAACCCCCTGCAACGCAGGGATCACAGCTAAGGAATCCCTGACAGACAACCACCCAGCCTCTGTTTAAAAGCCTCTCTATCCCCCACCCAACACACAAAATGCAGAAGAGGAGCTGAGAGGACAGCACCCACCCCCAAATGCTGCGTAAGCCCTTGCCAGCTTGAAGGGCCTCTCTCCTGAATCCTGCATTGCAAGCGGCAGGTGAGGTTTCACCCTGGGTGGGGGAGACAGACTCCTTCCTTCCCCTCGCCCTCTCTCTCACCCCCCCAAGCAACTGTGGATTCTCCTGCCTTTCCACCCTCCCTGCAGGAGCACTCACATGAGGCAGAACCAGGAGCTGGAGACAGATTTGCTGGGGGAGAAACAGAGCTGAAACTGGAGCTCTGGTTCCCCTTGCCTGCCTGCCTGCCAAGACGGTCTTGGGGGGCCTGTTCTCTGCAACTCGAGAGGAGTTGCGAGGCCAGGAACAATCTGCCTTGCTCCCAGTGAGTGCTGCCTGGTTCAAGGACAGCGAGAAAGAGAGAGAGAATACATAAAAAGCATGAAAGGGAGGATTGTAATTCAATCAAGGCTAACATGCTGCAGTCAACAAGTTCTCCCTAGCAACAAGAAAGCATGGCGGCGGCATCAAGGCAGAGAGATCCCTTTTCAAGCGCGGAGGCCATGCAAAGGGAACACACAAACACACACACACACACACACACACACGCGGTCTGCCGCAGGCTCGTACATCTCAGATAAGAGCCAGAAACCAGCACAGTGGGGCGAAGGGGAGAGAGGCAACCGAGAGAGAAAGGGGTTTTTAAAATATTAGATCCTTCAGAGAACTCCAGAGCCGGAAGGGGGAAAGGGCCAGGCACACATCCACACCCCTGCAGAGGCATTGCAGGGGGCTGGGCTGGATGACCCCCCGGCCCCTTCCAGCGCTGCAGTTCTGTGATGCCAAGGAGCAGCAAGGACCCCTGCCTCACCCCGAGAGCAGGCTGAGAGGAACAAGTGAGGATGGGCTGGGGGTCAGAGAGCAAAAGAGAAGGCAGAGGGCCTGGGGGGTCCTCGGAGGGGGGGTGACGACCAGGAGCCAACAGGGGCAGGCTGGCTTTCACACACTCCTTGCGGGAGCCCAGGCACAAAAGAGCAAGCTGCCCTCCGCTGGGCTCTCTGCTGCTTGGCCTCCTTCTCAGGAAGCAAGCCCAGGGAGCAGGCCCCTTCGGGTGCCAACTCCAAAGCAAGGTCTTTGCTCTCTCCTGGATGCACACAAATGCTGCCACAAGACCTGTGGCAGAACTGCAGTGGAGGTGCCGGCTTAAGGGACCAGGGCTCCTAGGCAGGCAGAAGCCCCCAGGCCACTTGGAAAGGCCTGCCCCAGGCTGGTCCCCTCCTCGTCCTTGACGCTGCCGAAAGAGGAAATTTAATTTCTGCTGTGGTGGAAGGGCTTCTGGCCGAGTGGGTTTTCTGCTGATGGGTCGATTCTGCAAGGCTGTCACCCGCCAAAGTCTCACATGTCACCTGTTTCAAAGTCGCTCCTCCTCACTCCCACCCAGCAATTCCTGCTCAGGCAAGGGCACCGTGGCCCCTCGAGCTGAATCACCAGATCTCCGCCACAGCAGATCCTACGCACACTGTGCCTTCAGGAGTGTGGTGCTGAACACCTCCGCCCCTGCAGCTCCAGGGGAGAGGGTGAAGGCTGTGCCCACCCCTCTCAGCCTCCCTCCCCACAACAAAAGCAGGTGCCATGGTCAGGCTCTGCTCCCGCCTGCTCCCTCCAGGGAAGAGGCCTTCCCCTCCCTCGTGAAAACCAACCTGCCTAACTGGCATTCTCCTCGCCCGGGAGCGGCGA